>NC_092641.1:6608893-6945898 GCF_039555335.1 Amphiura filiformis | reverse complement strand
CATTCTAAAAATTAATAATTAATAATGGAATTTTATTCCTGGTTAGATAAATCTGATTTATGATCAAAGTACCGTATGTTTAATCTGGCAAAATAAAATACTATAAACAAAATTAGTGCTGTAGTTGGTAGTCAAATTACCAGATTGGCATGATGTAACTGTTGTTATTGTAAGCATGCCTGATGAGTCTTCACCAAATGACCATCTGACTTTCCATAATCAATCCTACTGATACCAAAGGCTTAGTCCACTGATGTTAAAATTCACTTTTTGTGAACTTGGAAACAAACATGTTACTGACATTGCTAAGATATGCTTTTTAAAATGCTTTGAACTAATAAAGCATGGACATAACGGAATGAAAGCTTATTTTACCAGAGTAGTTCTGGGGTGAACCAAACCTGCCTGGTTATCAAATTAATCAGTGACAAGGTTATCTCTGAAATCGACAGGTGCTAATTGATGCAATAGCATTAAAACATCAATAATTAGCACCTGTCAAATTCAGAGATAACCTTTTCACTGATTAATTTGATAACCAGGCAGGTTTGGTTCACCCCAGAAGAACTACTCTGACAGGGTTTCCTCTTTGAAAGTTCATTTCAAATGAGATTGAACCATATGCTAGAAGTTAGCAAGTTTGTTGATGACACCAGCAATATTATTAAACACCAGCCATTACTAATGAGGTATTAAGTCTTGATCCTACCAAGTCTACCCCAAATAATCTTGTCTGGCTTTTACAGATGTTTTTCTGCTACAATGATATCATTTTTTAACTCGGGAAACATATTAACACTGGTACTGGGGGTATTGACTTAGCACAACACAGAAGTTTGTACAATGTTTTTTAGCAATGATGCACATATGTGTTACAAGTAACAACATTTGTAACTTACCTACACATTTGTCCATAGTAGGCAATCTAAAGTAGCCTCAAACTTGCAAAGAATTTAATATCCAATGCAGAAAACATTCCTAACCTGACTCAAACTCAGTAAAAAAAGCTTGAGATGCATGAAACTTTCAAAGCTTACATACATTCTTACACTGAATGAAATTTTTTACTAATTGCAACTGTTTAAATCATACAATTCTTCCAAGAATTGACTTAAAAGACATGTTTTAGGTGGAACAAATTGTATAGGCCAATTTCTCCGAGATATATGCGCACTGTGAAACGAATGAGCGAAGCAGCTTTGAGACAAACCTTTTTTGTATGTTTTATGCAGGCCTACATTTGTATTTCAGTGTCAGTATAGTTGGCCCTTTTAGGCGAGTAACAATAGGCCCTATGTATTTGGTTCATCATGTTACCCCCAATGATGGGAATATCCTCAAATTTTTGGATTTCCAACATTGGTTTCCTAACACCCACTGGGCTATTCCATCTGAAAACCCTACACCCACTAATGGAACACCTATCCTTAATCTTCCACACAGGGCAGTGTGATATTGAAATGAGGTATTGAAAGGGAGACTCCATTTGAAATCTACACCCCCTGTGTGGGAGATTCAGGTCATGTCTTCCACCAGAGGGTGTATGAATTCATCTGGAATAGCCCATTGGGTCACACTTGTCCCAGTACTTTATCCAGGATGGTTGACAATGAGTAATATCTAACCATCCAACTATGCATATAACTGGGTTTGTTCTAGCATTATATTACGAACAGCCAACAGTATTGCATGGACTACGGGCTGTAGATACCTATAAATGCACACCTATAGAAGACTGAATTAAAAATGATGTCTTGTCAACCAGACCAAAAAGTGCAGCAACCAATCACGTCGCGCCTTTCCCCCGACGTCAGACGAAAAGTAGTCTTTTTAATTCAGTCTTCAATTATATAAATGGGCTATTCCGATTGAAATCCATACACCCCCTTAATCTCTCACACAGGGGTGTAAATCTCAAATTATAAGTCACCCCATTTGAAATTCACTCCCCCTGTGCGGAAAATTACGTTCATGTCTTTTATGGAGGTGTATGGATTTCAACTGGAATAGCACAAACACTCTGTCGCTTTTAAAGTTGAAAATAACACCACATACTACTTATTAAAATTTCATGAAGTTTGGGTAATAATCTATGGCCAAGCTCCCCCTTTTAAAGGGATTTTTATTCTTTAGCACCAGACCGATTAAAAATCCATACTTATCATATCAAGGCAGTATCTACAATGTCATTGATTTGCGTTTACTGCGTTTTACCTTGAGGACGGGAAGGGAAAGCAGCTAATATACCAGTCTCGCCAAAAACATCATTAGTCTTACACTAAATTGACCATAACCCACACACTATTCATCAGTCTACATTTTAAGCATCATGAAAAAAATAACCAGCAGTCTACGAGTTGAACTGGACCTGATTTTGCAGCACAATGTTGAGAACTTAAATCTCATTGCAACATCTGCTGCACAGTAATGTATTCTTGGTCAACCTAATTAGCGCCCCCGTACAAAACCACCCCAAAATGGCCTAAAAATAAATAAAAATGCGTAAATTTTGTAACAAAAGATGTGAATTCAGATTTAAACCTGAAAATTTCTATGCCTGCTTCTAAAAGTTAGGCATTTACTTCAGGGGGAGGGTGTCATTGGAGCATAAACATTAAAAACGCTGTATACAACCGTTACTGAAGGCAAAATCATAATTTTAAACTTTTGTAAGGTAATTTGCATTCAGACATTTGATTGAATTTGAATTTGTCACTCGTTTTCTAGGGGGCGCTTATTAGGTTGAATACTTTACTGTATTCGTTCCAATAAGCGCCCATGCCCCAATAAGCGCCCACCCAGGGTATGTTCAATTTGCTGAAGGATACCATTAATGTTGATGACAGATAGATGTTGATACCGTGAAATAGCTAGAAGACTGTAAACTTGCAATACATTTTCTGCATCAGAAAAGCTACTAGAACATCTCAGGACCCTAATATAACATATGTAAATTTACGAAAAAAATTAGGTAAACCAGGTAAAAAATAAACGCTCACCCAAAATTACTTTGTTAAGCGCCCTGGGAATGAATACGGTACATCAGTAACTGGCAAGAATCAAAATTGATGATTTAGGATGTGCGATGAAAAACCTTGTTCGGCTTTTAATTGGCAAAAAATATTTGGTTTTTCGTCAATCGCAGAAGCATAGGTGCCGCGCCCAGCTGCATGTACATCATTCTAAATCAGTACACAATGTTATACTTATGAATCTTCATTTTTTTCGCCAATTATAAGCCGAACAAAGTACAGCCATCATGCTCCAGACCTGCCAACCTACCAAAGTCAGAATGAGGGACATTGAGGCCAAAACCTTGCACATGTACACAAACCAGATACCACCAAATTCAAAGACTTGAGGTGTGCAATACTTTCAGAATTTAGGGAAGGTTTTGCAGGTCTAAATTTATCACAATTGACTAAAGAGAATGCTATAGCAAAATTTTAAAGTGAAATTTGCCATCACTGAAATTTTCAGAAAACAGGACTGTCCCTCTTTTTCACTTTGGAAAACCCCAAATGAGGGACAGTCCCTCAAAATGAGGGACAGTTGGCAGGTCTGCATGCTCCTTTACAATTACCTACCTATTTGATACACATCCAAAGACAGCAACAGCCAAAGTCGTAAACCTCTTGATTTCTTCAGCTCCCCTACATCTGCAAAGAGATAAAACAAAATATCCTTGTTACTTATACATAATGCCAAATTGCAGTAGCACGAAAAAGCTGAAAAACAGTGCAAAATTAGCAAAAAGTACCAAAAATTGGGCTGAAAATAAATAAAAATGTGCAAATTTAAGCCATAAAAGCCGAATTTAGCCGCCAAATCTCATGCCTGAATTATGCTGCACATTAGGTGATCAAAATGTTCATTCACTCACAGCTATTGGTATTGTAAGGCTGCATGTTACAGCTTGGCCAGGCATTGTCCCTTAAAATATTGTATGTGGCCTTCTAGTACAGCAACATGCATGTACATAGCTTGAAAATGGGTTTCTGATCCAATTTTGTAAACAGTAAAATCATCTTTCATAACCTGAAGAGATTTTCGCTCGCATTCTCCACATTTTGATACTGTATTTGTGTTAAAAGCCCACACACAAAAGGTGTTGCCATGGTGACCCTTTTGCTTGAAAAAGATGCAGTTTTATCAGTTGCTTAAGTATCACACACCAAGACATCATTACAATATATCTACCTGCATGAATGGTTTTAATATGAAAGACTCTAGTTACTTGAACCAAATATTTTCAATGGGTTTAAGTGCATTTTTGGAATTGTTCTAATTTTACTGAAGCTCACCATGCTTCATTAATATCTATTAACTTCAGCTTTTATGAATGGGTAAAGATTGCACTACCATCCCTAGCATGTCAGCACTAGCATCACTGACAGTGTGCAAGTTGTGTTGCTCTGCAGTTTTAGCCTGTGACTGAACCATGCACCAAGTCCCAGTATAGCTGATAAATGCATAGGGATAGCACCTTGGAAGATTGACAATTGCCATGGTAGTCTAAACTAACTGCACAATCGCTACCAGACTTTGGTCACACAGCGATTTGTCTCTCAATCGTTATAACTGGTAGTATGATATGAGAACTAGTCAAATAACGGTACGCCACTCCTGTCAGACACTGTCTGATTCAAGATTGTAATGCATCATACACCTGCTGAATACAGTAGGGGGGGGACTATTCGAGGAAATACGATAGTACCTTTTAGTTTTATGTGTATCATAAAATTGAAAATAAGAAAACTGTGACTGAACCTAGGCTTGATTATACTCCAGATGAAATAGACTATTCCAGTTGAAATCCATACACACAGGCGGCGGATGACATGATCGAGCCGGCAACTTGTGAAACTGCCCGGCCGTATGCATTTTCCAATATAGTCGGTTAGTTTTGTGGGGTTCATTAGGCCAATTACAATTGATTCTTAGTTTCCTGTTTCATGGTTGAAAACAAGGGATGAGGTGACTTTTAATTATTAATTATTAAAATTTTTATCTTTTATTTTCTTTATTTTAAAACAAGTGGTCGCGACCTACATCAATCCGCTTTGATCAGGAACATGCATTTAATTATTTTACAACTATGTTTGATTTTATACATAAGTAATGGTACAGTTATGTTCTTTGTTTATTCATCATTATAATTGATATGATCAAAGTCAGAAAGTAGCAAATGGAAGTCATTTAAAGTTATTTTAAAAGAGAAAATCCAAAATAAAAATAAAATAATTAAATATTTTGCAATTCTCTACTTTGGACGCGGGCGGGGAAACAGGAAACTAAGAATTAATTGTAAAGGGCCTTATCGAACCCCAATGGTTTTAGCTTGTATTTATATTATTTATCAACATAGGCCTATTTGTTTGTGATATTTCAAGCGTTTTAAAATGTCAAAATAATCCCATTCAATTACACGGTTGACGATGAAAATTTACTGAATTTAGAGAATGCAATGCGGCCACCACCTGCATACACATACACCCCCTATGGAAGACATTACCTAATCTTTCAGGTAACCCCATTTGAAATTCACTCTCCCGGTGTGGGAGATTAAGGTCATGTCTTCCACAGGGGGAGTATGTATCTTCAACTGGCATAGTCTATTTTAATAGACTATTCCAGTTGAAGTATACAGCCTACACAATCCTAGTTTGTATAGTTAAAACTATCTCCTTGAAAATCCTAAGAAAGATCACCTTTCAATTTTTCCATACGACCCAATCAGTTATCAAGCTCACAAGCTGCAGCCTATCAATACCACACAACCAGGCAGGTTATTATTTTCATAAACAAGATTTCAAAAAGCGTAAATCGACTGACACATCGCCTATTTCATCACAAACTTCTGTCACAATGTGATTCGGTGCACCAATAATTACATACAGGCATTCATTCATTCACAGATGTCCATAGTGCATTGTAACCCTTCAATCACCTGATTACAGTCTGTGACACAAAATCGCACTTTGCTAATTTTCACGCCTCCAACCGCAATTTCTAATTTTTTTATTAAGAAACCACCTGTTTCTCACCTTTATATGCGACCTAAATCACCCATTATGTAAAGGATACCTTTTTTACCAAACACAGAATTGCTCAATTTTTGCTTCGAAAGTAGGTCACTTTCCAGTGTGAAAATTTTGTGGATAAAATTAAAAAGTGCAGGTGGCCTTTAGAGACAGACAGCGCAGACCTAATAAAATACAGCATCCTGGATTATTCATTATGGAAGGTTATGTGTACTACTTTTCAACAACTGTAAGGTAGACTTGTACATCCAAAATAGGCAATTCCTTTTGAAATCCATACTACCCCTGTGGAAGATTTCGGAAATATCTTCCACAGCGGGAGTTTAGATTTCAAATGGAATGAACACGTACTATTAGGCAGCTCCATTTGAATTTCATACTCCCTCTGAGGAAGAGTCAACCTGAATCTTCCACAGACGGAGGGTGAGTGTCAAATAGAGTTGGTTAATGTGTTAATTCCACTTGAATTTCATACTCCACCTGTGGAAGATATTTCCAAGATTCTTCCACAAGGGGAGTGTAGAATGTGGATGCATTCAAATGTGGTGCAATTTTTGTTTTAAATTAACGTGGTTAAAGGAGTATTTTGTGATCTCATTTTATGACATTTTTCAGTAGATATCCATGAAAAAAGCTTATTCCCAAAATTTCAGTTGATTCCGATTTTGCGTTTGCGAGTTATGCATGATTATGTGTATTACGCTGCTCCATAGACAATGTGTTGTAACTTCGTTCTGGTATACCAGAACGAAATTCAAATTTCACGATATCTTTGTTAAACGAATTAATATGCAAGAAATTTTGTGTACATAAACTTTATGTAGCCAGAGGTTTCCAGTGATATAAAAATCTCAACTTTTTTTGAGAAAAGTGGGGGGATGATGCTGTGGATCACAAAATGCCCTTTTAAGGTACATGCATATAAAATGTATTGGATGGTTCATAATATTTTTTCTATTCCAACATCCCGTTACCCAAAGACTTATTAATTTCTATAAAGTTCCTTATTTTTCATAAAAATTTAAAATTGAGCATTTTGGCAAACCAGCCTTAATTACCATTTTCACCAATTTGTTCATGCAATAGTCACACAGGTCTGCTCTGTTCACATCCTCGATTGGCTCAATACATGATATAGCCCGTTTTATAACCAATCAAAATAGTTCTTAGAAGCTATTAAATTCGGCTGGTAGTGCTCATGGGATTCAAATACAATATTTTGTACAAAGAATTTAAAATCTCTCATTGGGCAGGAAAAACCTCCAGTGTCATTGGCCCCTACACATATTTAAAGCAAAACCTATGTAACCTGTTGGCAGTTTTGTTTTAAACATGTTCAGGGGCCACAAGCACATAGGAGGTTATACCTGCCCAACGATTGTCATTTGACAGCAACAACCTATGTTAAATGTATCATTGGCCCCTGAACATGTTCAAAGCAAAACCTCTTATGTAATCTGTTGGCAGTTTTGTTTTAAACATGTTTAGGGGCCACAAGCATAATAGAAGGTTTCTCCTGCCCAACGATGAATTGCCCCTTTAATAAAAAATAATTAGAGAAAACCCTCCCACTCACCTCAACCTCCCACCGATATCAACTCCACTTGCTCTCAAAATACGCAGACCACACTATCACTCATCCCAGATACAGGGTAGTCAATTCTGTAAGACATAAAACAACAGAGTAGACGAAATATGAATAATAACATATATGAGGTATTACTGTAATCTCACTTATCCCAATACATAATTTATTTCTTTTTTATTAAATTAATAAATAAGATATGAAGTCACAGTTGACACCACCTAGATTATGTGATACAACCAGTCATATTTGAAAAAAAAATGAAATTCAGCAAGGAATCTCATTCTTGGCAAATTTTTGTATTTGGATGGAAATTTTAGTTCTCAACATAAAGAAATAGTAGGAAATTAAGTTTCCTACCTGGGAAATAATGATTTTTTTTTCCAGGACTGCAAATAGGTAACTAAACATACCATACAAAGAAAATGTAAGAATCACAAAATACTCTTTAAAAAAAATATTTTGTGATACTTGGATTTGTAACATGCAGAGATGCCACTCAGTTTCACTCAGAAAAAACCCCTGAAAGTGGCGAGTGTAACCTGAAAAAGCATGTAAATGCCGGCCAAAAAGCCCCAAAATGGGCTGAAAATTAAAAAAAACGCTTGAATTTGAACTGAATTTGAACCTGAATTGAGGCTAAAACCTGTAAAAAAACTTGCCATGCCTAAAAAAACACCCCCTTTTACTTGTTTTTTTGGTCACGCATGCGTACAGACCATTTATGTGAGTGATCCCCCCGGGCTAGTCTCAAGCCTTGAAATAAGCAGACTGGAACCAGGAGCAATTTGTTTTTAAAATTGCTCCTGGTTCATGTGAATTTTACAAGGACCAGGAGCAATTGGTGGCTTTACGAGAGCAAATTTGCTCCCCACGCCTGCTTATTTCAAGGCTTGGCTAGTCTCGTAGCAAACTGCCACAGAATTTTTTTAATTTACTGTTGATGTTCTGGATTTCTAACTCTTTGTGAATTATTGATAAAGGTTATTTCAAATGCAGACTACTAATATCACATCAGATTACACTAGAGACATCATCAGAAAGCAGACAGAAATGCTGATCAAAATTTGGTCCATTTACTAGAAGTGTAACAATAAAACAGATCACTAGAGTGTCTGACATACAAAGGTCCAACATCTCTGCCTATAGAATGCTATTCCAGTTGAAATCCATACACCTTATGGAAGCCACAACCCTAATCTTCCACACAGGGAGTGTGATTCCATTTGAAGTCTACACCCCCTGCCCTTTGTGGGAGATTAAGGTCATATCATGTCTTGCATTTAATGTCGTTGGGCAGGAAAAAGCTAGATGTGATTGTGGCCCCTGAACATGTTTAAAACAAAACTGCCAACAGGTTACATAATAAGAGGTTTGCTTTAAACATGTTCAGGAGCCAATGACACATGGGAGGTTTTTCCTGCTCAACGGCGATAAGGGTGTGAGGAATTCAACTGGAATAGCCCAAATTCAATTTTTATTATATACATTTTTACAAAATGACAAAAATAACACAGGACATCTGAAACAGCACGACCATGTCTTCAAAGCTATTCGATTCCCAGCGTTTAATCTCATGGGTGCAAGTTGAATCCAATATGAAAGTCAACGAAATATCAGACGACTACGTCATTAAACATTCATTACTTGTATGATACGCACGATTCAATACAGAAATATACTTTAAAGTTGAAATTTTTCGCGCGGCATTTATTTTTGCACTTTTAGCATTCCAAGCTTATACCGTGAAAATGACAACACACAAATATATTCCTATTTTGTATTAATGGCAATGAAAGTCAACTTAAAATTGCAAATTCAAAAACAATGGAAACAGTTAAAAATTAGCAAAGCACACAAAATTTATTGTGCAAAAATCTCCAATTTGACTGTATCTATAAGAGAGTCGGACCTTTTTTAAAATTCCCTCGGTTATGAGAAGAGATGCTAATGATTGCTTTAGAAGTAAAAATTCCTTAATTGAGGGTGCTAAATCTAAAAGGGTGGTTAATTCACATCACTTCCCTGGTCACATTGAGCGCATTTTGAGATAAATGACAAAGAAGGTTGTTAATATGTCCATTTTAGTTTCAATGCAAGGTGGTGGTAATGTCCATGTCGTTTCAATGCTCTACAACATTGTGTCACTATAAAACTTGCAGAGGGTGTAGAATAACCCCTTAGTAGCAGATGTTCATTTTACACAATTTTGTGACTTTACCAATTTTTAGAACTAGCATCCTTAAAATGAGTATAAGTTGACGAAATTGTCAACTGATTAAATAAATGAGTAACATACAGGTGGAGGACCGGAGGACTAAGTGGATTCACATTCTATAATCTGTGGTGGATTTTACCAAAACACTACTAGCTTCAATCAAGTTTTACCAATCCAGAGATTGTGGAAGATGTTTCTTTATAACATGCGGACAAGAAAATTAAAATTTTGTTGTCCTTATGTTAAACTGAATTGATCTTTGGTGTTATCATGTATAATAAGGTTTAACATTGAGCAACATGAGGTCAAAGTGGTAACTTATTCTTTGAACACACCCTAACTGTAAATATATGAGTCATTCAACAGGTAAATACCTCTTATTGAACATTTACCTAATGACCAATAAACAGATACCTGCAGATTTGTGAACTTAGCCAGAAGAAATTAGCCATGACTATAACTCGGCTCTTTACGAAGTGGGACTGACTTAGACTTAGATTTTCAACTCATACCTAAATGACTAATTACTACATTATATCTGCAAATATATGAACTCACAAACTGAGACTATGACTTGGCCTTTTAACTCGTTTCGTTCCCAAGTAATCCACTGCCACAAATGCCTGAATTTACCAAGACTTGAGAAACCACTATTAATTAATTGTCTCATTGATTATGTTTGACCACTATGGTCTGGTGTGTTTTATTTTCTGTCCCATAATGTAATGTGAGGTAATCACTTGCCCTGACCACAAGTCTTCATTCAAGCCTGGCTTGAGCATGGGCAATGTCCTATCAACGATGCATATCATGATTACATCGCTGGCTTTCCATTATAAAAAAACCTCGCGACCATTAAAACAAAAAAAATGTACATTTGTAGCTCTGATATTTTCAGTTTTGTCACTTCGAACCATATTTTTTAAAACAAATTTCACTTATTTCAAGTTATACTTTCTTATTATGCAAATTATGTTCAGACAGAAGTTCGCTATATTTTGCGTATTAAAGCTTGCTTATTGAAAAAACGCACCCAAACACATGAAAAAATAAACTTGCGCTCAGACATTTATTTTCCGTTTCTAACATGCCCAATTCAGCTTTGCCTGCATCGAAACCGAGAGGTGAACAACCGGACGGCGATGGCGATGATGATCATGCACTCCAAGCGATGTACGAATAAACATGTTTAGTTACAGCAGCCAGACAGACAATTCTTATGCGCTATTCTAAATGTCAGATTGTGTCTGGCTAAGTACATTGAATTTGAATGCACTTTGAGCACTCACTAGGATCCACAACATGCTCATCTATCAGGGCACAGTTCTCTAACCCCAATACATTTGTACATTTATTGAATGACCTTTGAACATTTGGGTACGAAAACTCATACTCTGCAACTTGAGGTCAAATTTTGTAGTATGATTATTTAATTGTGGTTATTGAACTAAGCAATTGGGATGAGGCCATTGTGTGGTCCATAGTCGCTCTCACTTCCTATATACCTCCTATAGCGAGCCTCATTAGACCTATAGAACCACATGTTTGCAGAATATATAAAATGTCTTTTTTTATTAATGTGCTGCCACTTTGTCACACACAGACTACTTCATCATCTTCCTTTTTTTGTCCCAATATTTTTGGTTTTAATTTGAAAGGTTTATGCTTTTAAGATATGAAGGGTTATGTCAGTCTGGACAAATTACCGGATCAGGTAACAATCTGAATCTGATAACACAGTACTGCAACTGGTACTGCTCATCCTACAATGCATTGCACAGACATCACTATAAATTTCAAATTTTCTAATGTATTTGATTTTATTAGACAGAAACATCACCATATGCAAATTAGGGTCAGGGGTTAATGTCTTAAATGCCACATTTACCATTTGCCTCGACTGTAGGCCTATATAGCAGGTTTCAAAATATACAGGGCTAAGGGCGATGCACCCCTAAATTGTCCAAAAAAGCCTGTGTGACAATTTATTTGTCACTGGCAAAAAGTTCACATCAGAGGCTAAAGATGGACATAGTGGCTATAAAATGTGTTTTTTGTACCATATCATTTGCTGCTTCACATAATTTGAATTTCTCACTGAAGATGTTGTCAGTGTACAATTCTAGTAAGTTTCAGTAATGTGCCACCAAAAATTGATAAAATTTTAAAGGATTTTTTTTTCATTCTGGAAATAAATTTGTACAGAATGAGTTGAATGTGTTCGAGTCAGCACAGCTGGGCCATAAAATAAAATTCAAGTGCAAGGTCTCACATTTTTAACGCTCAAAAATCACAATTTTCTATAGTTATACATTTGCCTGAAATTAAGCAAAATTTAAACACCAAGATCACAGACATCCTCATCTCTCAGTGTGCAATTCTTCAACCCTAATACAATTGTACATTCACCAAATGACCCTTGACATGTTGGGTACAGAAACTCATACTCCACAACTTGAGGTCACATTGAGCCATGATTATTAAATAGGTTAACGAACGATGCAAATGGAAATGAGAGTATTCTGCCTCATCCAGACAGCAGCCAGACATCTGGTGGATGATGAGTTCGCTAATACTCATCATACGATCCACGCCCTATCACGCATACTTCCAATATTTAACATAAACATCAGCTGAGCATATCACAATAAACATATTTAAATGCAGTGTGTGCAGAAATTAATAATTTGGGAAAAACAAAAACAAAATCATTTTGTAAAATTTTACCAAATTTAAATACTTGAAATGAGTACAGACAATCAGACATGCTTAAGAAAAAAAAAAAAGCTCGCATTTGTAAAATCGTGAGATTTGGAAAAAAAGAAATGCAGAATTTTTTTTTTATTTCAAAAAAAAAAATTTTTAAGTTTTTCCAGAAAAATTCGCGAAAATCAGATTTTTTTCTCCAAATACCATTTAAAAGAAAGTCGGGAATAAAAAAAAATTAAAAAAATTTCATTTCGCATTCGTTTTCAAACCACTCGTGAGCTTTGAGACAAACCATTATTTTTTTTTGGCCTAAGCACTAGTTTCAGTGGTTCATGAGAAGGGCAATGAAAACTTCATTAGGAATCCTTGCCCTTTGTTGAAATAACCAGGCATCCTTGCCCTATGTCATACACATAATGTCAATTTGTCCAGGTACGCTGAATGGTATAATTACAGGGAACGTGCATTTTAAATGGGGTTAACCGATTCCATTTGAAATCTACACCCCCTGTGCGTGAGATTGAGGTGCTGTTTTCCACAGGGGGTGTATGCATTTCAATTGGAATAGCCTAATATTTGCTTCCACTGTGCCTGAAGTTACCAATTTGGTTTACAAACGGAAAATTTGAAACCCATTATGTCCCTCCAGAGGGAAATGCATCAGTATCTAAAATCACAAGCAGCAGCACTGATTATCTTGATTCCATTCATGGCACTCCTGGCCTTTGTATGCCTCGCACAACATTGCTACACACAATTAGGGAAATTGGCTAATTTATGCATAGCTGTATACTATTCACTAGAAAAAAATATGAAATCAAACTTTGAATGTGATGAAATAAGAATGCGAATTTGTAATATGTTTTATTAATATTATCTTGATGAGAAGATGATAGGTCACAGTTATTGAATTGAAGGCCAATGGATATACCGTAATAACATGTTGCTTTTCTCCATCCAACTCATTAGCTCAGTTGGTAGTAGAGCATCGGTCCTACTGGCTGTCATTTTTGGTTACGGAGACTTGTGCTGAAAACCTTTCTCATATTAAATCATCATGATGTTGTAAAGCAAAATTTGTGAGCTTCAAATTACAAATCCACTTATGTATTTGTTTGTTTTGAAAGTTCTATACCTAAACATGATTTTGTTCTCATCTAAATCTTTTTTCTCAAAAGTAGGGTCATGACAATTTTTGTTGAACCAATTTTGTTGCTAAAATGTTAACAAAATATTAATTTCTATATTTCTGTAAACAGACTATCAGAGCATTAAAGTAAGGGTAGTTGCATTTTCTTGCAACTTATAAAGAGCCAGCAACAAACGCCATTCAATTCTACTTAAACGGTGTAATCATCTAATGGGTACAAAATGCGAGTGTATTCTCTCTAATACACGACTATCACACGCAATGTAGCGACCCTTTCCTCAACCTTTTCAAGCTCTATTACTTGTATTGTCATTAACAAGCTCATTCCAAAAATCCTGGCTGGCTTTACAATTGTGCTGTCAAATTGCTTGGGTGGAAACAAAATGGCCGACAATGTGCCATTGAACAAGTCTAATATGCTTTCTGTCCAGACGTACTAGACTAAGTACACTTTGCAAAATTAACTGACTTTATATAGTCTCGGTTGCAAATCAATACATTGATTGCGAGGCCAGACGGAAAGTAATCTGCGTTTCCCGTTATCGCTGACGATAACGCGCTGTCGTATCAGGTGTGTGCGCTTAATCAAATGTCACATTGAGGACTTGGGACATATTTAGCTGCAAGGAGTTGTATAGTCTAGCCCACTTGAAAAATTTTTTTTAAATGATGACAGTGCTGGAAAAACAAAATGGCTGCCTGAAATTGAGATTGTCATGGTGACAAGCTGTTCTTTGCACTGAAAATTAAGCTATGCTTTTATACCTGGTGTTATTGAGCTCAAATAGATGGGCCATTGATTTATGAGACTTGTCAAAAAGGCTAGATTAATTTCAGTTTAAGGTTTCCTTAATGCATGAGTTTTCTTTTAAAGAACTGTAGAAGAACATAATACAGACATTATATAACCCTCTTGTACATGTGCTTAAAGGGGCTATCGTTATGCATCTCTCAGAAAAGTAAAGCTTACATTAATGCCATTTGGTTAGTCCCAATTCTGGTTTGGTCTCAATTCATTTGTAATGATTTTATTGAGGGATATGATTTTAGGATTTAGGACAAGTGGTCAGGGTACATATGGGTATTTCCGAGCCATTCTTAAAGGAAGTGTCGGCAATCACAACATTATGTCTTATATGTTGGAAAATTAATAATCAAGCACGAATCACATGGTTTATTTAAAACAAATTCATACTAACCATAAAAACGAATAAAAAGAGCAATCTCTCAACACGCGATATTCAAAATTCCCGCGCTGAAATTTTCTAGAGTAATGGTGTCATGGTTATTTGTGCTCATTTGTCGTCAGGCTTCAATAAATTATTAGGACGTCATTGCTCTAGACAATTTCGACACAGGAATTTTGAATATCGCGTGTTGAGAGATGGCTGTTTTTATTCGTTTTTATGGTTAAAGGTCCGTAACCCGATCGACAGCATCATCCCCGATTTTTTTCATTGTTGATGAGGTTTTGGTATCACATAATAGATACTATTTTTCTCATTACTATCCTGAAATTTGGCGCTCCAAGTCGATGTATTTCGGAGAAATCATGAATCACAGCGGTTTTACAGGTATACCAGTTTGTAAACAATGGTAAATACTTTGGAATTCTGGGAGGAATTATGAGCGAAATATCAGTCACCGAAACAGCTACTTTGGTTTCGCGTCATACACATTCTGTGAAAAAGCGAACCACACTAACTGCTGAGGAGGCGGTTTGCCGTATATAGTTATTAAAGCGGCAAAAGCAAGCGTGGTGTGCTGAATAGCTCAATTGACTAAGCGTTTGTTTTTTACCGAGAGGTACCGGTTCAAAACCGGTCTCGGAAGTTTTTTTTCCTCTCCATTTTACCCAAACTTTTTTATATTCATTTGAAATGTACATATTGCAAGGGAAATATATTTTGTTTCCTTTTTTTTCTGAAAGCGATGCGAAAATAATAACATTTTCCGTTCAATACGGGCCGGGCATTGTACAGCATGTCAGCATTCGTCATTGCCTGCCCAGAATGCAATTCACGTATACCAAGGTATTGGATTGCAAATTTGGCTATTTATTCACATTTACGCTGAAAATGCTCTCGTTTTTTCACAAAGCAGCATAAAGGAGGCGATATTTGATATTATTATGTAATTTTAAAGACAATCCATATCCAAAACCAATAGGGTTACCCCCCTTTAATGAGTTTGTTTTAAATAAAACCATGAGATTATTTAGATAAAAATAATTATTTTTCCAACATATAAGACATAATGTTGTGATTGCTGGACACTTTAATTTCAAAATCCAAAATACTTTAGTGCAACCAAAACATTGCAAACTGGATTATTCCAGTTGAAATCCATACGCCCCCTGTGGAAGACATAACATACATCAATCTCTCAAACAGGAGGTGTGGAATAGCCCATAGTAGCAAACCATAATGTTTCAATGATTTTATAGAATAACCCTACACAAATGCAGCCTGTATACTAGTATTGAACCCAGACTAACATATCATGCTTTAACCCCCTGAGCACTACCTGCCGATCTAACATTGCCTCTGATTGGTCAATTACATGATATTTTCACTTCAATCGCCAATCAGAATGGAGCTTGCAAATAATTCACCCCAATTTTTTTGTGTGGTGAAATTATTCTAAAAATGTTGCTGATTGGGCCAATTGATAATGAAAACTTCTTTTTGGCCAATCGGCAGGTAGTTCTCATGGGATTAAGCCTTAGCAAATAACAATTGAAGCAAAGACACAGGTTATTATGTAACATCTTCGACTTGTTTTAAAGGATGTTAAAAAGTAGTTGGTCAATTGATTAATATTGACATTATTTTAAGACAAACTTTAAACAAGAAAGTCAAGTTCAGCTACCATCTGAAAGTGTCCATTAAATGTTAGACCACTCAGGATTTTTTGAGGGTTTTAAATTCACAAATCCAGAAGATATACGGTTAGATTCAATGTAAAATTTTATATTTCACAAGGGATTTAATTTCGGGCCCTCACAAAATTTAAGTTTTTTACAGTATATGGCAGCTCTTCAGTTAAGATCATTGCAATTCTGCACCTCAAAGTTCAAAGTTGCAAATTGCAATTATTTTAGTGTGCAAATCGCACTGCCATATGGCTTAATCGCCTCCATATATATCTGATGAGGTACAATTAAGCATGTTATCGTATCTAAACCCGGCATCTAAACAAGTACCAACATGCCCTGCACCTGTTGTCAGCTAACTGCTCAATATAAGAAGAGTTCCCTGCCATCAATATACCCTCTCCACCATAGTCTGACCCAGACATATTATGCCTGGCTTGGCAAACAACACATACAGGTAACAATGTACTAACTATCACAAATCATGCTAAAGGTGCACTTTAGAAAAAAGGGGAAAAACAATCAATATGAAATACAAGTACTAGCATGACTGGGACACTGAAATACATGATGCTATAAATAATTAGGGCTCCCATTGTCACCACGTTGCCCATCGGATTAGTTTCCATAGTTTGCAACTTGAGGGTAACTTGCCCACAAGCATTTAACTTGTTCTGAGTTTTTCAAATGCTGTTCTACAGAGCATGCTCACTTAACTTGTGTACAGTTATACTTTTAGGCTTTAGTAGGCATATAGACAGTGGCGGCACCACAGGGGAGGGGGCATGGGGTTTTTGCCCCCTCCTCCCCCAGGAAAAAAAATTCTGTCACCGCTACTGGCAAGTGCTAAATTGGAGCCCTGCTAGCCATACTAACCACCAACTAGTGTGGTTGCAACCTCCCAACACATACACACCCTCAAGTCTATAACCTGGTCTACTTGCCGTACTTGGCTTGTCAATGCACCTGACGGCTAAAAGTTTTTAAAAAGTAATATCTTTTCATTATATTTCTGAAATCATAGTAAAAATTTATCTGAAACATCAACAACAGCAATTCTGTAATTCTCAGCATCCCCCAGTCATCAGGCACCAATCTTAAAATCATGCACAAACTACTTCTTTAATACCTACACCCTGCCAATGACAAGTCTAACAAAAAGCCAACCATATTGAAGAGTGAATCATGAACTGTGCAAAAGAGGATGAGGCTGTCTGGACCCACCTGCCTCATTTAAACACCAGACACACGATAGAGAGATCGCATCTACGAAACGTATCAAAAATTGTGAAATCACTACAGGGCTTAAACTTAAGAAAGCAAGCAAGCTTGGAAGAACAAGCCAAAAAAAAAAAAAAGTTTCTTCAATACCCAACTACTTGATATTTATTATTGTGTCTACCCTGTGCCTGGATCACAGTCTGCCATCCAGTACTATCTCCCGCCCCGACAGAAACAGCCACAACAAGTCCCCCTAGGTTACCGCCGAAAAAGTGTTTTGACAGAACGAGCGATTTCGACTTGAACGAGGCTTTTGCTTGCGACTGACTGTGCTGCACAACCTGCCTTGGCCTGGTCTAGACGGTTGACATTTATACCGTTTGATTGGCAGTGTACAATAACCTGATTTATCTACTTATTCCTATCCCGTTATGTGTTAATTAGCTAGCCATCCCTTCACCAAACCAAATACTTCATCCCTCTTAAAATTTTGAACAATTTTAACCCATTTTTGTAACGATTTGCGTTGTTTTCCCCAACATGTTTACTTAACTCGTAAAATTATTTCATAATCGCTGATAAACTCATATGAAATCTCACACAAAAAATTGCAACCAAACAATACTTGTATGCTTTTCAATTTTCAAAACAGCAAAATATCAAGACTGCAAAATTTTGCACCAGACAAGAGTACTTATCCGATGTCTTGTACTTCTAAAGCCGATCAACACGATGATGTTCAAATCAATAACCTCAACTTGCTGGAACTCGATTGGCCTCTTCTCAGACCGCAGAGAGTCTGACCCAAAAACTTGTTGTGAATGCCTGGAGCTAGTCCAATACACTATGATTGTTACAGTCTGACTTCGCTTTTAAAAGCTTGATTTCTTTCTCTTCGATTTAGGACAACTAAAACAAAGAACTGGCAATTAGCTTATATCTTAATATCTGCTCCATTAAAACTGAACTCTATGGGCACTAGTGACCGAATTATCTGAGAACTTTTTTGATTGGTTATGTATTGAGCCAATCAGAGATTTGATAAGAATTATCAGTGGGGCTGAAATGGGCAAGTTATAAATGGCTGAGAGATTTAAAAGCTGTATTTTGATTGGTTAATTACAATATATTTCATCAGAGTAACCAATCAGTACTGACGTAAGAAAGGAGGTGGTTAGTGGCCATGGAGTTACAGCTTTTGCATTTCAATTAGGGCCTATTTTCCGCATGTAGATTATGAACAGTTTTACTTCTATTCTCAGGACAAGTTGAGGTGTGACATCATGGGGCAAGCAGTGGGCAATCAGTGGTGGCAACGGGTGGGGGAAGCAAATGTCCCCCAGTCAGAACTCTTGTCCCCTCAGTAAAAACCCATAATTATGAAATTTTCCACTTTTATCAAAATTTGTTGAAATTCACTTCCCCCCCCCCATGCCTTCCATAAAAAATCCTGTAATCGCCACTGAAGGTGTGGGGGCAAGACTTTAAAATAGCACAATGTCTACAATTATGGACCTTAGCATTAGGATCAATTTTGGCATAATAATTCAGATTAAAATCAAGTTCTACGATCAGCAGTAGGGTTAGCAGTCGATACAAAAATGGGTAGCAGACGACATGATAATGTTACTCTTAAAAATGATTGCAGAAGGCATTTTGTTTTGGATTCAAATAGTACATGTACATCAAATTAATGTGATTAGTTTTTCCAACTTACAAGTGTTAAATATATTTTTGTATATCTAGATCGTACATTTATTTAGGTTTCTAGTTTTCTATATTTTCATACTTGGAAAAAATAAGACTTCTTTTAGGTGTGGCCACTTTGACGCAATCTAAGCACAATGCCATATATATATATTTCATAATTCATAATAATATAATATCATATCTAATCAGGAGAGTGGTTTATTTATACGGTGTCTGTCTATCACGAGTTATTCAAATTTACGCATTAACAGACATTTTAGTGGTATATCAATTTCACATGCTTTTTGACACCTCTAGATTCTTCAGCAAAAAAAAAATACAAACAAATATTACTGACAAACACTGAATTGGTCAAACTTGGAGGAAAAAAAAAAAATCCCACAAAAATTGCAGTTACAAAATCCATGGCAATGCAATTTAATAATGAAGATTACAAAAATATTACACGGTATCTGGTCAGAATCAAGCCTCAGTAAGTCAGTAACTATTTAATCAGCTAATAAATGCTGAACTCTTCACACACTAATTCCACTGATAGCATCTTGAAGAAGAGCTTGGTTCAATACCACCAATGGCTGCTTTGAGTAAATTTTATTTAAGTGGTACAAAAATGACAAAATTCTTGACAGAATTTGAACATCAAAATGATTAAATTTAAAATGTAGCTATTCTTGTGTGTTAATAAAATGTTTTTGATCTCCTATATTGAACTTGGTATCAAAATTTGTCAATTGAAAGGAATTTTGCAGAAAGCAGCTGTTTATGATAGTGTCTTCTTGAAGAAATTAAATCCTTCACTTCTAAATCCTCTTCAAACTGATATCAAATGCTGTTGCAGTCAAATAAAGTTCAAAATTTACAAATTTCAGTTTCGATATGTTCAATTTTCATCACTTTGTTAGGTTAATTTATGCAAATTATTAATGAGTACAGAGGGAGTTGTATGACCCAGTTGTTACTCAAACTGCAGTATTGAAATCCATACACCTCCAATGGAAGACCCCCACTGGGGGTGTAGATTTTAACAGAGTCATCGATTCAGGTAACCCCATTTGAAATTCACACTCCCTGTTAAACATGCCTACTGCCTAGTGCATGACATTGTACTACCATGAAATACTTCCCCAAGATGTACCTCCTATGAACTAGTTGATCTAGTAACTTATGGCGGTATACAAAAGCATAATCAGTGAAGCTTAGAAGTGAGAGAGAAGGAGAAGGAGATCGCTATCGCTTAAAGAAATCATCCTAGTGAAACTAATTCCCCTCCATCAAGACGGTCGTTCCGTCTGTTCGACAGCAGTCCCCGCGTTCCTGACGGTGACCCAGACGAGTTCGGGGGCAGTATCTGTTTGTTCTACACACATGGGTATTAGCATTACATACCGAAGCACGAAGTACAAACTAGAGTTGAAATCGCCCCGGGGTAAGAGTGGGTTCAGTTGAAGAATTTCTCTAATTGAATGTTCCATGCCATTACCAGATTGTCTATTTTTTTAAACTCTTTCACTTTCCCCCAGTTTTCAGTTTTGAGGTAGAAGATGGATGGCAGATATGGAATCATACCAGTGTTTTGTTTGTTTTGTTTTAAATTCTTTCATATCAAAGTTGATGATACTTCAAAAGTTTCTTCAGTGGATCAACAGGTTTTGATCTATTAACCCCATGAGAACTACCTGCCGATTGGCCAAAAAGAAGTTTTCATTATCAATTGGCCCAATCAGCATTCAGCAACATTGTTAGAATAATTTCACCACACCAAAAAAAATGGGGTGAATTATTTGCAAAGCCCCATTCTGATTGGTGATTAACCCTTACACCCAAAAATACCACAGAATACCACGATGAAAAAATCAAATCATGCATGCATCCCAGGGTCTGCGATGGCGCTTAATCAGCCTAAGCGTCAAATGCTCACGGAATTGCTGGCGGGCAGCAATAACCCGAGCAGCTACCGGTCCATGATCGATTCGCAGCATCTTGCGGGGGTCAAAGGTTCGAATCCGGGGTGCCAAGTCAAAATTCTTCTTCTTCTTGAAAAATTCGGATCTTCTGTGACTTCCGATAGCAAAAACCTGGGTCAGTGTTAGGGTTAAGAAATGTGTATTTTTCCACATTAGAGCCTATGTTAACCCTTACACCCAAAAATACCACAGAATACCACGATGAAAAAATCAAATCATGCATGCATCCCAGGGTCTGCGATGGCCTTAATCAGCCTAAGCGTCAAATGCTCACGGAATTGCTGGCGGGCAGCAATAACCCGAGCAGCTACCGGTCCGCGATCGTTAAGCTTGGCATGCGGGGGTCAAAGGTTGAATCCGGGGTGCCAATTCAAAAATTCTTCTTCTTCTTGAAAAATTCGGATCTTCTGTGACTTCCGATAGCAAAAAACCTGGGTCAGTGTTAGGGTTAATGTGAAGGTATCATGATTGTAATTGACCAATCAAAGGCAATGTTAGATCGGCAGATGATGCTCAGGGGGGTTAAGCACAACTTGCACAGATCTGGCAATATGCTGATCAAAGGGGAGCATAATCCACTTCCGATATTGACTGCTCAGTGCCAAAAGTGGGTAAGTGCAATAGGTGCCCTGTGAACATTTGGCATGCAAGATAGGTACAAATGAATTGATAAGCTATATCACACTTGAATATTAAGACAATTGATCATAAGAATCAGACCAAGCAGGATTTTTTGGGGTTGCAGATTTTGAAAAAGTGGATCCTTTTTTTTAAATGGGGGAGGCAATTTTGTGAAGTTGACCTTCCCAAAAACCCCACAAAAAAACTGACTTTTTTTTGTGCGCTACACTCAAATTGGGATTTTTATTAAAATTACTTTTTACAAATACCTACGGTTCTGAGGAAGATAAAACAATAAAATAACACATCATTCCGAGAACTCTGTACGTGCTATCAGGATGTGGTTGACCTACTCACTGACCACATACAGACCACAAGGTTGATCTTTTAATCATCAAGTGCCCATTTCACTGAAGCATCATTATTCTTCAAACACAGATTCCGTAATTGAGCTAGATACACTTCAGTAGTGTTTCTATTTGTTTTCACTTTCATTTCTTTTCAACTGGGCATTTTATTGAGAAGTAAAACCCACAAATACTTTGGGGTTGTAATACAAGCTCAAAGATGATACTAGGGTTACCAAGTGATTTGCATAAAGTTAATTTGCATAACCACAAGTGAGATGGAATTGACCTTTCACTTTTTGTGCAAAATGTGTGGTTATAAAGAAGATTGCTGAAGGGGTATTTTCAAATTTGTTGGTCCCTTTCAATTGTGAATTTTTACTCTGAAGGGGTCCAAAACATTGTCCAAGGGGTATTTTTTATTTTGGAAAACCGTTTTTAACAATGTGTTTCTATAATTATTCAAATCTTGTAATATTTGAACGTGTACGTTTTCAAGATTTTATACGCGTTGGACTTTGAACTCCGGGATTTGAAGGGGTCTGCAAAGTGCGTGAACAGGTAAATACGCATGTTTTGTGCGTTAAAGTAAACCCTGGTTTCCGATGGCATTAAAATCTTTTGAAGGAAGTTGGGGATGAGGCTGTGAATCACAAAGTGCTAACTGCTTTAGCTTTGGAATGTGTCTTGATAAAGCAAACTTTTTTTTATTACAAGTTGAGTTGAGTTAGCTATCTTCTAAAGACAGTAAATAAATGGAAATAATGTTCATAAATGAAAATTTCCCTTCCGGATAAGAAATTATGCCTCCCAGTTGCTCTGTATACATTACCATAAATACTTATCATATTTTCTCTAATTGATGCTCACCAACTTATGAGCGCGCAAGCTTTGAGACGAACCGGTTTTTTTTGGCCTAACATATTGATATTTCGAACGTAGCAGGATATTTCTTTCCAAATCGGGTTAAATTAATGACTGGTTAAAAACGGGAGCAAAAGGGCAATTTTTCACTTTTTAGGAGTCATCATGCAGGCGTTTGAATATGAATGTGTTTGATGATAACTAAGACCCAATATTGGAATATCCCAATTGTACACCCTTGCAACTATTTGTACTGACTGAAATTTTCTATTTTCATTTGTCGACTTCACTCACTAACTAGCTCTAAGTGGGTTTAAAATCAAACAGAGAAACAAGGGATTGACTGCATAATCAGGAGTCGCATAACATACAAATATTACTGTTTACTCTCCGTCTGCCTCAAATGTCAATTTTTATTTGTATACTAATTACGATTGCACCATCATAGAATTCCATCATTAACAACAAGAGGCCACAAATGGTGCAAAAAAATGGCGATATTAAGCAAAACTATTAGTTGGGCGACGCAAAAAAACCCTGTTCTACGGGCTTACCCGACCGACAGATTTTTGAGATTTTATATAGCTGTATGAAATTGAGAGCAGCTGCATTTGGGCCGAAGTGGAATGATTTTGATAGAAATTTCAAAAATATATTTTAAACATTTTCCTATCTTTTACGCTTCAGATTCTAGAAAAAAAAATGTCTGCCAGTAGAACAGGTTTTGAATGCTGGTTTTTGGTTGCCTTAAAAGGGTATATTTTGTTCACTATGATTCTATGAAGTATGATTTGTTGTTGTAGTTTCAACCGTTGCAAACCTGACACTAAATTGCAAGGGCCTCTGCCAGACTAGTCGGAACATAAATAGATTTCAACTCCTCACTAAAGCCACTTCCAACAGAGACAGACACACTTCTGGACAAACTTTAAGAATCTCCTTTTTTTTTAATTTCCATCAGATCATCAATGTACTACTGTACTGTGCAACACAATGATGTACTCCATTACTGTATTTTCCTCTACCAGAAAAAATCTGTGCAATCTAAACATCTTAACTTCCCACAATGCATTGCTCCCCGTGCATCATGGGTTGATATCTAGTGACAAAAATGATCCCAATTATTATCTGTTCCAACTTCAATGACACCTCTGCCACCTGCTCCGATTTTCCTCCTGCATCTAAAATCGGACCTCTTCCCATATCCCTGTCCCATCATATCCGGATGGCATCCCTAAATTTAGTAGCCTCCAAGCACAATTGGGCTTGCCTGGCTAATTGGTCGTATGTTATAAAAATATAAATTAGAGGATTTGATGAAACAGTTACCTTAATCAATTCTTAGCAAATCAATTAAGGCTGTATTGATTGCAGATTTATAAGCTTCATTGCATTCACACCCAAAAACGTCCAGTCATTGTGAATGGACTTCGTCCAGCATGATGTCACAAAGTGTCATTGTAGCTGTAACATATTATAACAGAGCTCATCCTTATCTTGTAATTGAGGTATTTCTTGTCAATATCTACCCATGTGGCACTGAATAGCAAATCAGCACACGGAAGAAATGCATTGTGGGAAGTGTAAGATATCTACTCTGAATGTATTCCATACAATATTATATTTTCATCTATTAGAAAAGTCTGTGCACTGTACATAACATTGGGTGGGAGGAGGAAAGAATCAGTCTGGTATTGATTGGAAGCAAAATCCTCCCAACAACAGGAAGGTACAATATCCCATGATGCATTGTGTGAAATTGCGCTAAATTCCACATGGAAGCTTGCTATACATGACTTAATGCTCTGCATGCTAGCCATAGGCTTCAACATTAAAAGTATTACGTTTTGAGGTATTTTCTCAAAATATCAAGAGCTATCTTTACAACCACTGAACCAGTACCAGGCTTGTTTGTACTAATTTTAATGCATTTTTCATGCTGATTCAAAATATGGTCATGAAAATCTACAATTCTGAAATTTTTGATTAAAAAAAATTGAAACTTGTCGTCTGCAGTCGACACCCGCATGAGAGGCTTAAAGACTACTGAAGCAATTCATGATGGGAATGTATGCTTCATCTGCTTGGTCCTCCCACAATATGAGGAAAAGATTGAGCAGAGATACAATGATTACGGTTAAGTACCTGTTTCTAGTACAAGTATAATGTTGGTTTTTGGCCATGTCTGGAAAGTGATGTTAACACTATGACGCGCATGTGACGTGTGTGACACATGTCAATTGTGCTGCCTTTGTGCTTGCCTATATCCCTGCATCAATGTGTCATGGTAACATTTTAAATTGCAGTGGTTTAAAAAAAAAAATTATCTCAACATTACAACCACTACTGAAATGTTACAGACCAAATTTGTTAACTCCTGTTATTTTTGTGTTTAAATAGTGTTATAAATATCTAATTACGTATTACATCTGTGGTTCTTGTATAAAACATAACAAAAACAACCAGTTTTTGACCTCAGCTTTTGGCTAGCACTAATCCATCATAAGAGGGGTCAGGTGCTGGAAAAAATTATGTGGTTCTTGAATATACCAACTGGTTGATCATCAGAATGCACGCCTACTCATATTAGGTGTTTCTCCTACCCTCCCTCCCCAGTCTCCCAAAGTGTCGTCATATGCTACAACTGCTAAGTAAAAATAACACTTTTACCGTTTTGAAATTTGAAAGAATTGAAAATTCTCCAGGCATTTTCAACACTAGTGGGGAAAGATAAATATTGAAACTGTGAAAATATTTATTTTAAAGCTGGAATGGGTAAGAATCTCCCGACAGAACTGAACTTACGGTGGTACTACACCCCTTGATAAATTTGTGACTATTTTTGCATTTTTCTCAAAAAATTTAGGTATACATGTATTATAGGGGCAAGAAATCCAGTTACTACACTGGAATTTCAGTGACTCAATACAAGCGGTATGTTAATTGTGATAAGAAAAGAGGTACCGATAGAATGTACCTCATTATTTAACATATATACTGAACTACTTGTCCTGAATCACTGAAATTTCAGTGAAGTAATTGGATTCTCTGCCCCTATAATATACCTAACTTTTGTTACCAGTGTGTAGTTATTTTTTGAGAAAAATGCAAAATTAGTCACAAAATTTATCAAGGATGTCGTACCACCTTAACACAGCAATAATCAAGCATCCTGCGGAAACATCCTCTTCAGAAGTGAAAATGCACACCTCCACTAAGAAAACTCATTGGCATTCCTACAATATGCTGCATCTCCATACAATAATATTTTCCCTGCAGAGATATGCATGCAGGGGAAAAAGTGAATTTCTTACTTTTTCTAGAATTTTGGATATGTGAGATTGTATTTGGAATCAGCATGTAGAATTGAGTACACATGCCCAGGCATGAGATACACATTCATGAAAAAGTCTGGAAACTGTTTAAAAAAAGCTTTGATATTTATAAAATTTGGCAGAAACACCTGAAAATGGGCTAACAAATAAAGCTACTGGCGAGTTACGATAAAGCCATAAAGTCCATGAAGCGAGTTACGGCAACACCAACTCGCCAAATGTTCTAACTCGCTCATTTATCGGTTTCCACCTTGAAATGGGTTGAGTACTTGTACAACAGCTAGCAGCTCTACAACTTGAGTTCCAAGTTATGATTGTAAAAGGTGTGCTGGTAATAAGACCGTTTGACTGGTGTGGTACCTGCTGATATGATCAGTGGCATTTTGGTTCACTTCTAATGACAGATTATAGGCCCTATATAGCATAGCCAATATTGTGTGTGCTCTTATCTGACTGAGCTGTTGCTATATCATTGGCAGTGTAGGGATAGTTTCATTTGCAAAAACAGTTATGGTAGCCAGACGAAAACAGTATCTTTTTTGTGACACTCATTGCGATAATGAAAATATTTCACTAGTATTAGTAAGAGCATCAAAAGTTGGTTTACATATTCTACCAATAAGAATTAAGCCTTTAGAATCGGAGAATAATATTCGAGAGCTTGCGATTTCCAAACGTACGTATCATATGCCCGTGCATCTATTCAAAATCACTCTCATATTTTGAATAGGTGAACGGCCGTACGATAACAGAAAATAGAAAAAGATCACTAAAGAATAATTCTATACAACATCGTGGCCAACCATTTCATATTTGTCAGTGTCGTCAGTGTCAGCGCTACGCTACTGGTAAAATCAAGTTGGTCGGACTCGTTCTTAATGAATTCCTAATGCAAGTCCTACTCAGAAGGAATTAACAAGGATTTGATACTCGGATCTTCACGGGATTATCACAGTCTACAAATAATCACGCTCGCAACACCCAGACACGTCTTCCATAAAGATTCACTGAGTTGAAACAATACAAGAGGATAAAAGTATAATATTATCGAAGTAATGGGATGATAATGTAAACCAGTTGGGCTATTCCAGTTTAAATCAACCCTCCCTGTAGAAGGCATGACTTTAATCTCCCACACAAAGGGGTGTATATTTCAAATGGATTCACCCATTCAGGTAACCCCCATTTGAAATTCACACTCCCTTGTGTGGAAGATTAAGGCTATATGTCTTCCACAGACATGACAGAGGGTGTATGGATTTCAGCTGGAATAGCATCTGTTACCTGGGACGATGGTGACAGGCGCAAGCTGAGATACCCCTTGGGACAAAACTTTGCTTTAGTAAATCGGTCCAGAAGAAATTATTTATGAACACTATTGAGATAGCGGAAAGTGAAATATAATAGAGTACTTCAGAAAAGTTAGCAAATGGGCTATTCCAGACATTTGCCATTCCCCCTCCAAGATGAACCTGAAATTTCCAACACCACCCCCAACCGCCCTTCCTCAATATTGCATGGTAATTCAATTCATGAAAATGCCAAAAGAAAAACACTTAAAGGAGTATTTCGTGATCCTAGCATTCTCTTTTTATGTCATTTTTCAGTAGATATCCAAAAAAAAGCTTATTCCCAAAATTTCAGTTGATTTCGATTTTGCGTTTGCGAGTTATGCATGATTATGTGTATTACACTGCTCCATAGACAATGTGTTGTAATTTCGTTCTGGTGTACAAATTTCACGATATCTTTGCTAAACGAATTAATCTGCAAGAAATTTTTTATACATAAATATGTAGCCAGAGGTTTCCAGTGATATAAAAATCTCAACTTTTTTTGAGAAAAGTGGGGGGATGAGGCTGTGGATCACGAAATGCCCTTTTAAGAGGCCATGATTGGATTATATGGATATGTTTATAAATCCCAATTCTCTTATACCCCTAAATTTCAGGGCTTAGAAATGCCATTGTTATGGGAAGCTTAAGGAAACATAGCTGGAAAAATTTTAGAATCCAGGATGAGGTTGATTCCCTCCATGGAAACTGTGTTAGCATTTGGATGTATGTTTTGCTTCCAAAAATGGAAATCTTGTCTAGTTTGGTTTGATGTCCTAACCAAGAAGGGCAGCATCATGTACACTCCAGCTTAATGTACACTCCAGAGAACCGGTTCATTGGTTCATAAAATGAACCATTACATGAGCTTTGGGCACTCTGAGGAACCTTTTTGTAAACCTCTAAAAACTGTGCAGGACTGTTAATTCTCCAAAAAGTTTTTGAGGGTTCAAGTATTGAGGACACTATAGAATCATATACCTTTTGTTGAAGAGTCTAGATGGGAAATTCCATTCTAGTTTCATGAAATCACAAAATGGAAATATCACTGTTAAACATTTTAAAACAAAAACAAAACACTGTATCATCTGTGGGGGTGGGGAAATGGTACGGAAATTTTCTGGAATGGCTAATGGCATGTGATAACAATATGAACCAGGAAGTTACAAAGAGAAACAAAACTATGATAAAAAAAAAAAAAAAAGATTGTTGAAGCAGTAACCGAGTATCAAAAAATAATATTTTGGATATTAGGCCGAGTAAAAAAACAAACATGTTTCGTCGCGCCCTCCTCATTTTTGAAGATTTTTGAATTTCTTTTTATTTTGTAAACTTTCAGTTATAACTTGTAGAAAAAGATGTTTCAGAAGTTGAAACTTATTTTACGGTTTTGTGAATGCATAATACATCATATAAGAAGAGTTTTGTGATCACTAGAGGGGTCTACCTCTCAAAACAATAAAATAAAAAGGGCCTCCTCGACTCAGATATCAATCTGTATGTCGAATACCGAAACATGGTGCCAAATACAGGTATTTAGCGTCATTTTCCAATAAAAAATAAAAAGCCCCTCATTCTCCTAATTTTTAAAAACCTGGACGAGAAACATGTTTTTATTTTTACTTGGCCTTATAAAGAAGATCAAAAAAGGGTGTAAAGATGGGTTTTGTTACAAAAGGAAGTGCTGGAATTAAGCCAGAAGTGGTCAAAACGAATATAAATGTGATTGGACGAAATTGGTTGTGAAATGATCTCAATCTGTCCCCCATAAAAACCATAACAGCTAAAGATGGTTGGAATCTTTACCAAAAACCAATGAATTTGAATTTTTTTTTAAATACATGTATGAAGATAAAAAGTCAAGTCACCAGAGTAAACATTTAGGATTGAAAGAGGGCAGCAGAGAGCCAAAGGTGATCAATATGGATGCAAGGATATTGCCTGACATTGTTCTCTCATAATGTCCAATTAAAGCAGGAAGCTTATTGGTAGTTAGTCCTCGGTAGATGCAGCTTAGGCCAAGAGCGCCCTCTGACCCGCAGGTCTGAGCTTGTGGACTCTTTATAACCAGCACAAGTTCGGATCTACGGGTTGAGGAAACCAGGCAGACTTGTGTATCCATCCATCCATCGTTGTCTTCGTCATCCGGTTTGTGTCGGCAATAAATGACAGGCAAATCCAAGCAGGCCATTCTCATTGAGACATCATTGCCAAAAATTTCACCCAGAATACTCATCAAAAGGCCATCCAACTTTTCTCATAACCATTGGTTTTTATGGGACAGAAACTTCCACAAATGAGTGCTAATAAGCTATTCCATTTAAAATCCACCCCCCCTGTGGAAGATGTTGGAAATAAATTCCTCAGGGGAGTATAAATTTCAGATGTAATTAGCACATTAGCCAACTCTATTTGAAACTCACCCTCCCTCTGTGTAAGATTCAGGTTGAATCTTTCTCAGAGGGTGTATGAAATTCAAATGGAGATGCCTAATGTTTCATTCATTTGGAATTCATACTCCCCTGTGGAAGATACTTCCAAATTCTTCCACAGGGGGAATGTGAATTTGAAATGGAATAGCCCATTGATGAGAAGTCAACCAATATTGTATCTTAGCTTCAAGGGGACGGGACATGGTCATAGTCGCAGCGAAAACTGCCAAAAAATCACCCCATTGGAGCTGTAGTAAGGGAGTGTTGAACTACAGTGGTTATTTTTGCACAGGTTATTGGTACTGAACAACATTGAAATTAACAAAAATGTGCCTTTTGCTGAAAGTCGTAAAAATATCTTTAATCTTTACACAATTATATCAGCTTATACTGCATGTTCCTAAGGCTAATCCATGCATGTAATGTAGCCAAAACATCATCGTCTGATGCCTTTTCAGACTTGGGAGATGGGCGCCTTTAAGGGTACAAAACCAAGTCTGCGGTTACATATTAACAAAAATGTCTCCCGGTTCTCCGGTTTTGATGTATGGTTTGTTTAAAAAGCTTAATTGGTTTGCTGTATCATAAAATTGTCAAAGATTTGCTAATGTGATCACACTGTTGCTTGCAAATGCTCTATCAAAGAAGGCCAAAATATCAGGAAAGCTTACAAAATTGTCCTCATTCTTTAGGGAAACTTTGACAGTTGTAAGATATTTTTCAGGTCTACAAGTTTTAATTTTCAAACAAAATTTTCAATCTTCAATCAGGAAATGAATATGTGAATGTTCTTAAATAATATTGACGATCTGGTACAACACTTCAACAAATATAGCCACAAAATAACCACCACTCTGCCATCCAGTGACTCAATGGACAGGTTCTTGAAATAAGGCCAAAAAACGAATTTTTGGGCCCTTCCAAGACAAAAATTTGGAGGGTCAGTTGGTGGATCCTTTTTTTTTGTCATGGGCTCTTTCTCCATTTTGAAAAGGCTAATATTGACAAATTCTTGATCATTTTACATTTAAAATATTGTGTGTTTTTAGACAGAATTTAAATGGAAGTACTTCTTATTTTTAATCAAATATGCATTTAAGGTTGCTTCTACGAAAGTGATGAAAAAAGGAAAAAGAAAAACACCCAAGATTTCTGATTTTTGGGGTCGGTCTCTGAGGGCAACCAAACTTTTTTTTTTGCTAGTCACAATTTTTTTTCTCCCAAAATTCATTTTTGGTTTTATCAATTTTCAAAAGTTTTAGACTGACTTTCAGCACATGCAAAAAAAAAGAATTTCATCAAATTTTGACAGCTGAGTGTATTCTTATTAACTTTTTTGATCAAAAAATAAATAAATAAAATTAAAATAATAAAATGCTAACCAAAATCTTGCCAAAATTGGGATGGTCGGATTTATCTTTTTTTTTTTTTTTTGACCAATTCCATCCAAACCAGCTTATAAATATTGTGCAAAGTGACACTTAAAACTAACAAGGAAGTCCGGAAGAAATCCACAAACTTTGTCCAACTTTTGGCATCAAAACTAAAACTTCTATTTGTATTATTAAATTATTCAAAAATAGCATCCCAGTAGCTTAGACAAACTTCCCACTTCAGTCACAATTGACTGCCAACATTGTACACTAGATCAAACAAAGTCCTATCACCATCGTTGATGGTTCAGTGATATTGTTGTTAGGCCTTGTCATTCCTTCCGCAATCTAATAATACCAGAGATCCAGTTCTGTATGGCCTAAAATAGGGGATGTCATGAAGATGGACTCCAGGGGATAGACCATCATGTACACCAGTGAACGGGTTCGTAACTTGAGTTGGACTGACTGTCAAAATAAAATCCAAGCATATGAGTGAGTGAGTGAATGAACAAACATAAAAAAGGAGGAAAACATCTAATTAGCCCCTTCCAGCGATAGATGTACGAAAATGCACAAGATACCAAACCAAATGTTCAGAAAACAAAAATCATCATCATCAACGACAGGGCCTCTGACCCAACCCTATGCCCTTAAAATATCTGCTGTGCATAATGGACCCCTACCCTGGGAGTGATCCAGGAAGCTCCTGCCACCAAACAGACAGCGCCTACCCTAAACATTTGTGTATACATCTTTAGGCCTAAAATAAGTTTATATTGCCCTTACAGTTCCTAGGTCAGGTTGGGTCAGTGAATATTCCACTACTTACTCCCCATTCCAGAAAAATACAGCACTTTTGGGGGGGCGGGGGGTTAAAAATACTATCAAGTTTTGCCAAATGAAACAGCTCAATCTTAATCATTCATTTAAAAATACTAACTGGAGATAAAAGAAAAAGATCATTGTTTAACTAATTTCTTGAAAAAAGAGCAAAAAACATGCATTTTCTGCATGTTTCAGACAATCAAGTCACAAAAATCAAAGACTTGGAACAAGGCTAAGCATTCAAAATATTGAGTATATTCCAAACTTTTGCTCTAATTTTCCTCTTTTTTGTGTTACTTTGATTAATGATTATAAGAATGAAACATGTCTTTTCTAAAAATTAGAATGCATATTTGAAATTAGACTTATTAAAAGTCTATTGTCACAGCATGTGAAAAACACCCTAAAATACATGTTTTTGGCCCTTAATTCATAAATTTAGCCAAATAGTGAAATCAAACTTTTATTGCCAATTAGAACTAACTAAAAGATTAGGATTGAGCTATGTTTCATTTGGCAAAACAGGATACTTTTTTAATCCCAAAAAAATGAGTGCTGTATTTTTCTGGAATGGGAAGTAACTCTTAGGCTGCGATCACATAGAAGTATACGGTATTTGCTATACGAAATACGCTCATTCGATCAGGCCGAGTTCACATAGGAGCATACTACGTGAACTCAGCCTGATCGAATGAGCGTATTTCGTATAGCGAATACCGTATACTTCTATGTGATCGCAGCCTTAGGGACACTTCAAATTGGAATTTAAAACAAATTGTAAGCAAGAATTAATTTTCCCTGGGGAACAAACCCAATCGTTTGATGACATCCTATGTTTGATGACGTCGTATAAACGAAAGTCCTTTCATATGAGGGGTCAAAGTCCTATAAACGAAAGTCCTTTCATTTGAGGGGGTCAAAGTCCTAAGTCCTTTCATTTGAGGGGGTCAAAAAGTCAGATTATGTTTGTGAAAATCTAATTAAGATATCAGTCAAAGTTGATCTTTCTGGTTGAACTAATTTTTTACATTACAGTGAGGGAGTTAGCCTCCTAATGAAAGCCCTCTTGGTTTGTTCATTAATGGTGTGTACCTAAGGGACCGTTCGCAAACACTTGTAAGGGGTGCCTGATGCAAAAAAGGGGAGGGGTCTCTGACAATTTTTGACCCTCCTAAGGGGGGGGGGGGGGCTGAAAAAATGACCAAATTTTCCTGGAAAAAGTAAGTTTATATGCTTTTCTATGGGGTTGACCCATAATTTTCATGTCAAAAAGGGGGGTGCCTGAAATTTTGAGGTCTGTAAAGGGGCCCGAAAAATTTTCCAGATGAATTTTTTTTTGCATCAGGCCCCCCTACAAGTGTTTGTGAACGGTCCCTAATGACAACCATACAGACACATTGCCATTGTGTGGCAACAGCATGTCACATTTACACAAAATGTGAAAAATAGACAAAACAAAATCACAATAGATTTTTCGTCTACAATCTAATTTAAATATGTAGACATACACATTTTCCCCAAATGTATACATTTCACTTTTTGATGACTATGCTTAAGAAAGGCATTCAAATTACTGTTATTGAGGGATATGTTCATGGGCAGAATTCAAGAATCAAATGAGCTTTCAGTTGCATATATGTTTTCATCGTAGGTGTTGCGAAGTGATTGTTGAATGCAATCCTACACAAAGCACACCAAGTCACTTACACTAGTGAGACTGTGACAGTCTGGGCCATTACTGAACAACCTTTGTTTGGTTGGTTTATTTTTGTCATCCATTGTCCTGTTATTGATGACAAACAAGATGTTTACAAACAAACTAGATTTGCATGTCTGCACAAACTAGATTTGCATGTCTGCTGTTCAGATTTATTGCAGACTAAAGTTGTTTTTTTTAAACTTCCGTGGTCCGGGTACGCGCTGGTGAATTGCGATCGCGTAGAAGTGACAAGGTCGCCTACTACGCGCCGCGCCGAAGACCAATGGGTCAGCCGGCTTGTTGTCAAGTGCATTGATCAGCCAATCAGCGTGATTGTTTATTGCTTTTGCGTTATGCTCGTGTACGCGATACGCACAGGCACGACCACGGAAGTTAAAAAAAAAATTTGCAGGATTAGTGTTGTGTTTGCACACATATTTCTTGGTTGTAATCTTAGTTCGTAAGAAATTATCAAAAATTACTTTTAACTTTTTAAGTAATTAAGTAAACTGCTCTGGCGGGGCTTCCTCTTTAACTACCAGGATCTATTTAAAAAAAGTAGAGCCTGGTTCATATGATATTGGTATGGACCAGGAGCCAAAATATTTTGTCCACTGGGTAAATGGCTCAGGGTGCCTGGTTATTTTGATACTTGTACGTAAACCTATTCCTTTTTGGTGAAGCAACATTTTCCTCTGCCTTGTCCACCTGGCTAAATATCCTTCCAAATGATAAATACGGAAATACCAATCCAAATGCTATAATTTCCCTCCAAATGCCACAATGTCCTTCCAAATGTCCCTGGAATGACTTCCCCGATTCAACATGTTTTCTAGGCATGCTTACTACCAATTCTCAGTAACATACTGCTGTCCAACAGGAAACATTAACTCCCCTCTCCAATTTTTTACTGGTCAGTCTGAGTAAGTCAAAATATCACATACCAAGACTTAAGTTCGAAAGATCAAGAATTCAGTTCCAGGTTTAACAGACTGACTGTCCCAGGTTTGGCATGCAAGCTAACAACTAAGGGGTCCAATCAGATGAGTCCGTATATAGCTTACAGAAAGCCCTAAAGTTAGGGGTCTATCCTAAATCTTGGAGACCCCTAATTGCAGGTTAGTGTCAGCGTAACTCTGCCATCCCTGGCACAATTGAATTGAAAGCTTTAATCTTAGTCCCACTGCATGAATGATCAGAATCCATTATGGGCATCATCTCCACTTGTCTTCCTTCAGAGGTTACAGGTAATGCCACCCTATGGAACATCCTGTGTGTAAACATTTCACCTTTTAGTGATTAACCTAGAACAAATGCACAGTACCTTCATCGGCCTAAACAAGATATATACCATAACAGCTATAATTTGCTCGTAGTACAGGATAATACAAAACCATGTCAAGCTAATGGAGTCCATAATGCACAAAACAAATTAGACCAGGTCTAATTTTAGACCTGATCTAACCATGGATATTAGACTTAGGGAGAAGGAATTCTTAGGTATTAACATACCCTATTCTATATAATTTTAGATGCTGTTAGTGTAAGGGCAAATACATGTATATGGCTCCAGTTTATCTTTTGGACTTTGCTACTGGAATAAAAAGAAAAGGAAAGAGTAAAAGGATACCTCCCTGAGTCCAACCTCCATGGTCAGACCAGGTCTAACGTGCCAGGTCTAACGTTAGATCTGGTCTAACGTTAGACCTGGTCTAACGTTTTGCTTTGTGCATACGGACCTTCGAAAGAGTGCAAACCTGTAATGCGTTGTTGTTCACACTTAAAAACACATAAGTCTGGTACATTATAAATGGATCAACATGTCCCAAGTATCCCTGCCTATTGGTCCAAAAGAAGTTTTCATTATCAATTGGACCAATCAGCAACATTGTTAGAATAATTTCACCATGCAAAAAAATTGGGGTGAATTATTTGCGAAGTTCCAATCTGATGATTTAAATGAAGATATCGTGTAATTGATCAATCAGAGGCAATGTTAGATCGGCAGGTAGTGCTCAGGGGGTTAATGCATTACACCAACCATAATGAGCTATTAGATTCTGTCTGCATCAGATATCATACTATTTCCAGTGACCAGTCATAGAAATTACATTTGATCACTCCCTGAATAGGCCATCTCATTTAAAGTGTACACTCCCCCTGTTGTATAGATGTTGGAAATATCTTCCACTGTGCAGGGGGAGTATGAATTTCAAATGGAACTTTACACATTAGGCAGCTCTGTTTGAATTTCATACACCCTTTGAGAAAATAATCAAGTTCAATCTTCCACCCATTTGAAAGTCATACCACATACTTGTGGAAGATATTTCAAAATCGTCCACGACTTTAAGTGGAATAGTCCGATAGCAGCAGTACAAGGCCAGCGTTTAATTATAATTTCCGTTACGATTCAACAAAATATTTGTCTGCAACTTAAATCTAAATTTAGCTCCCACGCTTAAAATATGGCCTATACCAAAAGCGCCATGTTGTTCACAACAACTTACCACGTACATGTACATTTAGTATGGCCGCATACACATGTAGACATCAGCATAACAGCTGTACTGTTATGTTCCCAATTCTAACAATATTTTAACTACATATGAAAAGCAAAAAAGTACTTCTTCTGAACAAAGAAAAACTTACAATAACAAAAAGGTTTCCGAATCCGAGAAAAAAACATATCCGATCAGTTCAGACTCCACCAAGGGACTCCTGGATTGGTAGATCCATGGTACGGTGTAGCATTTGTATGAAGGGGTTCAACGTTGCCTCAACACGTGTATGCTTTAGTTCTAAACCATGAACCTTACCACAAAGCTATCGTCAAAGGAGGGGTCAAAGGTCAGCAGACAGAAAAATATGTTGTAATGTCTGCACCAATACCAGGTGCTATTCAATGAGCCTGAACATTAACATGCTCCAGGCGAAAGTTGGTAGCGCTGGTAAACAACACACAACTTTGATCCAGAATTCTACAATTGTACACTTTCGAATCATGAATTCAATCATATGCATCCAAAATACATTCAAATGGGTAAATACATAGATAGTCTCTGCTGAGATGACCCTTGCCATGGGGGGAGGGGAGTGGAATATATGTAAAACCATTGTTAGAGCAAATTAATAACTGCATGCAAGAATATAATCATTAACGCAACCTGTCTGTAGCCGTTGCAGACACGTTAATTGTCTCGATTTTATTTTTGTTAAACCCAACTCGAAGTCCAATTTTCTTTTCACAAAATGATCCAAAAATAAAACAAAACAACCCTTGAATTAATTTTGCATTTTCATGAGTAAATTTGAAATGTACCAGCCAAATGCATGCAAAGCATACTGTGCAAATATTAGATTAGTGACTTTCGAAATCAGTCTTTCAATGTTAGTAAAAAAATGGGCGCTCTATACTTAAATTATCGCATGAACTCCAGCAAGAACTACAGTGGGCGTTTTACACTTTTTCGCATGGCATATTTGCAGACAGCGCCACGTGTAGATACATTATTACTAGCAAGCCTAGACATACAGCTGCAGGTTAAACATGGAACATTGGTATTACCATTCATGCCTGGCTTGAGTTACTAATAAATTTATTATTTGAAATGAAATTCTCATTAAAATCAAAAGGTGTGCACAAATTATGCAACAAATAATGCACTGTTGATATTATACAATAAATAAAAGATATGGAATATTTGCTATTGAACTGAGCAAAAAATTAATTTTGTAACATAAATATTCTTACAAACTAAGGCTAGAAAAAATAAATGTTATATCTCAGCCTGTGGCAGTTTCAAAAACAAATGCAGAATTTTTTTGTAAGATTTTTTTGAAGTTTTATTTAGAATTAAAAGGGCATTTCGTGATCCACAGCCTCATCCCCCCACTTTTCTCAAAAAAAGTTGAGATTTTTATATCACTTGAAACCTCTGGCTACATAATGTTTATGTACAAAATGTTTCTTGCAGATTAATTCGTTTAGCAAAGATATTGTGAAATTTGAATTGTTCTGGTGCACCAGAACGAAATTACAACGTATTGTCTATGGAGCAGTGTAATACACATAATCATGCATAACTCGCTAACGCAATATCGGAATCAACTGAAATTTTGGGAATATGCTTTTTTTCGTGGATATGTACTGAAAATTGTCATAAAAAGAGGATTAATGAGTGATTTGCCAGAACACTCAAAAATTTTTTTGGACAAGCAGTGTGCTTACTGGAGCAAACAAATTAGAAATGTGAAAACAATCTAATGAAGACCAAAGACAAATTCAGACATCAAAATAAAGATAGATTAAAACCTTTTTTCTAATCACGCCATTGAGGTGGTCAAATTTGGCATTTGTATGCTAACTGAAGAAGCAATTTACACTATATGTGACCGTACACGGCGAATGAGCCGTAAATTCCTCCCCCGATCAATTTTGTTTTATTTCGTATTTAGAAAATTTACATCATAAGCTTTAAAATGGCATATCATTTGACTTCAAACGATATCCAGAAGCGGGGTTATGGTTTGTTAAACTTTGCTCCTTCCTTACCGACGAATACGACCTTCATACACATTTTACACTGTAACTCAGAATACAATTTAGGGAATTTACGGCTCATTCGTGCTGTACGGTCACATATAGCAGGTTATTTTCATGTTTTATGGAATACAACAAGATAAATTATGATCAAATCAGCTTAAATATTTATTTGTTCATCTTTTGGTGGTGCAGATATAGACCAAAATATTTTGCATGAAAAATCTCTGAAAAATGCCTTTAATTTACTGCACCACCAATGTGCTATTGCATTTAAAATCCTGACTACCCCTGTGGAAGATTTTAGAAATATATATCTTCCACAGGGGGAGTATGAATTTCAAATGGAATTAGCACATTAGGCAGCTCCATTTGAATTTCATACACCCTCTGAGAAAGATTCAACCTGAATCTTCCACAGAGGGTGAGAGTGAGTTTCAAATGAAGCTGCTAATGTGTAAATTCCATTTGAAATTCATACTCCCCTTGTGGAAGATATTTCCAAAATCTTCCACAGGGGTAGTGTGGATTTTAAATGGAACAGCCCAATGCATATTTTGACCCAATTTACTGACAATCTTCCACTCTCGTATTGTTCATGTTATACTAATAGCTTCAAGGTATGTCTACAGCCTTAAGACATATTTATTTCAAAATGTGTCTGGTTTTGCGCTTTGCACTTTTGTTGTGGTTTTCTCCTTTACCACAATAGAGGCGCTCCATGAATTATTGTTATTGTTAATATCTGCATATCCTCAAACCCTTTTCCCTTTGTTGTTTTAGTTTGGTATTAAAATCCATATTTTGACCCAATTTGGTTCAAACATACCATCTTTGTCCCCATTTAGTTGTTGTTTTGCCCCAAATGATGACATCGTCAAGGCAACAAAATAATAATCCCCCCTTAAGATGTGTATTTATACATTTATTCAGGAACTTGAAATAGAAACATAATACTTGAAAAAGAAAAATCATGATCAAGTACACAAAGCAATTTGATACTGATTGATGGGCTGTTCTAGATATAACCCATACGCCCCCTGTGGAAGATGTGACCTTAAACTTCCACACAGGGATTATGAATTTTAAATGGGTTACCTGAATGAGTGACTCCATTTGAAATCTACACCCCCTGTGTCGGAGAATAAGGTCATGTCTTTTACAGGGGATGTATGGATTTCATCTGGAATAGCCCGCTGCACTGATAGCAAACAGGAAAAACTTAACCATCATTGACATGATTGTCCAGAGAGTTCTTTGCATTTAATACTGAATTGGATTATAAAACAAATGGAAATAAAATCATAGATTTGTGTTTAAAGGTTATGTAATTTGCATCAACATGCCAAACACTTATTGTTTCAGGTAAACCACAACGACTGGATCTGTGGGTTATACAACATCTCTGATACATAAGGCCAAGTAAAATAAAAAACATGTTTCACGTCCGGGTTTTTGAAAAAAAGGAGGAAGAGGGGGCTTTTTATTTTTTATCGCAAAATTGATGCATATACCCATAATTAGAGCTGTTTTTAGCGTATACAATAATGCCTGGAAAAAGGAGGAGGCCTCTTTTTATTTGTTGTTCTGAGAGATAGACCCCCTCTAACTATCATAAAACCTTTAAAAAGTGTTTTTTGTATATTAGCAAGGCTATAGAAAGCATCTCTACTTCCTAGACATATTTTTTGAAAAGTTATAACTGAATTTCAAAAAATAAAAATAAAATTGAAGAAACCTCAAAAAAAAGGAAGCGGGAGGGGACGTGAAACATGTTTATTTTTTATTTGGCCTAATGGATATAAACACATTATCCAGGATGAGTCAGCATTGGGCTATTCCATTTAAAATCCACACTACCCCTGTGGAAGATTTTGGAACTATCTGCCGCAGGGGGAGTATAAATTTCAAATAGCAGCTCCATTTGAAATTCACCCACTGTATAATATTCAGGGCGACTCTTTCTCAGAGGGTGTATGAAATTCAAATGAAGCTGCCTGATGTGCTCATTTGATTTGAAATTCATACTCCCCCTGTGACAGATATTTCCAAAATCTTCCACAGGGTAGTGTGGATTTTAAATGGAATAGCCCATTATTCCCCATTTTTGAGCACAAGTTATAAGCAAATAAGAATGTGACCGGAATATGTCAAAATATGATTGACAGTTCACAAATACGTCAATCTTTAAATAAATAAAATTGCACATAAATCTATAGAATTTATGATCATCACTGGATTCTCAACTGTATCACAAATGCTTCACATTTCTTGCACACAACACACTATCGCAAAGGCTCACGAAGACTCATGTAAAGCCCGATCCTGACTCCACTTCGCAGCGCGATGCGATGCTTTTCAAACATCGCAGTTTCGCGCGATGAAATTAAAATGTACATTTTAATTTCATCGCACGATGTTGCGATGTTTTAAAAGCATGTGGGTCTGCATCTCCTTTAAGGTCATTCTACCAACCTTGATTTTCCAGCAGCCAATCAGAAGCGGGCGCTGCGATATCACAGCGCGGTGCGAAAAAGTTGAACATAATGTTCAACTCCATCGCGGACCAAAATTTCCACCGCGCGATGAGAATTTTCACCGCTGAGCTCGTAAAAACCTGGCTCAGATTACAGTTTTTATAGCATTGCATCGCGCTGCGATGTGGAGTCAGGATCGGGCTTAACATTGAAGATTGATACACAGAATCACTAGAAAGGCACACATACAGTTGGCCGCAGTAAATATGCCAGTTACGCTTTGTGTGATTGGCGCGCACTTACATGAATTTATAGACACGCGGCGTAAAATTTTCGCCAATTAATAACTTGTATAAAGGATAAGATAGCCTGGTGAAGGAATGTATCTAGAGTTCATTACGGTTAGCAACAATTTCAGGGCAACTTACATCTCATAGTGTCTGAATACAAAGTCTAACACTACAACGTCACAGTGCAGTCACATATTATGTCTAAAACAATAGCAACCTGAAAAAGTTGTCAATTAATACTAAGCCAGTGTTCCGAAGTTATCAATCAATGCTTTCAACAGGTATTTTCAAACAGGTAGAAAGCGCTTCCTGTTAAAAATGACACTGACATGCAAAGATCCCAAACCGACGACTTTTCCCCGGCAAAGGGAATTGACAAAATTAAAGCAAACAGAGCTAAAAGTTGTCTGAAACAATAGAAATGAGAACTCCCGTCGTCACCTTCTTAACTTATCAATCAGTCTGCACATCAATAAGGCGTCGTTTGTCAACAGGTAGCTGATGTCTCTTCCGGCTCCGTTGGGAAATGGCAATATAACTTTTAAGATGATACTAAGCTTGCTAAAGGTGTCCGTCAGTTTTTGAAAAGTGACAAGACTTCTTTTTAAACCTCGCATTAGCATTGTGAAAAGTGACACACTGATACCAGGGGTGTGATTCAAAGCTTGTGAAATATCCTGAAAGTAGAAGAAAATCCTAAAAAAGTGTGAAATTGGGCTAAAATGCCATGGGCTGAAAATCAATAAAATTATAGCCAAAAAATCCAGGAAATCCAAAAAAAAATCCTAAAGAATCACACACCTGTGATGCTGGTTTCTCAACTCAAAAGTCAGTAGGTGTGGCTCTTAAACAAATATATTGAAAACTTTGTTATGGCATTTTTGCTTTTTCGGGAAACTACATGAAGACCAACAAAACTAGATGCAATTTTTTTAATTCCTTCGCAGGTAAGGTCTATGATACACATACATACAGGTCATTTTTGTTAAAACAACGTCTTCCATCTCAGTTACGAAGACATCATCAAGTTATGTGAGTGACATCATTTAATAGTCACAGGTCATGTGACCAAGACGGAATAAACCAGTGGCTCTGAATGCAGGCTACCAAGTCCACAGTTCTGAACAAAGTGCAAGTTAAAACTTTATTTATAGTTATACAATGTATTTTATGCTACCACTTCAGAAGAGCGCCAACACTCTAACAATAATCTTATAGTCTATACCTACCTCGAGTCCCCAGCGCTAGCTTTGAAGTTTGGCATGTTCTGCGCTAGCTTAGTGCGTATACGTACTTTTACGCGCATGATCAACATGCCGCATATGTACACGCAAGAAACCACGCAGCACACGCTGAACTTCAAAGCTAGTGTTGGTGACTCTGGAGGTAGATACATAAAACTATAATCCCAATGTTGATCTCATCAACAAAATCTCTTAATCCAAATCCTATCCTTAATTCTAACTCTAAACCTAATCCAAATTTCTAAATGGTGCTATCCATTGTTGTGAAATTTTGACAAAAAGGGCTCTGAACAAGTCATTTTTAACAATTTGACCTGAATATTCCTGCCAAAGATTCCACTTAAGCTTTTGATCTTATCAATCAGCATACTTCAACAGGTACAAGTCATTTCTTCAGAGATTAATTCATATCATGGAAAAAGTTCAAAAATTATCTTCTTTTTCAAAAGAACAATGAGTTGTCATCGATTTAACTAGTGAGTATAATAGTAATGCCATCAATCCACACATCATGAAGTCTTTCCCAACCAGTAGCCAGTCTTCCTTCTCATATATCTCTATGGAGGAAACTGAGGAAGTTAAATTCAACACTTTTGGGTAACTTGGAATTACTTGATTTCCTTCTGCTTTGGAGCACACAACATACTGGCCTGGAAATAGATGCTTCATGGGGAGTATTGTTTTACATAGTGTAAACGATGACCTAAATTTGAACTAGTCAAAAAGAGGACATTCTTTCAAACCTACTTGTTGAAGGTGCTTCCATTTCTGATTTATCTGGTGAAGTAGACCTATTTAACAGAATATTTGTAAAGTTTTTTTAACAACTAAATTGCAAAATTCCTGTTATCGATTGTCCAAATTGTCAATCAAGTGCAACACTTTACTACCCATTTTTCAACAAGTACAAGTCATTTCTTTTTAGAGATTAATTCAAATCACCAAAAAATCCAATATATCTGTATTTTTCAATACGAAATATTCGAAAAAACAATGAGAGCTGTCATCGATTTAACTAGTGAGTATAGTAATGCTATCAATCCACACATCATTAAGTCTTTCCCAACCAGTAGCCAGTCTTCCTTCTCATATATCTCTATGGAGGAAACTGGGGAAGTCAAATTCAACACTTTTGGGTAACTTGGAATTACTTGACTTCCTTCTGCTTTGGAGCACACAATACACTGGCCTGGATAGATATGTTTCATGACAGAATTGTTTTAGCGATGACCTAAATTTGAACTGCACAAGAAAGGGATTTAACAAACTGGCCTGGATAAAGACAGATACCATTCATGATAGAATACTGGCCTATTCCAGTTGTAATCCTCACATCCCCTGTGGAAGACAAGACCTTAATATTCCACACAGGTAGTGTGGATTTCCCCTGTGTGGGGAGACTAAGGTTGTGTCTTCCATGGGGTGTATGATTTCAACTGGGATAGCCCATTTGGCCCCAGTTGATGAAATTCTGGTTATGCACTGCATCAAATCACACACCAGCTTGATACGAATGTCGCCCTCTATACCAGCCTTACAATACATCTCTTTTCCAGTTGAAATCCTTACACCTCCTCTGGAAGACATGACCTTAACTCTCTTCACGCGGGTGTGGACTGCAGACGACATGTTTCAAAAATTTTAAAAATTTCAAAATTTCAGAAATGTAAATTTTCATGACCATATTTGGAATCAGCATGAAAATGCATTAAAATGAGTACAAACAAGCCTAGTATTGATTCAGTAGTTGTTAAGATAGCTCTTGATATTTTGAGAAAATATTTTAAAACTTCAACTTTTTCCGTTGAAGCGCATGGCTAGCACGCAGCTACACAGGGAGTGTGAATTTCAAATGGGGTTACCTGAATGGGCGACTTCATTTGAAATCTACACTCCCTTTGTGGAAGATTAAGGTCATGTCTTCCATGGGGGAGTATGAATTTCAACTGGAATAGCCGCTTGATACCGACTGTTAAAATGTCCTCAAACTATGCAAACCCTGACTGCATCCGATATTAACAGATTCCCGATTTGTGTGAATAAAAGATATCCTTTAAGATCAAATTACCTGTGTGTTGTAAGTTAAACCACTCTTGATGATCACTTGGTGACCAGCCAACATTGACCCAACGCTTTACTCGGACGGAGGAGAATCTGAAAAGACAAAAAGCAACGAGAAAAATTAAGTAATGGTACAACATGAATTGTAAATAATGACTTGATATGTGTTTTTCAGTTTGTTTTTAAAATAAGTGCACTTGAAGCCATATCTAACTGGCAACAATATTTTAATTTTTTTTTAGAGAGACATTGTTGATTCAGTTGTCTGTGTTCTGTGATATATGCAGTAGAAACGCTATGAATTTGTAAGTATGCGTCCTTGAATTGATCAGTTTTATAAAGTGAAATTAAACATGGAAGCTACTAAAAACTGTCAGAAGTACAGTATTTAAGCTAATAAATATAGAAATAAGACTTCCTACTGCACTAGCTTTCAGGTTTAATTTTCAGATTAATCTCCCCAAATGTTGGTTATTTTGTGCATTGAATGTTTTGCCATCAGAGGATGCCAGTTATGAAATCTGGGGTTAAGCCAAAAAATGGAGCTCAAGTGTCAGTTTCTGCTACAAGGGAATTTCTCCCTGACAAATCTGAGAAAAGAAATATTCCTTGTTCTTAGTACTGAGTGTTTTTTAAGTACGCACTCATTCGGTAAACACCATGTTACTATGTTAGTATAAAAGACTGTCAAATTGCTCATTTTCGTGCGCTTCACACGGAATGTACCCAATGAATATTCATATCAAATGTACTGTAAAACACTTTAATTTCTGGTACTTTATTTCGCTGAATCGCCGATATTCGCCATTTTCGCTGGTACTTAATTTCGCGAATCCAGGATTTTGTATTTCACGTCAAAGTTTCCAAATTCTTATCTCTGCATATAGCCAGAAGCTTAAGTGAAAATTAGCCTTACTTTGCTGGGTATTTCCGCCTTACCTTCCCTAAATTGAATGTTGGGATATCTCTAAAATGAAATATGGCCATTGTTTTGTAGAAAATAACATGCAAACTATGATAAAATTACGAAATACTTTTGCCCAAACAACCCACGCCATTATCATAGCCCATGGGGGTGCCATTTTGTTTCACAAACTTTCATTTCTGTCTCATAATTTGTTATTAAAATTACTTCTAAACATTTTAAAATATCTTTTTAAATCATTGAAACAATGAAAATAATATTTTGGAGCCTTGTTTAGAGTGTTACAACGTGAGAAAACAAAGTTGAAAACAAAACTAAAATGTTCTGATTGAACGAGGACTGGCATAATTGATTGATTGATTGATAATTGGTCATTATTTTCTATGCAGCAAATGGATAAACAATACCAATTTCACGATTTTCTAGCAAGTTTTATATGGAGGGTCAATGCTTTGTGGAATTTATATGATCTTTATAATGATATATGAGGCTATTTTGATGATGGTTTCAAGGTAAATAAATAATCTACTAATGAAAATTATGTCACAGACACAGTCACAAAATAACTTTGATGTGAATTCTGTAATGGAAGTTGCTAGAGTTGGGTTGTCAAATTCGGAACCAGTGTGCAAATTGTCTGTGATAAAATTCGCGAGTATTTAATTTCGCGAATCAAAAGCCCTCGCGAAATTCGCGAAATTAAATACCTCGCGAAATTAAGTGGTTTTACAGTATTCACTGAAATTTTTTACACACTGGGTGTGCAGATATCCCGTTAAAATTGGGCTGAACTAATTTTGTCTTTGCCACTAAGAAATACTGCAAGCACTTGTGCTAGCCAGCATTTCTCTTGCATCAGAATAAAATGGCCAATGATATGCCTTGTATTTTATTTAACCCCATGAGAACTACTTGCCTATTGGCCAAAAAGAAGTTTTCATTATCAATTGGACCAATCAGCAATATTGTTAGAATAATTTCACCACACACAAAAAAAATGGGATGAATTATTTGCAAAACTCAATTCTGATTGGTGATCAAAATGAAGATATTATGTAATTGACCAATCAGAGGCAATGTTCGATTGGCAGATAGTGCTCAGGGGGTTAAGACTCCAGACAAATTAACTGCTTGACCTGTTTCCCATTTACCTTGCAGTCAGACAGACAATCAGGGATATCATAAATATTTATTCAAGGCAAATGAAAGAAACTATTAAAGGCCAGAGCGGAAATATACTGCGTTGTCTGAGAGGATTTCGCACTTCGTTTTGTTTTTTGCTTTACTTATTGTCTTAATTTTCCAAGGTGTTTTAATTTTGCTATAAATATTTACTTTCAATTATTTTATATTTGTTTCATTTCTCCCTTTGTCACAATATAGGTGGGGTACTCCAATAGCGGGTAATTGTTTTGCAAAATTGCGTATTTAAAAAAAATGAAGCAAAATTTCCCTCCGAAGTCCCAAAATTTCAATGGAATTTGGAATGAGCTTCCTGCATTTTGTTCAAGTGGCATGATAATATCTGCATTAAGGTGGGACAGGTGTAATTAACACTTTTTTGTGTGGAAAGATCATAGAAACTCTTTACGCGATTCATTGTAACAGGTATAGAATTAAATGTAGAAAAACCGGTTCAATTCAAATTTTATGCATATTAATTAGCTAATTTGCATATTTAATTAGCGAATATTAGCCATTTTTTGAAAAAATGTAGGTCCACTATACAATGTCCTATTGAGATACTTGAGGTGTCAAAATAAAGCTCTCGCAAAGATCTAGTGCATGAGCCTATTTCCAGTAACATCAGGGTGGGTAGGAGGTGTAAAACCTATGATTCAGACATTTTGCTTGTACCAATTTTGGCATATTTGGCCATCTGATTTTATCAATATCTAAGAAATATTTCAAAGTAGGTTCTTGCACTAGATAATGGTCTAAAGAAAATAACTGCCAACTTTCAGGTCTATAGGGGGGTATACTTTTGGAGCTGCATTTTTTCAAATGTCGACTTTCGGTGAAAAAATGAAATGCGTGAAAAACCTATGGCAACGGGTTCGTAAACAAAGAAAATAATAAGATTCTTGTTGTATTTAGCATGCTTTTAATACAATTTGCATAATTTTTCCAGATTTTTTTTTATGTTAATATGAAAACTACATACATTAATGTGTCTAAAAATGACAAAAACTAATTTTTGATGAAATGATGATTTTGGCCTATCTAATTACACCTGTCCCACCTTAAGGCCGCTTAAAAAAAATCACATTCTAATCAGAATGCAAATCACTTGCAATACGAACTGCTTGAATTTCATTTTGACACATCTTCTAATGTGGTTATTTTCCAGTTCATGTAGGAATACGTCAAGACATATCAAATCATCAAAAATAATATTGTAATCTTTGAAGTGCCCCTCTTAAGTACCACAAACCCCCGAGTCTTGGAAAGCGATAATCTTTACCAACCGTATACCACGTAAATGGTAAGCTTACTTAAAAGTCTACAACAATATCTGCTTGTTTACCGAGCGTCTGCGTCTTCTTGCTACACAATTTTCTTTGACGTACAGTCGTTTAATTATTGAAAACCCAAATGATGGATAACCAGGTTTAAGCAAATTTTCTTTGGCGAGACATGACCAAATAAAATGAATACACAGACACACGGAGCCTGGTATTGAGTTAATAATGTTGTGCAACAGGCGAGACTTGCCAAGCAAGAAGGAAGTAACTATGTTTATCATTTGATTGAGTGTACGATTAATTTAAAATAAGCAAAACGTGTCGGGTCTGTATAGACCTTTTTAAATGAACATTGGAAATGTTTGGAAAAACCAGGTCACGTATACCAGGTGCGTAGGCAGCATAATAAAGCGTACGTAAATGTCCTTACGCAAATAGCGTAAATGCTGCACCCAACAAATGCATAATTACCTGGTATTATAAAAGCAGGCCTGTAAGCTGTGTCATTTTTAACAGCAGCTGACTTCGGTAATTTCGATTCGAAAATGTGTATTCTGTGTTTCTCATCTAATCCAGTGTACTATCAATTTGAAAGCATCAAAACTTGTCGGGTCTGAGCGAGAAGGAAGCAACTGTGTTCGATTGACTGTACAATCAAACAAGGCAAAACTTGACAGGTTGTTATTCAGTAAGAGAAGATCTCTTACTCTTCCCACAATCCTTTGCAACATGACGCATCACCTTACTAAAGTCTGCACAAAAAGTAACTCAGCTGTTGTAAATACGCCTACATATTCAGAATATTTCAACATAAAAAGAAGGATGATTTATTTACGCGCATTTTGATACCCCATTTGTCCAATTTTGTTCAATATTGACAATACAGCAGTGTTTTGAAAGAAAAATACCCCAATTTAAAAGTTGCAGTTATTTGTATTGATTTGAAGTAAGCGCGAAGATAACGGTGGGCGTTACGTGTTTACAGTGCTGGCATTAATAACCATTGATCGCTGTAAACTGCAACTTTTAAATTCGGGTATTTTTCTGTAAAAGCACTACTGTGTTGTTAATATTGAACGACATTTGACGAATGGGGTATCAAAATGCGTGTAAATAAATCATCCTTCTCGCTATGTTGAAATATTGTAAAAACAATTATTAGTTCTGAATCTATAGATGTATTTATAACAGCTGAGTTACTTTTTGTGCAGACTTTATATCAAATGACACTCCTATTACATAGCACAGGTTCCCTTTGTTTTCATGTTGAGAATAGACTGGCTAAACATGGGTCGATAGTAAAGAAATAAACAGATTTTGCAAAATCTGGATGTGCTCTGTTCATTGAGATACTTTTTGTCACTATCAACCCATGTTGCGTTGCACTGGATAGTAGAAAATTGAAATGGAAGAAATGCATTGTGGGAAGTGTAATATATCTTCTCTGATATTCTGTAATGTGTTTCTCATCTCATCTGATCAACTTAACTCTCTTCACGCGGGTGTTGACTGCAGACGACAAGTTTCAATTTTTTTTTTTAATTCAAAAAATTTCAGATATGTAAATTTTCATGACCATATTGTGAATCAGCATAAAAAACTCATTAAAATGAGTACAAACAAGCCTAGTATTGGTTTAGTAGTTCTTAAGATAGCTCTTGAGATTTTGAGAAAATATTTCAAAACTTCAACTTTTTCCGTTGAATCGCATGGATAGCACGCAGAGCATTAAACATGCAGCAGGTCTGAGCACTAAGGATGTAAGTGTGTTTATCATTGGATTATTGCACAATCAATTCAAAACAGGCAAAACTTATTGAGTCTGTAATTGTGTTTCTCATCTCATCAAGTGTACAATTCAGCTCAATAGGCCTGTCAGGTCTGTATTTTGTAACATGTTTGTCACCTCACTGAGTGTATGATCAGTTCAAAAGCGTGAAGGATGTTAACAGTGTTTGTTGTTCGAGTCAGTACATATGAGCAGTTCTGTAATGGTGTAAAGAGGTGACATCACCTGGGAAGATATTACAACACTGCTTGTCCCGACATTACACCTTTGCTATGTAACACTGTCACCTGCAGAATGCCCTGATGTGAAGACGACGAAATGGGCAAATCCATATGAAAACTATACTCCCTCTGTAAGAGATTTTGGAAGCATCTTCCACAGGGGGAGTAAGAATTTCAAATAGAATTAGCACATTCAACATTTAAAACTCACCCTCCCTCTGAGATTTGGGCTGAATCTTTCTTAGTGGGTGTATGGAATTCAAATGGAGCTACCTAAATATGTTCATTCCATTTGAAATTCATACTCCCCCTGTGGAAAATATTTCCAAAATCTTCCACAGGGGTAGTATGGACTTTAAATGGAATAGCCCAATGACACTGGGCAAAGTGGCAAGAGACAAATTTGTTACAATTGGTCACTTGTTAACCACCATGCACCTAAATTGCATGTCCTCGATCACGATACGATGATCATTTATTAATGTTTTCATGTACACTGATGTGTCTCTGATAGTGTCTTACCTAGATCTGAAGCATACAACTGTTGCAGTAAGATTTTGATGTATGCAGAGACTGCCTTTTGAGAAGAGTGAGGGCAATCGCTCTCTACTGCTCTCCTTAAACCTGAAATTTAGCTCTCCTTACTTTCTATTGTAAATGCTCTAAACCACTCTCCTTGAAGGCTCCATAACTAACAGCTATTAAATGCTCTCCTACAAATTCCAAAAGACAGTTCCTGATGATGCATTATGATCATCCCCCGTCATTAACTTGTTTGGGTAATAGGTCTTAACCCCCACTACCTGCCGAGTCTAGCATTGCCTCTGATTGGTCAATTACATGATATCTTCACTCTAATCACCAATCAGAATGGAGCTTTGCAAATAATTCACCCTATTTTGGGGTGGTGAAATAATTATTCTAACAATGTTTCTGATTGGTCCAATTGATAATGAAAACTTCTTTTTGACCAATAGGCGCTAGGCAGGTAGTTCTCATAGGGTTAATGCGAGGCAGAAAACACCAACGTGTTACAATCGCAACAACTAGCCTTAAAAATCTTCTTACATTAGAAGAATCGATTCATGTGGAACTTATACAGATGAATGAAACTCCAACAGCAAGAGGCTAGTGTATCGACCACTATGCATACCCATCTTCCTCAATGGGCTATTCCACTGGTAGCACATACACCCCCTATGGAATACATGACCCTAATCTTCTACAGAGGTAGTGTGAATTTCAAATGGGGTTACATAAATGGGTGCATTTGAAATCCACACCCCCTCTGTGGGAGATTAATGTCATGTCTTCCATAAAGGGTGTAGGCTTTTCAATTGGAATAGCTGAATTAAGTCACCACCGGACAAATTTGGATTCTCTTCATGAATAAACAGTATAGACCACGCACCAACACACATTTCCTCATCCAACGCTTTACATATCTCTATAATCTTATTGGACCTCAAGGCAGACACGTCTAATTACAATTTACGGCTGCATGTTGACGCGCATAACACACCGTCGACTGCCCTATATCCTTCACCTGGCCGACAAAACTGCAGACAAATCAATAACGTGGTTCCATTTTCTTGAGAACACCACAACGTTGTTTTCCATTTTCAGCGGAAAGGGGGATATATTTTTTTTATCTGTCTGACCCAATTGTTTTTAAATTCCATTTTGAATGACATTTGATGTGCAAAACTATTCGCCTAGAACAGGAACAATCCAAAATCAATAGCCATGTTCAGACGGACCTTAAGGGTTTGAACCTTCAAGTGTAACGAAATCTTAAGTTGTACCCACATGGTGAAACCCAAGAGCATTGTGCTAGAGGTGTAGCCTCAACTAGAAACAGGTTGAACCATCAAGGGCTTTAGGCCTTGTGTTTTGGATTTTTCCAGGCGAGCAGTGTCAACAGCTCCCCGTGAGGGTGTATTTGGGGGAAGTCATAAATAAAAATTCCCTTTAAAAGGGAAAGCCAGCTTCAATGTACATGTAGAAGAGGTCTTGTATTTGTTTGGATGGAGGACATAAAAAACAGCTCCCCTGATTGTATTGAAGGAAAGTGATATTATAGCTCACACCAAAAGCAGTTAAGAGCTGCAGTAATACATATGATATAGTTTGGACGCTTCAATAATAATTATTTCGTTCCATTTTAACCTCTCCTATTATAGGCCTACTGTTTACACCGTAACCAAGTTATCAAAGTCAATAAATCTGACATGATCACATTGAACATCTAAGCTACTTTGGAATTCAAACAGTCATATTAGTAAATGAAGTTAGCAATATTAAGAATGTATCCGATGTTTCAAATAAACAAAAGTCTAGCCAACAATTAGCGGAGTCTGGTAGCAAACTGATGCGGGAGAATGACACACGATCAAGCAACACAAGTAGTTGTGTCTGTAAATTTGATTTTGAAATCGGCTGAAATAATTAACGATTTGCTTTGTTTTTTGCAAAATGAATAAGGTTTGAACCAGAGCTACTTTTGTGTGAACCACACGCTGGGGGCTACTTACGACCAAGCAAGAGTTAAACACACCACAGTAGTCTGGCATATATAAGATAATTGAGACTTTCTGCCAGCAGACTGGAAGAGTTTCGGGTTAAAAGTAGCTCCCGGTCATAGTGTACAAGGAGCTACTAGGAGCTATTTCATGGGAACAGGTGAGCAAATAGAGCCCACAGTCAGCTTATTTTTGCTCTTGCTTTCTTTGCAAATGATGGCATGTGCATCACTAACCCTAACACTGTTTCCACTTTTTGGCAGAAGGAAAGGAAAGAAGGAAGAAAGAAAGGATGAAGTTGAAAAGAAAAGAAAAGTTGTTGGCTTTGGTCCGGTTAAGAACCACAGATTACCTCGGGTATCATGGACAAGACCGAGGATAGCAAGCAATGTTGGGCTGGGCTGGCCAGCGTTTTTATGGGTGTGTGTGTGTACTGAGCGCCAAGTGTGTACTGAGAGCCAAGGGTGTAGTACCCCCCAATGCCAATCCAAAACTGAAAATTCATGGAAGGTCCCCCCCATATATTGTGTACTCGTATGATTGCAATCATGTGGGATGCTACTATGTGTTGTTCTTTGTGCAGTGAGATTTTGTGGTACTTTACCAGTGTTGGGGTGTATTGCTCAATGACAGTAAATTTAGTACCCACCCTCCTACTCTCAATAATTTATATGAATTCAACTGGAAATGAGAAACTTGAAATATATTACTTTTTGCCTTATTTTCATCACTTTTCACAATAAATGTTAGCAAATATCTCCAGCCAAACCACTCATTATACTAAAGCATGTCAAGTATCCAGACAAGTTTTGGCCATGTAACCTAAAAATAGTCAACTTGTTCTAAACCCTCAGCCAAGTCATCTAAGTATTCAGATCTCAGCAAACACTATTCGGTCTTTCAAGCACACTAAATGTTGCTATTTAAAACCTGAAGTATCATGTTGAGGATAAGTATAACGTTTTGAGACCAAAGAGAACAAAAAATTAAAATCAATATTAAAAAAAAACACTCTTCAAAAAAGTCAACAAATAGGTAATTTGATGCAAGTTGTTTGTGGCCACTGATGACGTTTGGTATATATTGTAATTCATCTCTACATGTAGATCTTATAAATAATGAGAGGCGTATGCCGCATTAATTCACAAAAAGGGTAGTGTTTCCCCAATCATGTACTGATATTAAGTTGATAACTGTGAAGTCCGATCCCGACTCCACATCGCAGCGCGATACCATGCGTGATGCTTTTAAAACATCGCACGATCCAGCAGCCAATCAGAAGCATGCACGGCTGCGATAGCGCAGCGCGATGCAAACAAGTTGAACATTTTTCAACTCCATCACGGACCAAAATTCCCACCACGCGATGAGAATTTTCACAGCCGAGCTCGTAAAAACCTGGTTTCTGATTACAGTTTTTATAGCATCAGTCAGGATTGGGCTTGACACTATCTGTTCATTGGAGACCAAAGGCATCAAATTTGAAATTGAGATAGACAAAAATATAGAAGGAAAAACAAAAAACAATAAAATATATTTACCGCAAAGCACTAAGCATCATGGGATGACTCAAATATCTTCTGTGATGTAAAACATACATCTAGAGAGTCTTTAGTGTAAAAACAATGAAACCATAAAAGATACACTACACAGACTGAAAGCTTTTAAGGTTCTCCTCCTCCTCCATAGCAACACAAACACACAGCTAAAGATGATATCTTAATATGAACGCTAAGTACCACGCCCCATGTGTGTCTCCAGGCGATACAAGTCCTTATGTTAGTGCAAAAATGCTATCAAACTCCAATAGCTGCTTGCATCAGTGTTTAAGATTCTAGTCTTGGGGTGGTGGTTCTTGACTTCCTAGAGCATCTACGACCTTTAAAAAATTGTTTGAATGGTTTAACATAAAAAGAAAAAGTCTAGGATTCTTGGTTCTACAGTTATGAAGTTTTTTGATGTCTATTTTCTTATGTATTTTATTGTTTTTTATTCCATATTTTTACCTTTATCTCAGTTTCAAATTTGCCGCCTTTGGCCCCCATGGACCAGATTGTGTCACATTTGAAATTATTACTTCAAAGCTTTAACATCATACCAATCATGTGCCAGTCACCTTTTTACTAATGCTAACCACTGTGATTTAACCAATTTGGTTGCAATTTTGCCTCCTTTATTAATCAAAAAAGTGTTAGAAAAGCACTATTTCATTCCTTTTTCATGTCAAACATTAACAATTTGATGATTTCATTGTTGTTAATGTTATTTGATTGAACATGTCAGTCAATGTTGGAAAAACATTGATATTTTCCAATACATTGCAACACCTTACTTCTTAGACCATCTCAGTCTCCAAACAAATAATCTGCCTCGTAAGCTTAACATCAACAAGAGTAGGGATGCCATAAACGGCAACCATTGCATATACGACTCTCTTGCACAAACACTAAGTATCATCTAGTCTGATACCAGATTATTTTCACAGCCATCAAATTTTATCGTTTTCACAAAATTAATCGAGCTGAAACTTCTGTACAATTTTAAAGTGATGAGCATGATTTAGTTCTAGACAATTTAATATATTGACAATGGTAATCGCTCATTACAATATAATTAAAGTAGAACTTTGATAAAATGTACTACTTACAGATACATCCATATACATTGGATCAGGCTGATTAAAACATATCTACTTGTAACAACAACAAAAAAGCATAAAAAAATTTCTGAAAAAAGAGCACCCCCCTGTTTTTAGGGGGAAGTTATACCTCCGTAGCCTATCCCTCACACAGCCACTAAAAACATAGTGCCCAGAGCATGCACTCTAATTCATGAATTGGATAGTACAATTAGCCAGCACCTCAGCACCTAACAACCCTGCTACAGCCATACATCACAGTTGTGCAGGAAAATAAAAAAAATATATATATATATATTTCTTTCTCTTTGGTCAATAAATGTTTTTTTAAAGTTGACTAATACACTGGTACTAACATGCCTTAATATTGGGTGGCTAATGGCTCACCAGCTCATTCTAGTCAACACCAAAAAATCAAATCTCAAACAGAACTCACCACCGGTGTAATACTACAGTCATCCATCACAGTTGTACAGAAAAAAAAATCTAATTCTTTCGCTCTCACTGTCTAGACAAGACTTCAAATAAGCACAAATCAGCTTGATAAATATAATTAGTGAATATGTTCACCAAGGCACCTGGTATATGCAGACCCAGCTAGTCAGGACCATGAATTGTTTACTCTGGTTACGCCAAGTTACATCACACCCATGTTCCATCAAATATATTTTTAACTTCTTTAGAGCCCTGCAGCATCTGATCGTTTGCTCAACAGCAGAACTATTTACAGACACTATGTCTATCTATATCACAATTTAACTTGCATCATATAATAGATATGATTACATCAAGTGGTACTTATGTAATTCATTAATACCAAATTACCAATCATGCAAGTTAATTTTTCAAATCACTTGCTAAAAATAATTCCCACTCAATATTTGTTTAAATTGAATACTGAATGAAGTACTATTTTTTTTGCAACTAAAGCAAAGAGTAACAAGATTTTTTAAAGTTATGGCCATGGAGCAGACAATTTATTGTCACTTGAGTGATGTTATATGCAGGTAAAAAAAAAAGAGAGAAAGAGAGAAAAAAAGAAAGAAAACTATATGAGCCAGGGCTGTCAACTTTTGCAGGTATGCTCACAACATAATCCATGACATTAACCCCCTGTGTGCTAATGCTGGGTGAAGAAATTATTTCTTGTGATAAAATTTACAGATTTTTTATTCCTTGTCCGAAACATCCATAATATGGCTAAAGAATAACATGTTTGTTTGCTATAAACGTGTACAGTACTAAAAAATAAAATGCCAGATGCATTTGTTTGTGTGTAATATAGCAAAATGTGTTTGAAATCATAAATATTTACGGCCATATCAGTTGCAAAAACAGGTCAGATGTGAATAATAGATTGGTTTTCAATAAAAAACATTGATTTCATCTTCTTTGTTGTTAAAACAAATTCTATGGGGAAATATTGTGAAATATATTCTGCATTTTGTGCATGAAAATAAAAATTGAATTTTTCATAGAAAAAAATATAGTGTGGTAAAAAATTGCTCCCCCGAAACAAAATCTGTGCTCCTGTAAGTGTTTTGACTATCACTTTGGTTAATTCTACTGGAGAAGATATCAAAATTCAGTCAATACAATAAAATATTTCACTAAAATTACACAAAATACATGAATTCTAATCTAATCTTTGAAGTGCTTGTGCAAACAATTTTAGAATTTTAATATTTTTCCTGTTCTTATTCAAGATCTGTAAACATGAAAAAGGTATTGGCTTGTTGAAAATTCACAAAATATTTGTCTCCACAAATGTGTGAACTTGAATCCAAATCAAGATGGTTCGAAAATAGCTGCATCCCCATGTCACTATACTGCAGCAACCTGAACCTCATAGCATACAGGGCTTAAAATAGAAAGAACTATAAAGCTGTGGATAGTATTCCAGTCCATGTACATACACAATACAGGACTCCTAAAAATAACATAGACCAGGCCACCAAAAAAAGATCTCTTATTTTTAGTTCTTAGCAGGTCTGCTTGAAACTCAAGAGGTCAATCTGGGGTCAAATTTAAGTGTCATGGCTCCCAAATGTGGTCATAATGTACTTTTTCCAACTTTATTACTCTATCCCACATAACATTTACAGCTCAACAAATGTTTTTGTTTGTTGTCTAGGGTAGTAGTACATAGGGAGTGCTATGGGAAGAAATTTTGGAACTCAAATTTTTGCAATGACCAATTTTCATATTGGATTTGACTGTATAAATGCAAGAAAAAAGTTGCAGTTACTTGAAGAGGGCTTCATTCTCGATCTCCAGGGGATGAATTAGCCTAGATTAGATTGACAAAATCTCCATTTTCAAAAGTCAAATTTCATATTCTTTTCCATTTAAAAAAAATTAAAGTAATGATTATTTAGGTTCTAGAACACAATACAACATTACGATTTTCATTACTATTGCAAGATCCTGGTACTAATGAGGAAATATAAAATGGCAACATCAATCGCTTTGAGAAAGCCAGAAGGTTTCTGGCGAAACTGTCAGCAGAAAAACATAAGTTTTTCCTTTGGTCTTGGCAAAGAACTTTAATTAGCTGTTTAATCAACAGACCTGATGAACCTCTTCAGTCATGACAACATTGATGACCACTAAAATTGGTGGAAATGAAGAAAATATCAGTAAAGATGGGAGTTTGCTTGGGCCTTGAATACATTCAAAATAGGCATTACTTTAGGTTGACAAGAGTTTTAGTTTTGCAATTACCATATATATTTGATATCCCCATTTTCAATGTTTTCTGTGTTTTCCAATACTACAATTCCATGATTTTGTTTGTTTGTTTTCACTTTCACCTGATATGGCATAACTACGCAACTATTGAATCACTTTCGGTACCAGACTGATAGCAGCAGTACCATAAATATGACAGCATTCAAGCTTTGACTTACTTTTTGTGGCCAGAATGTTGAAAACATAAAGTGAAAGATATTCTACTTAAAGGAACATTTTCTAGGGTGAAATTTTGTGTAGAAACTGAATCTGGACATAAAAAATGCATAATTATCAACTTGAAAATTTTCCCCATAGCACTGTACAGGCATATTTCTGCCCGAAATCCTCAAAAATGAGTGAAAATTTGCTCTAAAAAAATAAGTCCTTCAAAATGGGGATACTTAGGGCTAAATAAACATAAACTTGCTCTAGAGGGGGGTATTGGCAAGAGCAAGTTTGTGTTTGTTTAGGCTTAAACCTCCCAGTTTTGAAGGACTTATTTTTTTTAGAGAATCCATTAATTTTTTCACGCCCTCAAAATTCTTAGGGGTGGTAGCATATTGCAAGTTATTTTCTTTTCTGTAAATCTAGCTTACTTATTTATTATATTACCATTTAGCTATTGAAATACTGAGCAAAAAGACACTTAAAGCATCCCTATAGCTCATACCATTGTGGAGATATGGCCTTTTCAAATAGAAAATGAGGCGAATATCGTACTTTTTTCCAAATCAATTGTCACCGAACGCTCAAGTTTCTACTGCTGCCACGAAAATAAAGAAATATGTTGATCACATTCAATGCTTTTAATATCACAATTGTACCCTTGTTACACAAATAGTATAGAAAATTAGGCTCTATTTAATAGTTTTCATGTTCATTCACTCACAGGAAATCTGCAAGTCAATTTTTTTGTCACCCCAAAACGGCTATTTTCGGCCAAAATCGGACATAAAATTGAATTTTTCTTGAAATCTATAAACGATAGGAAGTTTTAAGTGCCAAAATCTGAAACTACATGATATTTTACCATTGGAAACATATAAACAATCAAGAATTTTTATTGTTTTCACCCCTAAATAATTTTTTTTCACACTTTTGTCCGCCAGACGTAAGTCAAAGCTTGAACGCTGTCATATGACCTAATTTTCTCTGGTTTTCCTTCTTGCATATAATATAAGTTCCCACGCAAAGTAGTAAATATTTTGCCTTCGTTTAACACAAAACAACATAACCTAATGCTCGCCCACATAACTATATGGGGAATAAGCTCAATACTGAATATAATACCCTTCTGACCACAATTACACTCTGATTTTAACTGTGTTAACAAAATAGATTTCATTTCATGAACATGAATTGACTGCAACATCATTGAACAAACATGTGGAGGCTAAAATGGATGCATTTACTGGTACTACATCTTAAATACCACTAGAAGAGGAAGGTAATTCTACAGTTTAAAATTAACATGTTGGTATTATGGTGGTTTTTTTTTCAATTTAGTTTTAATAACTGCCAGTGAGCATCTACCAATTTAACTTATGAGCAAAATAAAGCTTGAGATTTAATTTGTCAGTGCATAGGTCCTAGTCTCCGACATTACAAAATCGACTACTCTGCCCAAGCGCACTCGAAGGCCACTTTGGGGCTGTACATGCTTTGTGCGTACCCCCCTCCTAGGCTCGAGGAACTAGAGCCAGTTCTATGTATACACTGAATTAAATAAAGCTTTGGACTCGTGTTTGACTACCATAGTGGACTACCATAGTGCTTCTTTATCATCAGGTAACCACAACACAGAAGCACCATAGAGGGTAAAGAGAAAGAAAGTTTATAAATGGAAAGGGCTAAACTGCAACTATACAGCGGAAACTATTTCCATGTCAATGAGTATAACCCAACTCACTGATCGGACTAAATCATGAAATAATATCTTCACTTTGTTTTTGTACTATTCTGGAATAAAAATTTTAAAATTACTTGGGAAAAAACAGGCCTATAAAAATTAACAAAAATGCTCCAAAAACAATCTGACCATTTTGTCAATGTAAGGCCTACATGACAATTTCCTCAGCATTGTTACCACTACGCGAGTAAAAATAAAAATAAATGTAACAATAGATGGGACTTACATAAGGAGGGCAGTGCAGTTTTACCAGATGGCCTAGTTAAATAATTCACTTAGGGATAACCAAATCTAGTTAATTTTTTCCTCTTTTTTTACCTGGGGTAAACCAGACATTACAAGGACGTCTGCCCACTGCATAAAGATATGTTCATAGTACATCAATTTTGGCACTTTGTGCTCTTTTCTAATTAGCTTGCAATATTAAAAACATCCAATTTGCAATAAGGCCCAAAAATAAAAAAGTTTTGTCTCAAAGCTTGCAGAAATGCAGAAATTTTTTGTATTTCAATTTTTTTTTTTTTTTTTAGTTTTTCACAAAATACCATGAAAAAGTCCGGAAAAAAAAAAAAAAAAAAAAAATTGCATTCCGCATTTGTTTTTAAATTTCTCATGAGCTTTGAGACAACCCTTTTTTTTTTGGCCTAACAAACAATGTGTACTTGATGGTATGTCCAAACAAGATGCCAACTTAAATAAAACATAAAATATATATGTTGCAAACATTACAACTTTTACAGTAGTAGCATTTGTCTGTTTGTATTGTTTTGTTAAATTTTGCAAAACGTATAAAGCATGACAACTGCCAAATTTGGCACACCATGATAAAAAAAACCCTGTGTATTATCGTGATTTTGTAATGAAACTGAGTTTTGTGTTTTTTTGCATTTAACAGCAGCCATTTCACACACTAAAATATTAGTGATTGAAGGTTTACTGAGCTTGCCAAGTAGTGGAAGGAGCTATTTCCTTCACTGTATTTCTGCTATCTACTGAAGATAGCAAAATGATCAAATAATGAAATCATAAGATTATTTGCACATTATTTGAATTGGTTAGACTCAAACAACATTCTGAGATCCCCAATTTGGTTGCACGTTTTAGTTTTCCCACAACAAATTACAATAAATCTCATTTCCTAACTTTCATATTTCAAAATGATTGCAACAATTTTTTTTAAAATTTGGATCTATGTTATACACTACTAAATTAATTCAGTGATGTCAACCTTATAGTTAACTCAAAGCACAAAATATTGAAATGTTGCCTTGAATTATCAAACTTATGTATCCCACATTATTACATTAAACATGGGCTTTAAATTACTTTTTCTGATAGTACATTTAAATATATACATTAAATGTACAATGTCTGATCAATGTCTGATCAAGATTACATTCGACTAGTTCAAGAACAGTCCTCCTTCTCTTATATATGTGTCTTCTGTTCGATCCAGAGCTTACCTTTTTTATAACTGTGGCGATGGAGTGTGAATTTGAACCAGAGACATTTGAGGATATGACATGTGCTTTAGATCTCCCACCTATCGCTGAAGTTGACTTTAGCTGCCTAAACCGCAAAGGATTGAACTTCATTCATTTGAACACTAGATCATTATTTCCTAAACTTTCAGAAATTAAGATAATAACACAACAAACTAATATCGCTATAATGTCATTTTCAGAAACTTGGTTGGATGAAACATTTACAGACTCGGAAATTAACATTGACGGATATATTCCTGTTCGCAAAGATCGTAACCGTGAGGGAGGGGGGTTTGCATATATGTGAGGTCTGATATTGCTTTTAACACACGTGATGACCTTGAGGTTGACTGTCTGGAAGGGGTCTGGATAGATATCTTACTACCTAAATCAAAACCTATTTTAATAGGTTGTATCTACAGACCACCCGATCAGACAGATTTTGTTGAACTCTTTGATCATGTTCTCTCGTTATGTGTTACCCAAGAAACATACATCTTGGGAGATACCAATTTCAATCTCCTTGATCCGGCTATACCTAATCCTAAGACAAAAAAATACCTTCACACCTGCAAATCTACTGGCTTTAAGCAACTTATCAAGGAGGTTACCAGAGTTGGTCGCACACGGTCAGGGTCGCTATCATCAACCTTAATCGACCACATTCTTTGTAGCGACACCACAAAAGTTTGTCAAAGTGGGGTAATACCCATTGGTTTAAGCGATCACTTTTTGATTTTTTGCTCAAGGAAAGGTGTGAAGAATGTTTTCTCTTGTCATAACACTGTAAATCTAAGGTCCATGAAAACCTACAATGTCGATATGTACACTAGCCTTCTTGATAATGCTGACTGGTCCTCTGTCCTTACCAGTAACTGTGTCAACACAGCCTGGTCTAATTTTAGATCAATTCTGACTGGCATTATTGACAATGTTGCCCCAAGAAAGACGGTTCGCATTAAACAACGTACAGAGCCATGGATGACTTCCAGTATTCTTGAACAAATTAGGATGAGGGACAAAACCAGTCAACTTATCAAGAAAGGCAACCATGAAGTTTCTTTCACCGACTTAGCATTTCTTCGAAATTCCATTCAGAGAGAAATTAAGAAGGCAAAGGCAAACTACTTTAAAAGTAAACTTGAGGAAAATATGGAAGAACACAAAAAACTTTGGATGCACCTAAAAAATCTGGGTTATAGTTCTAAATCTAAATCCAAAGGGAAAATTGTTTTAAATGTTGATGGGGAATTACAATCAGATACCCTTTCTGTCTGTAATCATGTTAACAGTTTCTTCACTACTGTGGCTGATGCTTTGACAAACAAATTACGCAAGTGAGTAACGATTTTGGGGTGGGGTCTGATTCTTTTGAGAGGTTTTACTTGAGTAATGATGTGTCCAGCTCTGAGTTTGATCTTAGGTGTGTTGATGAAGATTATATTTTTGATGAGCTATCCAGCCTTGACATTCACAAAGCTGTTGGCCTGGATGATATTGCACCGAAATTTTTGAGAGATGGTGCAGAACAACTTTCTCCTCTAATTACTCACATAGTGAACCTCTCCATTGAATCCAGTACTGTTCCCCAGGATCTAAAAATTGCCAAGGTTATCCCACTTTTCAAAAAGAACAGCCGCTTGGAAGTTGGTAACTATAGGCCTGTCAGTTTGTTGAGTACAGTTTCAAAAGTTTTAGAAAAGTGTATCTATGTTCAATTGGAGCAATATTTAAGCTCTAAAAACTTAATTTACCAGTTTCAATCAGGCTTCCGCCCTGGCTACTCTACAGAAACTTGTCTGATCTTTTTAACAGATTACATTAGGTCTCAACTTGACAAGGGTAATTATGTTGGCATGCTTCTTTTGGACGTGCAAAAAGCTTTTGACAGCGTCAATCACAACATTCTTTGTTACAAGCTTGAGGCCATGGGCATCAAATCCGATTGGTTTAAATCATATCTTTCTAACAGGCAGCAACTTGTCAGTGTTGACGGCATTCAATCTAATCTTATGCAGCTCTCCTGTGGAGTTCCACAGGGAGCCTGCTTAATCCGCTGCTTTATCTTTGCTATAGCAGCGACATGGCTATGTCGGTAAAAAACAAGCTGCTCCTGTATGCCGACGATAGTGTTATTATATCTTCAGACACAAACCCGGATGTGATTGCCCATGATCTTAGCTTAGATTTGAAATCCTGTAACAACTGGCTCATCAACAACAAATTATCCTTGCATGTTGGTAAAACCGAACTGATTTTATTTGGCTCACGTAGAAAGCTTAAAAAAGCATCCAACTTTCACATTTCATACAATGATCATACCATTCAACCAGCTCCCTGCATAAAATATCTTGGGGTGTCACTTGACCAACATCTCTCTGGAGAAGTTATGGTCGATTCTCTCATTAAGAAAGCTACTGGCCGGCTCAAATTTTTATACAGACATTCTCAATTTTTCAACCAAAAGCTTCAAGTAAAAATCTCTGCTCTGCATTACTGCAGTGTCATCTTGATTATTGTTGCACCTCATGGTATACTGGTTTGTCCAAAATTTATCAGCACAAACTTCAAGTTATTCAAAACAAGATGATTCGTTTTATTTTGAACCTAGCTCCCAGAGATCATGTTGGTCAGGTAGAATTTGACTTAGTTAAACTTCTAGATATCCAAAACAGGGCTAGGCAGCTGAGACTCAACCACATGTATAATATTTTCCATTCACAGGGCCCTTCTTATCTTACCCAGTTTTTTACCAAAATTTCTGATATTCATTCTCATGCCACTAGGTCAAGCTCTTGGAATTTTCATGTCCCAAGAGTTGGTTCAAATACCAAAAATCTTTTTTCTACCATGCAACTCTTGATTGGAATAACCTACCTTCGCATATCAAATCCATTCTGGACAAATGTACTTATAAGCGTGCTATGAAAAAATACCTGGCTAGAGTTGCTATGACCCATGAGTCTGCTGAATTTGTGTAGCTTACTCCTTTAGGTCCCCGCCTTTGTTTTATCTTATTGTTTCACACGCTCCCAGGCATCTTTTTGTTCTTTTGTGGGACCCCATTGGAATTAAGTCTACACAGGAAGCTAGACTTTATGGGTCATCCTGGCAATTCGGCATTTTGGTGTCTTTTTGGTGTGCAGCTTTTCAATGTGTTAAATTTTTGTATGTTTCATTGTACTATTTTATGTCGCTTTTGCCAAATAAATATGAATGATGAATGAATGAATGAACCAATTTGCGAACACAAAATTGATATTTCTTAAAAACTAGATTCACCAAAGTACTTGTCACACAAAATCAATAAATTCTTAAATAATTTAAAATTAAAATACAACTGCAATTATTCATACGACTGTCATCTAAAAAAACAAATTTACATAGAGGCAACCTACCCAAATCTGCCGAAAGGTACATCAACCACTTCTCCCGTCTATTATTCCAAAAGGCATACGAGCGGTGTGCGATCATCATCGTCGAGATAACAGTGATTGGTAAACGAGCATTCCTACATTCTAACATCGACCATGCCCCACCTACCCATGCATTTCAATGCAACATGTCTGTCTAGCAACCGATCACTACACCATCGCCAGACTAACTCTTACATTGACAACCAAATTTCAAGTACCGAGTTAACCCCGATCTTGCTCTACTCTCATTGGTTCCCCGACACAAAAACACTCGACTAAAAATCGGACCAATCACAGCCGACGCTATTTTGGGAGTGGATGTTACTATAACATATAAGGACATTCGTCTGAACAAGGTGTCTGGTGAGACCCTCGTACAAGTTAAAGTGTTTGCTCCGATGTCTTACAGCAGATAAAACTTAATTTTGTTGTAATACAACTAGAGCTATACAAAATCAGCTACTCATTTTAGTAAAAGAAACCTAAACTCACACACCTTTAAAGCTTTCAACTGAAATTGTGCATTTTTTTTCAAATATTTTTTTTCCTTCAAAATTTAAAAATATGTAAAGGAAAATTTGCACATCATACAACATTTTTATCCCCATTAATGCATAGCCTACATCATATACTTAGCAGCCATCTCAGGGATGATAACAACTTCTTCATCACATGTTAACCCTCTCAATTCCAAATTTTCTTTAAAAATGAAACATTTCAGAATTGTACATTGTTGTGACCAATTGACCATAATATTATTTGGAATCAGCATTACAAATGCATTGAACTCATTAGAATGAGTATTAATAAGCCTTGTTGGGATAGCTCATGATGCAGCTCTTGATATTTTGAGAAAAGATCAAAATTTTAGACTTTTATGTTGAAGCCTATGGCCAGCATACAGAGCAAAAATCTAAGGTGCAACTTTATAATCAATGCCACAACCCCAACCATTTTATAACCCTAACCCTTTAATCCTAACACCTTAAACCTTACTTCTAATCCTATCTCAGTGATTATTCACTTCAGCCATCTCTAATACCAACTCTCATATGGATCATTTATATACTTTAATTTCAATTTCAACCAACTCAAAATTGAAAGCTTTTCTGATTGAAGCTACATCTATTTGATTACAAACTCAATTTTCTTGTAGTCTATAATTTACTTTCTCCACACGGGTATCGACTGCAGACGACAAGTATAAAAAAATACAAGGTTAAAAAAATTTCAGAATTGCAATTTATCATGATCATATTTGGAATCAGCCTGGAAAATGCATTAAAATGAGTACAAACAAGCCTAGTATTGGTTCAGTAGCTCTTACGATAGCTCTTGAAATTAAATATTTCAAACCTTGGGACTTTTTATGTTGAAACCTATGGCTGGCACATGCTGAGCATTACTGTCTTCTCAACAACAACTAAAAAGTTAAGTATTATTGTATGATAAAGAAGAATATTTCTCTGACATTTATAATTATTAAAAAAACTTCCAATATTTTTATATCAATACACAGCAACTGAACAGTTCATAAGTATGAAGACAAAATTACATGATCTAATATTTATAGTAATTAACTTCAATAATGTTGTTATATCAACATACAGTTGTTGAATTCTCTTCCTTTATGCTACATTATCATCATCTAGACTCCTGTTCAACTACACTTTGAGCAGATTTGCATTCCTCTAACTTCCACGTCTCAAGTACGCTTTCTGCATTAAATGACAGGTTACGCAAACATCTGACGGAAGAACATTGATTTTTTTCTACGTCTACCAACGACTAACTAAAACGCGTAGAATATCATCAGACAAATTAAGCAAAAAATAAAATCCAAACTGACTGAAGTTGCTTTTATATATCATCAACGTCGGTATCAACATCGGAGAAGTTACCTCAATCGTTAAAAATAACAAGACAAGCATAGGTCACACACCCTATTCAAAACAACTTGTCTCTCGTTTATTCATGCAACGACCTTCAATTTGACTAAAAACTCCTATTATTTACCTACAAACAGCCCCTTGTACCTCTCAACACTACTGACTGCCACCACTCTACGAAAATTAGCAATATATTTCCTATTTTTGTGTGCAAGCACTAGTCTCGTCTCTCTCTCACACCGTCACAAAAGTGGCAAATCAATGAACAAATAGAAAATGCGATGGTTTGCCTTGGCTGTCCGGGCGGTCAAGCAGACGTGAGTTTTAAAGGTGATTGACCTGTCGCCGCAGCTCAGAGCTCCGTATCGCAGACATGATGTTAGCAACACTATTCCGCATCAGACATACACAATTCACACTGTCAGTCAGACAATCAAGATATTTATATTGTCGTATTGCTGGCCGGCCGAGGAGGAAAGCTGTAAGTGCGATAGCTGTGCCTCAGTCGGAATGATTAGGATCTCATGAACATGTTGTCGAGGCTGGACCAATTAAAATGGCTGACCGTTTCTGAATTCCAACATGTCTAGAGGGCAATTATGGAATAAATACAGATTTGATGTAGTCATTTCTTGATCTGAAAGAGACTCAATAAAGAGCCTCTACGTAAATTGTCTAGGTTATAGTTAAAACACACAAGCATCAATGGTAAAACAAATATTTTTGTGGCTAAAATCAATTTTCTGATACAATTGAAAGTATTTGACTTTTTTTTAATAATGATAATTAATTGCTGTCTGTTACATTAAAAAGGCAAAAAAAATAAATTGTTTGGTTGCCCTTCCGAGTCAAAGGTTTGGTAGGTTGATCCTTTTTTTTATGGACTCTTCCTCATTTTCTTCTATTTTGAAAAGGCTAGTATTGACAAATGCGTGATCATTTTTATTTTATGGAAAAAAATGTGTGTTTTTGGACTGGATGGAAAAATCAAATAAGCATTTAATAAATAAAATGAGTGAATAACAAATATATAAGTCCTTGATTCTGTCCAAATTTAAGGTTTCTTCTAAAAAAGTGATTGAAAAAAAAAACCCGAACTAAGATTTCCAACATTTTTATTTCAACTCATTGTGGTCTACCAAAATTGACAATTAGGAAGAAAAAAAGAAAAGACGAATCGTTATTGGAGAACAATCAATTCATTTTGCGTTTACAATTAATTGCATCACCAATCTTGTTTCTGACCAGACAGTTGACCGTAGCTTTAATACAAACAATCTCGGCAGCCATCGCATTTACGGCTATTTAATGACCGCAACGATTTAGCTTTCTCCTCAATGGCCAGACTAACCAAATACGTGCGGCAAACCTTGAATCCTCTCAGCATCTTAAGTTACGATGAACGATTGCTGTCAGCTCATCAACTCGAGGCCGTATATTTTCTGCCATTAATGCATCCGCTCATAAAAAGACATTTCCACTAAATTTTACACAAAAGATGAAAAAATGTACGTATTTCTCATAAATGAAACAAAGTACTGATTTTATTAACATTTTAAAAATTCATCCAAATCAGTACTTCATCTATCTCCTGCTTTCAGATGGAGGATTGATTTCCACAGAAGCCAAGAATTTTTGCACACATTAATTTTTGCACAAATTTGATCTCACCATCTGAGTGTCTAAAAATCATTATGAAAATTACCAGTGTGTTAATTAAAATGAAATGTCTTGCATTTTTAACCATTCAATATTTCCATTAACATTTAAAATATATCTTCAGTGTACATCAATTAGACAGAGTACTTTGAATTTTTAACCACATACGCAATATATCCTTAAGTTAACCCCATGAGAACTACCTGCCTATTGGTCAAAACGAAGTTTTCACTATCAATTGGACCAATCAGCAACATTGTTATGATTTCACCACACAAAAAAATTGGAGTGAATTATTTGCAAAGCTCCATTCTGATTGGTGATTAAAATGACGATATCATGTAATTGACCATTGGGAGGCAATGTTAGATCGGTAGGTAGTGCTCAGGGGGTTAATATGTAAGAAATACGCTTATGGAAACCTTGACATTTAAGATCCAAGATTGTCAACAAAATCCACTCTTTTATTTAAAGGGCAAAGGCATGTTAATGCTAACTTGGAAAAACACAAAGATAGGACTTCAATGTGACAGACAGTAATACTGAAAATTGAGAAAAACATCTTAAATAACATTTATATCTCTTTTACACCGATTCCAGCGGAATCAGTCCAAAACATTGTGTTTGATGATGTCATCTCCTCTGTCCGTTGAGCACAAGAAGGTCGGAAGTGCGTAGTAATCAAAATGTACTTAGACAATAACTCAGTCGGGTAGGGTTCTCCAACTGACGGCCATATTTCCTAAACAAGCAAAACAATATCTCCCAGGAATTTCATTTCTGCATTTCCCTGTTTTTCCCGCTGTAATGGCTATCCTGATCTATACATTGCCTCACAATATCCCTTCGAAAACCGACTTGTGCACTCAAAATCATATTAAAAAAAAGAGAGCAAAATATGCTCAAAATTGGCAAAAGGCAAAAAAATTACATGCATGAATATTACCACTTTACAGCGGCTACACATAGACCACTTCACTTATGAATAGAAGCAATCAGGAAGCCGTGCAGACTAAGTGCTTCACAAAAACCAACTTGATAAATGTTTTTAAGAACACAATTTGATTGAAATAACAAAAATAGCTCAATATTCACAAAACAGTGAAAAATATATGAGACTGTGATTTAAATGTGTTATGAAACTGGATGGGGTCCTATTTTTTCATCTTCTGTTTTCTGTCTTACATCGAGACCTATCCTTAAAACAATGTTTCCAATTTTTGAATTGTATATTTGTATTGCTATAGCGATTGGCCCCATAGGATACAGCCAGTTGTGGTTACCGCAATTCACCACATTTTTAATCGCATAATCACTTCACACCATCTTTACGAAACATAACTTAGGCATTGAATTCATTTCTACTATTACTAAAAGCTCAGTTTTGATGAGGATGAGGCTGTTGATCTGGTCACACCCCTTTAAACCCATGAGAACTACCTGACGATTGGCCAAAATGAATACTCCATGTATGTCCAATTTTGAACCAATTAAGGAGGGTATTAATAAGATTATATGCAAATGCAAGTTTGATCATAAATAGTTTAAAGCCTAGTTGTGATTGGCAATTGAAATGAGCATGTCAAGTTATCAACCAATCAGAAATGCTGTTAAATGACCAGTAGTGTCCAGGGGGTTAAAACATCTATTGAAGGTTCTGTATCAAGCAATGACGTATCAAAACGACATCTTGATTTGAAAATTTAAAGCCAGGGTGTCACCGCACAGAAAATCAAGATTTTTGCGGAGTTGAAAAATATAACAATCCCGAGACATTTCAGTCTCGTAATCATAGCGGTAATTAAAATCTTGAGGTCGTTCAACCACTCACATGGCAGGAATCACTCTAGTTATTTTGAAATCCTATTTTATTAAAGCTTTGGTTGGGAAACTTCTCAGTTGTCATGGTTACGGCTAAGTGAAATGGTTGGGGAGCTAAGCTCCTTGTGTCATTGTCAAGTCGTTCACCCACTTGTAGTCCTAAAATTCTAAAATTGGACATTTTTGTGTGAAATTAATTTTCGCCCTCAATACAGCTACCATGAAAATAAAAACTTGCTAATATTTTTTATGCTTAGGCCAAAAAAAAAAAGTTGTTTGTTTGTCCTCCACCGCCCACTCCTCAGATGAAGGCCTGACCAATATTTTTTTTTTTTTAAATAAAAATAAGTAAAATTCAATTTTTTTTTTCAGATTTGGAGTATTTCTGGACCTAGCTAGAGCTAAATGCTAAGATCTTTCATGGTTGAAAATAAAAAAAGCCCACCAAATCATTAAAAGACTATGACATGAACGCAAATTATAACTTTAACTGCATATTAAAGAAACAAAATGTTGGTTTTTTTTAAGTCACCATGAATGATTGTAGCATTTAGCTCTAGCAAGGTCCAGAAATACTCTCAAATCCAAAAAAAAAAAATCCACCCGCCCGCACGTCCTCTTTCAAAGCTGTGGAGGACAAACAAACAATTTTTTTTTTTTTTTTGGCCTTAGGTAGCGACAGAGTTCAAAATCTGCAAAGCACCACAAATTACACAGGCAAAAATTACCAATTTTACTGTAGAATGGAGTTCCCTATCAACTGTACCTGAATCTGAAAGAAAACTAAGGAAACCACCCAGCAAAAAGGCTGAAGAATCAGTATATGAGCGTGTTTCTACAGAGCCAAATACCGTTTTGGAAACGGTATGGACCCGTTAATTACTCCTGTGGAAACAGCCTCCAACGCCTTTTTGCAACGCCTTTTCATCGCCAACGGAAACCTCGTTGGAGTAGGTTTTTGCCGTTGACGAAGCGGGTAGATTTTCTGTGGAAACAGACCTAAGCGGTAACTTGCCGATTATTGAGCAAAATCAAACAACATGGCTGTTAATCAACATGTTAATTGGACAGACGACATGACAAAAACGTTAATAATAGCCTGGGCAACATAACAAACCAAACTATTATGTAAAGCCACAATTTCTCCGTGATACGGAAAAACAGAAAAACTCACGGAATTCGGGGTTTGCTCACGGAAATTTGTAAATGCTACAAAATAGTGAAAAACTGTGTAAAATGTAAAACTTTTCTGTTGATTTGCAAAATATAACAAAAAAAAGTGATTATTTAGCAACAATCAACCATTAAACAATCCATTCTAGTATTAATTCTAGGCCTACGATGCAAGATTTTGGCCATACTACTGTAAAAGGTAAGACAAAATACACTTTTAAAACATGTTTGTCATTCAGATTAAACGGTATGAACACGCCAACGGCAAAAACCCGTCTGTGGAAACAGCAGGCTAAACGGTAAGATAACGGTAAGATAGCGTTATCCATTTAGCGGTAACTTAGCGGTGCGCCTGTAGAAACACGCTCTATGTCAGGTTCACCACCTCATATTAGTTCAGTTATCTTAATACATGCGTGGCTAGAAGGAGAGGAAATCACAGCTTACACAAGTTGGACTAGGCAGTGTTTTCCATGCAATTGCAGCATCAAATTTTGTAGAGGGCACAAGAGCAATCCAATGATTTATTAATTATCTGCACACTTTTGATGGATTTGACTGTAAAGCAGATTATCAAGACAGTTTCAGATTACATAATCTATCATAAGAACCACAACATAAAGAATGATGACATAATACTGAATAGATTACAGTGTATAATCCAAAATTCCAAGTGGTCTTTAAAGGGGAAGATTGGAATGTCATCTTTCCCTGGGAAAGATCTGACATCTGGCTAGAATGAACCAGACAAAGTACAGGTGAAGCAATTGTATGCTATCATTGGTTAACCCCACTTTCACTTTCCATGCTCCACTCCCAACCGTTGTTTTCAGCTGGCATCAATTCTAATGCCCCTCATTTTGTATTTTTTTTCCAAAAACTAGTAGCACTTAGGCTCTCATTTGCACTAAATTCGCCAACACTTCAGCTTCCAAGACCCTATATTTTATGTTTGTTTTTAGGGGGGTAGGGGGGTCATAAAATCAGGTCCAAAGATACTCCTTTCAGAATCTGTTTGGCACATACACACTTAAAACTGGCATTATGTGGTTTGTAATTAAGGTTTGTAAATAATAGGTATTAGTAAATACAAAGAATAATTATGCAAATAAGCTCATTAATATGCAAATAACCTGACACGAAACTATACAGCACAAGAGGTCATCATAGTCTATCATCCTACATGTACTAAGTAAAAAGTTAATCGGTTATTGCGTGCAGCCTGCAGGATTAATCAAATTCCAGGCAAAACTATGCAGTACATGAGGTCACCATTTATCATCCTACCAAGTTTGAAGTTCAAAAAAATAATAAAATTCCCTCCCCCTCCTATGTCTTTTATTAACAAAATTCAATTATAGCTAACTACATTCTGCATCAATTTTACATTCAACATTTAATTCAATTGATTTCATCAACAAGATTCCCCTCAGGGTAATGATCCATCATTAGAAAACAAACCCAGTGTTGATTTTCAATAATTACCAGCAATTTAATGAAGTAATTAATTGCTCATCAGACTCTTGCACTTTTTGTTGGCAGACGCAGATAATGTCGGTCTTTATTGATAATTTGAATAGATCATTACGAGAGGATTGTGTTGCTATAATCGACATTCAAGTACAACTGTCTGTTACACATGTAAATGAGATCTATTCTGGAACAAACGTATTCATGTTGCACTTTTAATTATTTCTGATTTTGTTTTTCAGCCAGACGAATATGCAAATGATGTAATGTCTACTTCTTTACATAATAGGGATTCCATACGGTAGACGAAGATCTACATCAATGCGTATTACTGGGATGTGGATCTATGTGAATTTCTCTTGTGCATGCAGACGACATGAGTGCCCTACACATACACGGCATTGCCTCCTACACACACTAAAAGAAATGCGCTCACTATGCGGTCATTTCCCAGGTGCGGTTCCGCGTGCCACGTCGACAGTTGCTTTTTTGATGCGGATCCAGGGTGTGTGCATTGATACAAACCGTACCTCCCATGTGGAGTGTGGAGGCGGCGACTGTTGTATGTTATTTGAAAACATTCATGATTTGTTTCAACCCAGACTTTAAAGGTGGATGGTCTCATTTTTTTAAAGGTAGGTGATCTGATTTTTCCTTACAATATGGATGCTCATTACAAAAATAGCCCGATTCCAATTATTGAGTTAAATTGCCATCAACAAGAGCAAGTTTCTGATGAGTTAATTGCTGCTAATTATTGAAAATAATCACGAAATGCCCTTTTAAATAATTGATAATCCATTCACGCTTTTCAAATTCTTTTTCAAAATTCTATTCTTATATTCCTGTAAAGCATTGACCTCTTCATCAGAAGGCTTCATACTTGTGTATAACTCTCGTCGAGTTTGATCGATATGTACACGGAATCACTTCATTGCACCACGCCAGACAATCCAATGCCAGACTTGTAATACATTATAACCATCAATTATCAATAATCTATTGTCTCCATATAATTGGCATTTGTGGCAGTGCCCACGCAGTCAGGCAGCTTAGACTTTAGATCAGAACTGTACACACTACATACATACCAAAATCTAATTTGATGTAAATTCCCACTCTCAGGGCCCAAACATTATGCCATATTGATTTAAAGACATTAGCTTCTTTATCATTTTCCTAATTCAAAATTTCAAGACTTACAAAATATAGAAAAATTGTCACTGTAACTAAGGGAGAACAGTGCCAGTGCATTGATTGGTCACCCCAGGTTAAATAAAAAAATAAGGTACAGAAAACAAGAAAATTAGTGTAGTGCAGACAAAATGGCACTTTTACAGAAGCTTCCTTTAAAAGATTGATGAATCCATTCAAGCTTTCAAATTCCTTTTCAAAATTCTATTCTTATATTCCTGTAAAACAATGAACTTCTCAAAATGCATTTACTTGTATAACTCTTATGCGGTTTGATCGATATGCACACAGCCAGACAATAAGACAATTCAATGTAATACACAATCATCAATATTCTATCGTCTCGAAATAATTGGTATTTGTCAGTGCCCACTCAGTCAGTCAGCTTTGACTTTTAGAATTAAATAGTCAGAATTACATCAAATTTCATGGTTATTTTACAGGTCTATGGATCATTTTGTTACAAGTATACAAATATTGTTGCTACCATGATTAATTTTCAAATGATGCATCACCAAATCCGTATGAATGGTGCGTCATTGAAGCATTGTGGAGAAAATTGTGCATGTACAAGTAGTTTGATATATTTTGTTTGTAAAGCGCCACTTGTGCATAGATGACGTCATATCAAAAAGTCCAAAACTTACGAACATTTTGGGAGGAATTTTCTAAACCTTTTGGACTCTCAATACAGTACTTACATTGAATTAGAGTACAATGAACATCAATGATTTTAAATTGTACAAACAATCTGTCAAACAGTTTTTAGCTCATCAAGGGTCCATTTGATTTTTAGAGTTTGAGCTGGTCTCACATATCTGCTTTTTGCATCCTTTGTGCACGTTGTCTCTGTTCTTGTTTTTGTATGGCAGTGTGTTCCTATATTTCTCTTACTTGTAAAGGACCCCAATGGAAATAAGCTTTTCCCAAGGCTTTTTGGGCTATCCTTGGTACTTGTGTTGATTTGTAATTTCGTTATACAATTTTGATGTGCAATATATTTTATTTTGTTATAATAATACTGTATATGTAGTGTAATTTGTATGTTATTCTTATAGTACCAAATAAAATCAATCAATCAATCAATCAATCATGTTCAATGGTTCATCAGTTCAAATACAGGCTGTATCAAAATTATTGTCCTTCACCAGTTTTTAGTGATCTGTATCAGCCTGCCTGTATCATGTAGTGCTTTTGAATGTGCAATATATTTTTATATGTTTACTGACCAATGGAATGGAATGGAATGAAATAAAAATAGAAATGAAATAAAAATAGAAATGATGAAATGAAAGTGAAATGAAAGTGCAATGCAATACAATGCAATGCAATGCAATGAAATGAATGTGAAATGAAATGAAAGAAAAGAAAAGAAAAGAAAAGAAAAGAAAAGAAAAGAAAAGAAAAGAAAAGAAAAGAAAAGAAAAGAAAAGAAAAGAAAAGAAAAGAAAAGAAAAGAAAAAAGAAAAGAAAAGAAAAGAAAAGAAAAAAAGAAAAGAAAAGAAAAGAAAAAAAGAAAAGAAAAGAAAAGAAAAGAAAAGAAAAGAAAAGAAAAAAGAAAAGAAAAGAAATGAAATGAAATGAAATGCACCAATGGATACACTTCAAATATGCAGACATTATTTTTTCCCTTCATATTTCAAAGTCTGTCCTCAAGTACATCCAATTGAATTATGGGATTGGAAGAGGTGGGTATTAAAAAACACCACAAATGGATGGAGAACTGGTGGATAATGATCACTTGATCAGAATAGATATCTTGCACTTCCCACAATGCACTGCTTCCAGTTCAATTTTCTGTACTGATTTTCTATCCCGTGCAACACGGGTCGGTAGTGCCAAAAGGTACCTCAATGAACAGAGCACATCCAGATCTCGCAAATAATTTATTTTACAAATCACGACTATCATCGACCATGTTTACCCAGTCCGCCAGTCTATCCTAAACTTGAAAGCAAACCATACATGTACAAAATAATGGAAGTGTCATTTGATGAAATGAGGTGATACATCATGTTACAAAGGATTTTGGGAAGGGTAAGATATCTTTTCTGCATTTTGATACAGCCTGCATGCATCCCTGGTTACTCTCTGCTCATAATTCCTTCACCTTGTTCACTCACTACATTGTAAAACACCTACAATATCTAACACTTATCAAATTGCCACAATTCCCAAACTTTGACATTGGTCAATCTAAGCCTGTTAAAAAATTCAACGTATATTCTTGTTGCTAGCATGCCGTATTCCCCTTAGATCTGTGCGATATTTATTCTGAAACACAACTCTATCACAGGGGACAGTACCTTAACCCTTGGACGCAGATAGCGACAGCAGCTGATTTTTTTTTCTCATCAAATTCTATCAAACAATTTTTAATATTCAAAATATTTTTAACTGAAATGAATTTTTTAAGTAGGTGCAATAAAAATCCCTACAACGACACCAAAGGCATCCCAAATTTGCAACATTTTGAGCATTCACAATCAACCACTGCACAAGTTTAGCACTGAAAAATCGTTAAGCCCGTAATGGGTTTATAATACGTCTGCTGCAGCAGTCAACTGTTGACCGTTAATGTCCATCATACTGCACTTACGATTAACAAGAGTGACCGGAACTGGTGAATCTCGTGTATATAGATAAAGGTCTCTGACATGTGTAGTGCAGGAAAGAAAAACGATGCGCTAGGATTTCAAACATTCTCATTCAACGGGCCTCGGTTCTTTGACCCCAACTTGCCTATACATTCATGGAATGACCTTTGACTATCTTCGGTACAAAAACTCATATTCCACAACTTGAGGTTAAATTTTGCTCAATGGAAGATATTGAACTGAACTGTGCCACTGGAAATGCAACCATTCTAGCTCATCATACTCATAGTCAGCGTTCGATTTACCTGGAGTAGCAGAGCAAAATGCTCCCAATTTTGTATACCAATTTCTTACATTATTATGTTTTGATGAATCCAAGTGTGTTAAACAAAATATTGGATCCAACACAATAATGATAAAATTGATGCTTTATGCTAATATTTATTGTCGAGCTATGAGTTTTAAAATATTGGACTCAACCACGCCTCGTCCAATATTTTAAAACTCATAGCTCGATTAATAAATATGGGCTCAACCGATCCAATTTTATATCAATATAAACATTTGCTAATCAGGAGATGCCACTTGGTGTTGTCAAAATTTCCTGAAAAACATTTTAAAAATTCTGAAAATGCACTTTTCCCTATCCTTTTGCCTAGGAAGGGTAGTGCAAAAATTTCCTGAAATTGTGTAAATTTTCTTCGAAATTTCCTGAAATGTGGCATCTCCTAAAAAATGTTTTCGCTAAAAATTGCTACGTAAATTTTTCAAAGTAAATCACACCCTGCTCATAGCGCTGTCTGATGAGTTTTCCCAGTTGAATTATAATGGTTTGCCTCAAACAAAACTCGCTGTCTATTAGCCCCAATTTCACACTATTTTCTGGGTTAAATAAATAGCACTAATTATTGATTGGCATTTAAAAATCAAAACTGAGTCAATTTGTAATCATGGTAATGGGAAAATATCCAACACTTGACCCTTTTAAAAATGCTGACCTAATTTTGAGGGGAAAATTAGTATTTCCTTCCACTAACTGTTATGTTTAAAACTCGGAAGAACAATAATTTCCCATTTTTCTATCTCTAAAATTTAATCTCCATAATAATTTGTGGTAATTGTTGCCACTTTCTTCAAAGGAATGTTGTGTTGCGCAACAATGTCTCGGACACTTCCTGACTTTTTACTTTAGGTAAAGATATAAACTAAAAATGATGGGGACAGGCCGGACGACTCAAATTTTAACTCGGTTGAAACAACAATCAAATAAAATATTTCGGACCTTTTCAATTATTTTCGGAAGTAATAAATAGATGCAGTCTGACCAGTTTTCTGGAATGTTAAGGAACTATTCGATACCAGCGAATAAAATGGAATATATTAGAGTAATCAAACAGTGCCAACAATCAAATTTTACCTGCCTTCTCTCCCAACTTGCATGTACTGAGATACCTTGATGATTTGCAGTAATATATAGCAAGTCAAAATATATATTGTTATAAAAATATCAAAAATACTGACCTGTTCAAAGAAACATCAATTCAAAATTTAATTTATCGGCCCGCTTTTCTGTAACCTTTGCTGTATGTTTTCATCAAGTTCCTAAATTTCCAGTTAAACTTAATTTGATCCTTTCTCTTCCTAATAATGTTCCAAGACCAATTTTGACCTCCATCATTACAGACGGAACTAAAATCGATAACATCCTCGTCTTTTGATGAACAAGGCATGAGGTAATTTAAATTCTTTTGTCTTATTATGTCTGGAGCAACGCTAATTACTGATTTGCCTATGCAACTACATGTGTATTATGATTGATTATGTTATCTAATGCTACATATGAGTTCAGAAGTTCATACGCCGTCTAGCTGATCACACCACTCTGCAAGAAATAGCCGTCTTGCTGCATAGTCTGAACCATGCAAGAAATGGTTAAATATCCCGACAGCAAAAGCCGTATACGATTTTGGTCAAATTTCAATTTTATTATTCTTTGCTAAACAATAAACATATGAATTATTAGAATAACTTTCAGGCAGGTTTTCTGGTCATCTTATGCCGGAATAATGAGGTACAGCCGTACTGTAAAACGAACAAATTCATTTATTATATTGGCCGCTTAATTGTGGTGTTCTATGGGGATTCAAAATTGCTATTGGCCTACATTGTTTGATTCCAATTTGGTAGTAATGTTGGGTCATGTGTAAACATTACAAATATGCCAAAAAATCTGGTTTGAAAAAAATTGACCACCACAGTTATAAAATCAATGGACTGGCCTAAATTTCGAGCAAATATTACAAAAAATCAAATTATCAAGACTCCAGACATTTTTTTTGACTCAGTGGCGAGATGACATAGTGCAATGAAATGTACCCATGTCAACAATAATATTCTTGATATAATGATGTGATCAAAGTTTGCACATTTAAAAGAAAGTATTAGAAACGCTCAATTTGCTTCATAGTTTCACAAAAGAAACTTGCACAACAAATGTGGAATCATCAACTAAAATCATTGGAAAATAATGTACCCACCCATAACAAACATTTGTTGCAAAATATATGTAGATGATATGTGTAATATCATCTCCAATGCAAGAATTTGAGAAAATAGGTAACCTCTGAACCAAAAAATTAAACACCCCATATACAGAATGTTGTATGCAACTCAGTTAGGGAAATCTCAGCAATCCCTTCATCAGTGGTGTGTTCTCTGATGTAATACTAGTAATATATTAACCTATCCACTAATCAGTTTTGTCTTATGTAATAAATCAAGCCATCACCCCACAATACAATATCCATTTTGTCCGAAAATCATTTTTTTTATGAAAACCACTCTGGTTACTTTTTAGCATTGGTGACTTTTGTTGATAATCATTTGAAAACGATTAAATGGAGGGAGTGCCTAATGTACAAATTTAGATTTAAGAAAATGTAGGTCTTTTTAAACCTGCAAATGTGTGTCTCATCCCCATTACTCAGTTGGTAAAGCGCCAGACTTTGGTACAATTTCATGTTTTCAAAAGCGCTAAATAGTAAGCACATGCTAACTATCGAGTTTTTACGGTATTCTCAAATGAAATCAGTAGATTGGAAGCTTTAGGTATAATATTAACTGGTCTTGAGCCATCTTCATCATGCACACAAACATGTTTGAAAACCAGATCATTTGTGACTGGTCGAAAATATGAAAAGATCGGAGCAATTTTATTCACAGAAATATTTCTGAACAGGCACAATGCACTTCCTCCACTATAGTCTTCAAATATCCCACCTGACATTGGTACTCCTTCAAATTCAATCTGTGCTCCGACTGCCTTATTATATCAAAAGCATTTCGGCCTAGTACAGTTGCTCCAATGTTATGGCTTCATTGCAAATGAACTCTTCGCACGCACCATGCAATGAGTGCATTCAAACATAATGCAGGCAATCGCACCAACAGAGTTTAATGGAGATAAGTCTTCGTGCCGCCAAGTCACTGATTAAGAGTGATATTTCATCAGATATGATCCATGTATGACATCTTATATATATCGCAAAGAGCTACTATTATCCACACTTGGAGTGATGTCTTTGTATGAGACATATCTGTGTCATACATCTGTGTCATATCTGTAGAATTCTTCAATCCTTACCTTCAGCAATGGCAACCTCATCTTTTGGAGTTCATTCAACAATTGTCTGCGCGTGATGTCTGCTGCTGTACCTGCAGAAATGATAAAAAGACAGAAATATTATAAGACACAAATTCATCATTTTCATACTCATTCTAATGCAATTTTTTTGGTTCAATCAAGTTTTTGGTTTGCTTACATAACAATTTGGAATAACCTTGTTTTGAACAATTCTACATGAATATTAGGATATATACCCTGTGTGTGAAATTAACATGCCTTCCATCTAGAGAGTGTATGCATTTCAACTGGAATGGCCAATTTACAATGGACATTCACATACAGATGGCCTATCATTGTACAGACACATTCCTGCAATTTTCCTTTTCCAAATATTATCATCTGCCAGCTGCTGGAAAAAAAGTGGCCTTTTTTCAAAGCTTTTGTCAAATCCGGAAGTGGCTATCTTTATTTATTGAATGGCAATTCTATATTTAGCTACAATCATGCAATACAAATTTGGCACACTTTGACTGTCTTTGGACAAATTAAATCTCAAAAGACTGCCTGTAAAGCACTCCGTTATGTAAACCTTTGCAATAAATTGTTCCACTTCAAAACTCGCTGACCAAAGTTGGGGCACACAATTTTGGCTCCCATGTATGACAATACAATATGATATACCACTCACTACTCTACCAATTTATCACAATATACTACACCAATCCCCCACTGTCAAACTCATCCCTGAAACTATCAGGTCAATTTCCATACTACACACAGAAAGCATAATGATGTTTAATTTATATTAGCAAAAGCCCAATGGATACCTGAAAGACATCAATTTCCACTACTCCCCAGCAGTAAACAATGGAGTCCCGAAGAATTGTTATTTGTCATGTGGACACAAATTCCAACTCAAATTATGGGGTTCAGGTGGACCCCATAATTTTTCAAATTAAAAAATATAGGGTCCCCATGATTTTATTTTGCAAAAACACCCAAAAACTCAAGTCTACCAGGAACCCTGATCCCCAGAACATGAACTTCGCTAACGAGAAATGAGACTTGTGCAAAACAGCAATTGATCCAAACAACCAACCTCGTGATCTAACAGTCAGTCAGTCCCTGGGAACAAAGCCTCTAATACTATGACCCCTGGAAACCTCTCTGTCTACAACAATAGAAAGACAGAAATACATTGCATTGTACACCAACTTCACAAAGTGTACACCTACTGGGTGCCAGTTATTTTTATCCTAGGAAAGACTTCATAATTTGACATGAACGAAAACAAGTTGCACAAGGTTCTTGTGCATTTCGCAACTTCGTAAGCCTTCAAATCAAAACTCTCACGCTGCATGTAGGGTCTCAAACTGGAGTGATTACTGAATCGTGTACAACTCAACTAGTCTCACAAGACTGCCTTACCCCAACCATAGACTCTAACCCTAAACTCTGTAAACAAGACTGGATTCTCGTCTAGCAAGTTATAGGGTCTCAAACATGCTCATCTATAGAGTCACAGTCCAGTGCTGTACAGTGCAAAACTGCAATGACCCATTGGCTCCTAACTTTACAAATTCAGGCCCCCAAATTTTGCTCCCAAGTAAAGAAACTGAGGTGCCAACTCATCATATTCCAACCGCTCAAAGTCATTCCGCCACAATGGTTTAAATCTATGTTAAATTTTTAATTTTTTCGGCTTACTTCCATTTCCAGTTCCATGATCTTAACAAAACTGCTATTATTGAATGCAAATTTCCAGTACACAAATTTGACAATTTGTGCAATACCTTTGTGCAATACCTTTCTGCAAAAAAACAACCTTACAGCAATCTCAAAGACATTCTGCCATCTGTTCCATGTAAAATGCAGACTACATTCTGCTACTGGAACATCAAATGTAAAATGCAGGATGCATCATGCACTTTGCATGAACCATAGAAGAACTGAGTGTACATCAAAAGTATAATACTGTCCCTACATTTACTTGTGTTGCCTTATCATTATCCAGGCACCTGTGCTCCAAACAAGACACATCTTACACTTCCCACAATGCATTTCTTGCATTTCAATTTTCTGTAATGATTTGCTATCTAGAACCAACATCTGTGGATGAACAGAGCACTTTCAGGTCTTGCAAAATGTTTATTTCTCGGCTATCAAACCATGTTTAGCCAGTCTATTCTTAACATGAAAATGAAGAAAACCCTGTACTAAAAAGTAATCCAAAGTGTCATTTGATGTAACGAGGTGATGCATCATCATGCAAAGGATTCTGGGAAGGGTAATATATCTTCTTTGTCTGTGTTCTTTTTCATAATGCTTGAGTGAAGAAGAAAGCTTTACAACTGATATGTAGTCTAGTTAGGGCTGATAATGAAAACAAGGTCTATTGTGTTTTTGTGCACACCTTCACAGCAAAGAAAAGAGTCAGACAGTTCTTTGTCTACCTTCTATTTATAGAGTGCAAGTTCTGTTTAATCATAGTAGCAGTGAGACTGGTACCACAGAAAGTCTACATGTAGAACTTGTGCCAGTTTTTTTTCTGCCTAGCTCAGGTAAACAGCAAAGTAAGCAATAAAAAAAACAAGATCCACCAAATCCTTATTGGAATCTAAGTGAATAACATGGATTTACTTTAAATAGTTGAAAGTAATGAAGAAATTACCTTGAATACATGTTAAATTTTCTTATTTGTGAACATCCATATCAAAACGATGCACTTTGTCGGCTGCTACATGTGTCTCATTTCACATAATAGCAAGGAAATAATACCAGACTCATCTCAAGTGCAAGGTCACTTCATATCATTCCCAAGTCACATGGTTTAGGAATATAGAGTATGTACATTCCTTAACTATGTGACTTGGAGATAATTTTAAGTGATTTCCACTTAAGATGAGTCTGGTATATATTCCCAACTATTACATGTATTATGTGAAATGAGACACACATAGCAGCTGACAAGTGCATCGTTTTGATATGGATGTAGGCCTACACATTTGCTTGATTTTCTTTACATTATGGGTGTTTTGGTTATAAGTCCCAGATAGTTATGTTTTCATGGCTTCTATCACTAGTCTGTTCTTAAAACAAGCCAAAATCTTCAAGGGCCATAATCAGGCCCTTTACTTGGGTTTGATATCTATTTGCAGGCCTTGAAAAATGGGGAATCTCATTCCCAGGAAATTTGGTAATCTGGAGGGAAATTATGCTTTTTGGATAATGAAATATATAAGAAATGGTGGGAAATCCTGATATGTTGGAAGGAACTTTGTCAACATTCCTGGGAAATGAACATTTTCACTAGGCCTGTCTATGGGCCCTTGTCAATTTCAATGGGCCATGACTCAATTTGCATCATGTTTTTGAGACTGTTGTATGTTTTTGAGACCTTTTTGAACCATTTGGCCTCCAACTTCCCATATTACATCCAAAACTATTAATAATTTTGATCAAAACAAAAGGATATATATTAAGATATTCTGAATACTAGTAGCAATTAATCTTATTTTATGTATTTCAGCATTGTATGAAGGATTATTATAAGTGGTTTTCAAAGTAAAGTGTCTGATACGTGCTGTTAGACCATTTGACTGCACGTATCCAACACTTTACTTGGGAAAACCACTCATAATTTTGAGACATAGTAGCGATGAGCCTCAGTATTATATGTATCCCAAGTAAAACAGAAGGAAACCTTTTGATTTGCTAATGTTTTAAGACAACTCAAAAATATCTTTTCCTCTGGTGTCTTTTATTTTACAGAATTTTACGGTAAATTACGGTATTTTACCGAAAATTACCTGGTAAAATACCAGAGGTTTATTTTACTTACCGATTTAGAACACGACCTTCAGGCCATAAGGGCCGCCTTATAAAGCACTACCTATCACCACTAAAATATACAGGATCACAAAATGATACAGGTATCAAGACCTTTTATTTCAAAAACTGAAATCACACATGAAATTGGAACTTTGCATTGCTTTATATATTTGAAATCAAACACCACAGAATTCAATTTCAAATGTTGCAAAACATTCAGTTGGAATATGATCCAATTGCCTTCATGTATCGCTATGATTATTTTGTCCTTTGCCAATTCATACTAAGCTGAAACCCATAGGCTTATATAATCCATTCCAATTCCAACCTTTTTTTTCACTTTCTGAACTTTTCAACTTTGAATTTATGCCACACATGTTTATTATCAAAACAACATTTATGCCCAATGCTAGAACAAAAATCTGTCTAAGTCAGACAAGAAATGAACAAGGAAATCATGTATCACAGAAGGGACTAAGATATCTGATGGGATAGCCTCATCCCAATGACATAGTCCAATAACCTCAATTACATAATCATAGTGCAAAATTTGACCTCAAGTTGCAGAGTATTAGTTTTTGTACCCAAATTTTCAAAGGTCATTCAATGAATGTAAAAAGATATAGGGGTTTATGAACTGTGCCCCTGATAGATGAGCATGTTGTGGATCCTAGTGTCTTGGTTCCGAATTTGACACGGCTGACCTCCTTACTATGTGTGGGGTAAAGCTAAGATTAAGCATTTCACACTTTGCTCAGCTCCAGGATGGCTAGAAGCAGTTTATGGCTAGTCCTGGGTACTGAATAAGACATAAGATGCGCATGCTTCTTACTGCAATGGCAATTGTCATGCACCGACAGACTGTCGAGGAGAAGAGCAAAGCTTCCCCCTTCCTCATTAAATCAAGGTATCAATGAGAATGGAGAATCAGAGCTGGATCAATATTATTACAGCTTAAAGACACATTGGATCTCCAGTAATTCTTAGAACTACATGTAGAATGTTGAGATGTGCAGCACAAATTATTCTTGGAAATAGTGTATTCATGCCTATCAGACCTCGAAGATTTAGGCCTATATGCTCTGGCCATAGGCTTCTACATAAAAGCCCAAGTTTTGAGATATTTTCTCAAAAATATCAAGAGCTATCTCAACAACCACTGAACCACTCATTTTAATGCATTTTTCATGCTGATGGTCATGAAAATGTACAAAAATGAAATTTTGTAATGTTTAAAAAATATGTGAAACTTGTCGTCTACATTCGACACCCACGAAGAAAGAGCAAAAACACACACAAAATCGATCTCACCAGTTTCCTTTCTTAGGAGACATTGCAGTTCTGACATCCCGGTCTGACATATCAAGCAATTGCAATATTTCACAGAAGAATGTCATTCATAGAGATCAGACAGACACAACATTGTCAATGGGTCTGTGCACTCCCCGTCTCAGATTGTAAATTATAGGAATTCTGCCATTGACAAAAATTGGCTCCATCATGTTTGTAACCTGTTTAGCACCCTCTATTGGCCAGTACTTGTCACAACAGCACTGTGTTATCTACCAATACTGTACAAGTAGTAATTTTCGCGTACAGTTATTTTCGCGATTTGTAGTGAGAGACACATTTTCGCGAATGTTATTTTCGCGATTGCCCAGTCCTCCCCTATACTTATAATACATTATGGCATATATTCGCGAGGTGTTATTTTCGCGGTTGGAGCTCTAATCGCGAAAATAAAACCCTGGCGAAAATTTCCACTTATACAGTAATAGATTGACTACCAGTCTACCCTAAACAATGTCAACTTCTACACAACCAAATTCCTCCTGTCAGTGTGCATGTGTGTACAGGCATGTTGGGTTTATAGAACAGTGTGCAAAGATATGATGTATGCACAGAATTAAAACCAGAGAACCAGGACTCGACCGCCATCTTGATACAGGCATGGAGCAAAAATTGGGGGTATTCGGTTTCCCTCGGAATGCGCTTGAGGCATTCGTTGTCTCGGCAAGCGCGACATGGATGATGGGCGCATTTGAGAGACGACTTGATGCGACCTGCACGCGAGTACCAAGACGCTTCAGATGAGGCGCAGAGTTGTTTTCGTTCGTCTCACAAGCACCGTCGGCAAGGACCCGAATACCCCAATTTTCTCCCCATAGCTGACAGCGCGATTGTACATGGCGGTTTAGGGAGTCCCGGTTCTCCTTCTCTAATTCTGTGGATGTATGGCTCAAGTCCACCATATACAGACTTTATCTACTGAGAAGGCTCAGACTTCTCCCCCTCTGGACACTTGCCCTTTTTAACTTTCTTAATTACAAATGTAGCCTCAACAGGGTGTTTGAGCTCCCTCATTCAGGATCCAAGTCCCCATATTAGTCCAAAATGTGTACAGACTTCCGCTCAGTCTTTCCCCCCTCTGGACACTTCCCTCCCTCCCTCCTACCCCCTCAATCATAAATATCTGGGTATGAAGATGCAATGTACATGTACAGAGCAGTACAATATACTGTGTGTAAATTGCATAATGCTATTGGACTTACCCACTTGTGGCACTAAGCATTCGTTATCAGGCCGTCAATTCAGTGACCATCCCTATTCAATTGTCTTCTAATCTAGATATGACTCAACTCCATTGCATCAAGGATATCTGCAATAGCTGCCCTATAGACATTTGACATATTTCTGCATTCTATATTGTACACATCTCAAACATCTGACACCTGGCAGCTATCGCAGATAAAGCCTTCTTGCACTATATATAACCCCTAATCTTGTATTTTGTTAACCCAGAAAAGACAATAGCTGTCAATATCAGCATGACCAATTATATAATCTATAAATAAAAGCAAAGTGCAGGCAACCCTAGAGATAAACAAATGGACGTTATTGCGTTGCGCAAAGTTTGTTAACACTGATACGATATCAGTACACTAATTGTCTAGTCATTATTGGCAAGGCCAATTTAAATAAGCAAGTCCATGTATTTACTAGAGAGTAGACCAAGGGAATGCTGTGTTCAGCATATTTGCTGATCAATTTGAAGGTACCTTTCACTAAATTCAGTAAATTGGCTAAATACAAAGGGCAAAAATAGTTTGTATTGCCCATACAATTGTTGAGTTGCTGCTCTTATTTTGTAGACACCTGTATTATAGTCATTGGTATGTCCTTTAAGAATGGGGACATACATGGAATATGCGGTTTTCTGCATGCAAATCTGTCCCCATTCACAAAGGACATACCACTGCCAAAGCAAAGAACATCAATTCGTCAGTTGAGATGTCTCGAAACTCATTTTCCGACTTTACCCTTATTTCGTGGGAGCAGGATAGCCTACATGTATTTTTGAATTTCAAACAGGTAAAATTGTGAATTTTGTACCATACGGTAATACCCAAAAAACAAACTAAAAAACGCGAGCCTATTGTCATATTGTTGGGTCCTTTGGAAAAGAGCAATTCGAACTACATTGTTATAGGCCAAGTACAAAGCACTGAATAGGATACTGCACTTGACACATTTTACCTCGTACATATTCATGAGCAAATCATGCCACTTTATTGGTCAATCGCAAACGATACAACCTATTTTCACTGCGCGATAGTTTTTCCTATCTACATGACAACCTCATCCCCATAGCCAAAGTTCACGTAATAAAGCAAATACTACTACATGGTTTATATCTGGGAAATAGGGCAACTATTTTCCCTTGGTACTCGGCCATAAGACTACTATCACCCCTCACCCTCTGGGTTCGGGATGATAGGCCCATAGCTAGTACCTCAGGACAATTAGTTTGCCCTATTATCCCTCTAACCATGTAGTGTTTGTATACTAAAACCTCATGTTGCTTTGGATTTGGTGTGATGTCACTGCCTGTTTGTATGGAAGCTTAGAGTCTCAAATTTTAAAATAAATGAAACGGTTCAAAGATTGGCAACGCACAGAAATTTCTACTACGACAGTACCAGTTTATCTGTGACATCACATGACCAATATTGCAAATGTTTTAATGCCATTGGATGTAAAATAAGAGTTCAACTGGAAATGTTGTTCCAAAATCTTCACTTTTTTAATATTTGTGTAAGATTATGACCTTTTTTTGCCCTCTACATCTGCTCCAAGAGTGTCCAAAACCAAAATATGCACAAAGCACATTCAATGCACACATACCCTGAACATGTATGCATGCATGCCTGGCACTGCAGGAGAAAAAGTCTTAATTCTGTTTATCGCAGCTCATACTGCACATCGTGAACTGAACTTTGAGGGCACAAGGGTCAGACATAATGCGATCACGTTCAACATAGGCCAACTCGAGGGCGCTGTTTACTCAATGCGACCGAGCGTTATATTGCGAGTGGATGTGCACTACAGTATTCCACATCAAGTGGATATTTTTAATAGAAATAGGCCTAAGTATAAAGCACTTGATTTTAAGATTTTTGGAAGTTTTACATGTATGGCCTATAATGTTCAACTAAATTATGCAGTTTGTATAAAAGGTGGTCCCCGCAACAAGGGTTCATTTATAAAAAAAGTTTGTAGGCTAAAAATACATCCAAATGATATTGATAAGAACAATCTCCAGGTCAACAAATTTGCAGAATTTAAAATATATAAACAATGCGCATATTTTAGATAACATTTTCATACAATCTAGCTAAGTTTTCCCCACAGAACAGCCGAATCTGCTCACACCCTTTCAAAATGACCGATAACACGTCACCTTATGCCCCTAATATCTATACTTGTTATAATTATTCATATCAGCTTACATAACCTGAAGTAACCTCCTTCATAATAGCTAGGATCCAATCCCAATTTAGATCAAAATTTCAACTTTGGTGCTGAATTCAGGGTGTACATTAAGGCCTAGGAAAAATGTGGAATATAGGAAGCTCATTCAGGGTCTTAGCTAGGATTTGACAAGTGCCCGTCATTTTCACCATCTTTTTTTCCACAAGGCACCGAGATACCATGTGCTTTTATTGTTTTTTAAATTTTGTTATACTTAGTAGTCGCAGCTTAGTAGTTTAGTTGTCATAGCAACTATTGTCAAGTCAAATCACATCAAAACCTGCTTGAACTCAAAATGGTAGCCACTTATGGCCAAAATTACACAGCCACTTGGTGATCAAGTTGCCACAACTGGTAGTGATTTGGGCACTATGACTAGCAACTTCTAATCGATATGTGGGGCCAAGACATCTCCACTTGCAACATTGCTTTATACAAGCAATCCAAAATGTCATTATCTTACACTTCACACAATGCATTGCTTCCAGTTCAATTTTCTGTACTGATTTTCTAGATCCAGTGCAACATGGGTTGAAAAGTGATCAAAGGTAACTCAATGAACAGAACACATCCAGAGCTTTCAAATTATGTTTATTTCATGAGGTATCAACCCATGTTTAGCCAGTCTATTCTCAAATTGAAAACAAATGCAACCTGCTGTACACAATTCCCGCCCCAGTTTCAATTCAAATATGGTAGCACAAAGCTATGCCGCGGGATGTGACGCAAGATCGGATGGGACACTTGTCATTGCTTGTCAACAACTGAGAGGTATTGAGCTCAAGTGGCACGCGTCTGATATAGACCCATGGTACGCGCAATAATAAAAGGCAACCACTCGACTCGGACTTGGGCCTATTGTCCATATTATGTATATTATCGCGTGCGGTTTGCAAATGTTTGCACATTATTTAGCTAGGAAGTCTTTTCAAATATCCCTCGCGCTGCCAAGCTGCGTTGATTGGTCGGATACAATATCTTTGTTTTAGTCGCTTACGCCAACGTTAATGTAGTGAAAACATGGACGTGGTATATAGAAAGATTGCGTGACTCCAAATCCGTAAAAGTGAACTCCCAGCATTTTGTGGGAACTGGAAGTCAAATTGCTTACAGACTGAGAGGGTCCATGTATTGAGTTGATTTTTAATGCTATGTAATCTACATTACCAGTCGTTCTCCATGGACCCGAGGGAGGGTCTAGGATGTTACAAGTAGTTCTAAGAGGGGATTCAATCACAAAATCATGTAAATTACTGCTACAACTTACAAGGGGGATATCTACACCCTCTGTGCAAGTTTCATTGTGAAATAATGTGGTTAGAGCATTGAAACTGCATGGAAAAACATATCCTTGCTTTGGAACTACATGGATATAACAACCTTCTTTGCCATTTATCTTGAAATGCATTCAATATTACTTTAACCCCCCCCCCTTTAAAAACTAGCACCCTCGATTTAAGTCAATTTCAGGAATTTTACAGCTAAAATTTGGCCAATTTAGGGAAAAATGCTTCATTTGGTGCACCCATTTCAAGAGAGTCAACAATCGATATGGACCCTCCCTCCCGAGTCCTCAAGTTGTTCAGTGTTTGCAACTGTTTACCTCTCTCATCATCCACAAATATCAGCAGTCAACTTTTGTTCCATCTCACAAGACTGCATTTAGATTCTGGCAACACCATTTTACAAGGACTTCTTTAGATTCTCCCCTATAAAGTTGTGTGTAAGCTCAAAAAAGCTACAAGAATCTCTTTGCTTGAATCAAGCTAGATTCACACAAATCAGTTCAGGAGAATCTACACGAGAACACATTCTCACTACATTTCTAGGCCTGAAGATAAATCATTAATCAAGATTTTAAAACCCAGAAGATATTACACACAGTTGTTATACAACAACACTGTGGTGTGGGCATAAAAGCCTAGATACAAAGCAATTCAGGTAACACTTACTGACATGAGCCGCCATTTTGCAAAAGGACATGAACTTGTCCCAACGTTCACAGCGGGGTGAAACATGGAAATGTATCACTGACCCTGTTAACGGTAACTGACCCTGTCCTATGTAAATTTATGTGACTTTTCCACTAAATTCAAACCGCAAAAAATATCACGGTCAGCTATAAATAGTGCTCAATATAATAAAATACATTGGTTTTACACCATACCCTATATTCAGTGTTTCGTGACCAGCGATCATCAGGTGACTTATTCTGAAATCGGGTGATTTGATCATCAGATCATTAATAGGTCAATGATCGCTGGTCGTGAAACACTGAATATAGGGTATGGTGTAAAACCAATGTTATTTTGGTGTCCCCATTCAATATAGAGGACAGTTAGCATGCCATTCTATTATACACAGGTTGTTGAACTTTGGCATGCACAATGAGATTGATTTTGCAGAGATTTGTCACTCTACTTCCCTTTAAACTGAAACCCAGAAAAATGAATTCATTCATATTAAGATTTGATTTTAAATCCAGGATTATTAAAAAAACAAAAAACAGGATGGTATAGGCCTACATGTCAATAGGGCCTACATGGAGGTTAGAATGGTAAAATACTATACAATTAATTTTAATCAATGCAATTTTACAGGCCAACAAATTTAATTCTTCAAAGCGAAATATTGATTTTTGATACTGATACTCATCAACAAAAAAAATGTATTTATAAAGCACTGAGTAAACTAACTATCCATATCACAATCAGAACTAGCCGCAGTTTGTGGCCCTAACAGACTTAGCGAGCGTGTAGCACGAGCAGTCGAGCGTGTAGCACGAGCAGTCGAGCGTGAGGCGTTCAACCGAACCTCTCTGGATAGTATACTATCAGAACTCATGTAAATGGTCACTAGTGGTCAAGCCAATGGCATGTGGAGAAATTGCCCACAAGACAAAAATATTCATATCTTTAGAACACTTGTTATTTGGTATTTGGTCACCAAATTTTGTAAGTCCATAATTGGGGAGATTATCCAGAGATAGAAGGCAGTAAGCAACTGGGAGTCCATTTATACCATAAGCAATGTGACAGGGTCTTGCACAGAACATGGGCAAATGGTCACCTATGGTGGTCAGACCATTCTCAGATACAATCGGCAATGGACAGCAGTGAGTACACTGTCCATTATCACAAGCAATCAGTCACAAATGGTCAAGAAATGGGCAGACCAAGGAAGTGTCCATATACCACAAGCAATGTAACAGGGACTTGCACAGAACACGGGCAAATGATTACCTATGGTGGTCAGACCATTCGCAGATTAAACTACAGGCAGATGGACAGGAGCGAGTACACTGACCATACCACAAGCAATCAATCGGTCACAAATGGTCAGGCCATGGGCAGACCAAGGAAGTGTCCATTATACCACAAGTCAGAGAATTGTGCAGAATTGTGGCAGTATTTAGTGGTTATCACCGGTCATGCATGTGTCACAGGCAACAAGGTATGGCCCACGGTATGAACAAGAAAGCTTACAGCTATTGGGAATGTGATAAATAATTGAAACTAACCCAAATTGGGTTACATTTATTCTCCCCTCGAAATGGGCTGAAGTTCATTAAATAGTGCAAACTCCTCCGATTTGGGTATAATGAATAAATCATTGATTGGTAATGGAGTTGGTGCATAGAAACGACCCTAGCATCATACTACATTATCTATCTCAGGAATTTTCTGTAACACACATGCATGTTTCATTAACCCAACAATCAATCTACATTTTAAACCAAAACCCCACCTTTTTTTATACCCGATATACCCTTTGTATATAAAATTTTAATAAAAATATTGTCGCCTCGTCTCAGCAACAGTATCACCTGAAACCGATGCTCAAAACGCTACAAGGAAATATATTAGTAAATTTTGAAACCAAATTAACCTAGAAACACAGAAACCATTTGATCCATGCATCTCATTGTGTTATATTGCCATCCATAGATACCGTGATAATAAAACATGCCACGTTGTACCAATTTTAGCATTTGAACGGCAATAGAATGCCAGCATGTACTGTGAACTGAATCTACAATTATTAGGCTGTGTAAAATTAATATTTTGGTTCTCGTCCCCTCCCTCCTCAATTTCTGAGATTTGTCAGATTTTTTTTTATTTTTTAGATTTTTCAATTTTTTTAGACTTTGGAATGATTTATGAAATCTTCATGTATATAAATAAGTTTATTAGAGAACAAGCATCACTTCCAAGTCTTTTTGTGGTACTCTAGGGGTTTATCCTCAGAATCTCACATTTGAAAAAAAAAAAAAAAAGGGCCTCATCGTTTCCTCGAGCACTGTTGGAGAAGACCGAAAACTACTGACAATGCTAATTTTACATTGGAAAAAAAAACAAAAACAAAAAAACACCTCCCTCCCTCATCAATTCATGAAAATCCTCTGGACGAGAACCAAAACATTAATTTTATACGGCCAATGTGTAGGAAGATGCATATTTTCAATGGTACTATTTTACTTACAGAAACGCTTATAAAATATGGATTCATTGTCATTTTGACGGCTCGCGATTCCAAAAGCACCCAAAAATCAACCAAATTTGGTGAAAAAGACACCGCCTAAAATACTTATTTTCTATTATTTTTGCTCAAAATTTATTGCGATAAATTTGACAAATTCTGCTAAATTCATGCACTTTTGTGATCTGCCCGTTTTACAGATTTTTGGAGAAAAAATGAAAAAAACACCCTTCTCTCAACCAGTTTCTGAAAATTGTGTGCTAAATTTATGCACTTTTTGCTTTAAAATGATGACAAATCTGTACTTTTTCCAAATTTTTGGAGAAAATCGAGAAAACACACCCTTCTCTAAACCAGTTTCTGAAAATTGTGTGGTAAATTTATGCACTTTTTGCTTAAAAATGACAAATATGTACTTTTCCAGATTTTGGGGGAAATTGTGAAACATTTACCCTTCTCTAAACCCATTTATGAAAATTGCGACCTAAATATATATACTAAAGCCCGAAAGTCTAGCCCAAATCTGCTGTACATCCCCATAATCACATTTACACTTCTCCGCGAGTTTCACCTATAGATGATACTGAGGAGTTGAGATTATGCATGAAATAATAGTAGGAAACAAAAGTCATGCCAAAATATCTCTAGTATTATTTAAAATCACGAAATGATACATTTTCCAACGCGAGCATATTTGTAATAAACAATTTAAGACGAGCAAGTCTATTAAAATAATAATACGCCAGCTTTAAAGAAAAATGTCACTTGGAAAGGGCAAATTGCAATTCCGTATGAAATAAACATGTGCGAAAAATATAAAATGTAGACTAACGGGAGAGTCGGAGACATCGGCGATGGCTGGCTATGTCGGTTAGCGGGCCCAGGCAAGCGCTTTTGGAACAATATGAAAGTAAGATGGCCTGTAAGGGAATGGTTTAGCTCAGAGTCTGAATCCTAGCATGTACAGACATGTGTAGAAGACACATGGTTTATACTAGCACACTGCACTCATGTAAGATATGTACTAACTAATAGAGCGATCACTTGTACCAAACACCATTCTCCATTCATAATTACAGTTCTACTCTTACCACACACAAAAAAACACATTGTATGAATGAAACTATTAGCATAGTCCCAGCTATGCACACATTCATGTATTCCGTTTCATGTGCGCTGAAAGAATGTAAATTTTCGAGGAAAAAGTGCAAGTCGGATCGGTACTAAGGATGATTTTTTTCGCCCACACATGATCAGCGTGAAGTGCAGGAGAGCATACATTATGGAAAAGTCTGCGCCGATTTTAAAAGTCGGCATTTACGTTTAAATTTCTTCTCCTCAAATTTGGCAATTTTAAAAGCAAATTATGGTATAAATAATTAATTCAATCAGAGTAAATTATATTATTCATGACATTTTCTAAATGTCATGTTTACTACCAAGTAAATTTATGATATGCTTACAAATTATATTTCTTATTGGGTTAAAATATCTTATGCAAGTCAAATTTAATGTAGAATTCAATATGGACATATAACTCTTCAAATCACCTGACACAATTCATTTGCATACATTAAAACACATTTCAAAAAGGTTGTGCAACCTTTTTGAAAACCATTCCTCAGCCTTTGCAAATTGGTAACTTTGTAACATATGCCACTGTCACCATGTGTCAATGTTAGATACATGGAAATGTGAGTTCAAAGACCTTAGATTCATTATATTAGGTCGCAGGGATGAGGCCCTTGAATGCATCATCATTTCACCAGACAGGATGAATCAAATTCAACATCACTTCAGACATAAGGCATGGTTTAGTAAGAAAACAAATAAAGTTAAGAATACAAAATGAGGAAAATAAATGAATGTTATATAAAAAGGAGACGATTTTTTAAAACTGAAACGCATGCCTGGAAAAGGTGGATAAATTGCGAACCATGTTCCCATAAAATTTTGCTATTTGGAAGGAAATTGTTGTCTTCGAAACAAAGAAATACATAAGAAATAATGGGAACATTTTCAAGTGGAGGAAAATTATGCAAGCATGGAGGGAAATTGATGATGTTCCCGGGAAATATTGCATTTTTTCCAGCCCTGCTGAATAAAACAGATATCTGAGAGGGATCAGAGAAAACCTCATTCCTCAATATAAAGCCAAATTAATCCATTATTGAGCAATGAGCATTCAAAACCCTCTTGGAATGGAGATTTGGTCAGGAAGCCTACACATAACATATGAAATGAACACCAAATGGGGCCTTGATGGACTGATAGAGTGAATGCTGATGAGAGAATCTTGACCTTTCTGGGCTAAAAAATACAAGCTTCTTGACAATAATTAGTTAAACAACACTGATCAATGTAATTCTCCTTGTCCATAATGTAGGGGTCCAAATCCAACTACCCAAAGATGATCCAAGCTTCTGGGGTTGGCAGTCACTTGAGGTAAGTGTTGACATAGATATGCTATTGTCATCAAATTCATGTTGTACACATTTGGATTCACCATACAAACTGTCTTTGACTTCTCAAGTTATTCCACATATATAGCAAGAGATATTTTCGAGCCAATAGTTCTGTAATAAGTAACTGGTGAAGTTTCTAAACCCAATTCCTCTACTACCAAGACATGAAACTGATCTTGCTGCTTATTCAGTTCCTTCTTTAAGTCAACTTAAACAAGCTTGTACATCATCACCAAGGTACTGTGCAGTACTGAGTACCACTGCAGTACCTGTGCTGTTGGGTCCTGCGCAGTAGCAGCATTGGTACTGTGTAGGTACTTAAAGTGCCCCAGTCAGACCTTGGCGATGGTGTCCCTGTGCAGGCAGCTGCAATAAAGTTGCTCAGTTCATCTGGTCCTGATGCCCTCAAACCTGTGCGAATTAGCCACCGAGTCCACTATGGTCACTGGAGTGCAAGGGATGGTTTGTTACATGCAGCACTAGTCTTTGTCAAAGACCACTCGCGACAGAGGAGGGGGGACAAGCAGTGAAGCCGAGACATCAAGCTGAGTAATCGCAGACTGAGAAGGGGACAAGCTAGCAACACGGCGAAGACACAACAGAGCGGCAAAGCCTCAACATTGAGTCGTGAAGCAGCATCTAACCACTTTAGTTTCTGACAATGACAGTGTGGTACTCAGTAGTTTTTCTCCCTATGGATAACATAAGTGCATGGTCTGCTTATCCAGAACTGAATCAGAGCTAGATTTAAAAAAAAAAGCGCAGTGATTTATAGTTCACTACGCATAGGCACAACGCCTTGACGTTGATCCACAAGCCTCAGCACACTTTTCAACTGGACTTGCTAATGCAGCAAGTTGCAGTGGCTTTAAAAACTTAACTTGCTGAGCAGCAAAACATGTGAAAGAACAGAGTAGAATGAGACACCCTGGACATCACATTACACCTCCAACATTGTACACTGTCAGCAATGCCACCCCCCCAATCAGGCCTAGTGCCCCAATAGGATGACTCAAGCTACACCACTGGCATCCACAACATTTACTCTGCTGAAATTACTGCCTGCTTTTCTTACAGAAATTCTAAATTCTTACCATGTTGCTGATTGGCTCAATAAATCATAATAGCCTTCTTGTAATCAATCAGCAGGTAGTACTCATGATTTAACACTGGTATTGTAACGCACTTTTCAATTTGGACTCATCAACTAGCTAGTTTCGTATCTATTTCCAAAATAAACTTTTTCTCAAAGTTCACCAAACGTGCATAGAACGAGACAGACATAAATATCGATCAGTACCAAAAATCGCAGCAAACAAAACTAAATCCAATTTAGGGGCAGCCACAGAGCGGACTTACTGTACAAGTGTTAATTTTTGTGCGTGTAATTTTTTGTGCTTCGCCAACTTTGAACTGTTACCCTTATTTGTGAATCTAAATTTCCTTACATTGACCTTATGCACAAAAGGAACATATTTATGTGTTGTTATTTTCACGGCAGCAAATGTAATATGCAAAAATCGCAAAAATAAACACAGCATGAAAATTAACGTTTACAGTATGTTCAGCCTGCACTTTCCAACCTTTGCTCTAACCATGCACTCTTCAAGGGCTTATGCCTACATTACATACATGGCTGGTTATTCAGTATGCATGGGCTCTACAAAATCAGTTTTATGTTGGTGTGTGCATTTCATGTAATAAGCAATGCCTACATTCATGTGTCCCTATAAATTGCGATTAATTACAGGTGAAAGATTTTATAGCCGATGTCGTATATTTGGACATGTGTGTGTGCGCTCCAAATTCTAGAGGTCAGCATGTACTTTTCGAATCACTTCAAACTAAACATTCAGCAAAGGCCTACTCAGTGGTTTATGTATGAACGTTCATCTTTTAGAGTCAAAATTGTACATGCTGTCAGCCGTATTATTCACTGCAACGGGTCACCAAGGCTGTGGCAACAAGTTGCAAACGGCTTGAAATAAGGATTTCAGATTGTTTTTGTGTAAATATTGCCCCTGGTCTATACAAATACACACAGTTCTGAACTTCTGATTCAGAACCAGGGGCATTTTGCCCCTTGCTCCTGCTTATTTCAAGCCCTGGTTGCAAAGATACGGCAATAGCCAGGTTTTTTCTTCAAATAAATGATATGTTCAAGATACTGTGCTACACCCAACTGAGAAGGCAGGAAAATAACAAAATAAAGAAAAGTCTTTCTGTGGATCCTAGATCACTATCTGAATTGGGAGCACACAGTTTCCAACCGTAAGCCATTTTCTGCCAGGTTTGTACCTCACGGTACTTCTATCAGTATCAGACAGTGGCTCCATCCTTATGAAGGTCCATAGCCCAAAACTAAAAGGTTTTTCTGCCTGACTTTCTTTCAGATGTGGCTCCAACTTGTCCATAGCCTGAAATTCAGCAGGTTTCTGTCCATCCACATGGCTGGCTGTAGCAAGTAGCTGCAAGTGCACAGCCTCAATTCAGCCAGTTTCTACCTTAGAACTAGCCCTATTCGCAAACCGCGAAACCCCTCGTTTAAAGAGTGATGCGGGCAGCAGTATTGGTTTTCTTAGATCATCATAGGTATGTGTCCAGCACTGCCACAGATCCTGCCCTATTTCTAGCTACCAATCACTAGGATCCACAACATACTCATCTATCAGGGCACAGTTCTTTAACCCCAATACATTGCAACTTGAGGTCAAATTTTGCACTATGATTGTTTTAGGAAGTTATTGAACTCTGCCATTTGAATGAGGCCACTGTGGTCCATAGTGAATACGATCTGCCTCTTTCAGACTGCCAGAATATGACTTCCAAGGTCTACTGTCTCAAATAAAGTAAGTTGTTTCTGACCATCAATGTGTACTCTTTTTCTGTCAAAATGTGGCTCCAGGTCTAAGTGTCTGACCATTAAGCCCCAGAAAGCAGATTCAGATCCACACTGACTGACAAGACAATACTACATCTACCTTTACTGTCATAAAGTATAGCCCCTGATCCACAACCTCAAATTAAGCAGGTTTTTGAAAATCAGCATGATGATCTGCCTCTGTCTGAAGGTGGCTACTGGGCCACAGCCTCAAACTAAGTTACAACTGTCCACCTTGGCCTGCCTGTTTCTGTCAAAGAGGCCCAGGCCCAGAGCCTCAAAATTCAACAGGTAATGAATCCTAGTCCAGTTTCAATGTGAACTGAAGCAGATTTCTGAACAAGGGAAGCGTCATTTTCAGACTAAATAAAAATTGAACTGTTTACCTTCTTCATGGGTAGGGGTAAGAAAAGCTATCAAAAGAAAGCAACTTTTAAAAGCTAATCTCTCACACCCCTGTGGACCACAACTTCAAATGTTAGCAGGTTTCTGACCATCAACACGACTAACTGCTTGCAGACAATGCAGTTAGGTGGCTCCTGGTCGACAGCCTCAAACAACACAAGTTTCTGACTTGCTGGTTTCTCTCAAAAAGAGGCTCAGATTCCTGGAGCTACTTCATCAGGCCTTTAAACAAATTTAAGAACTGAATGAAAATGAGAAAATTCATCCATTAAAGAAATACAGCACCAACAAGTCAACAAGTGATGCACAGAATTGCTTTTTTGATTGTAAATTGATTAATATCCATTTACAATCAATAATTAATAATTAATAATATTAAATAAATAATTGATTTTCAAATTTACACCCTTAAAAAAGAAGAATTTGACTAAATCAAAGATTAATTTCATCAATCTGGTATCACATTGTATGAAGTCTACAGCACCGTCTGGTCGGATAAGCGGAGGCGTATGTTGGCGCCAAACACTACCACCACTAAGTAGGCCTATACTGACTTAAAGCAAACCATCATTGCCACAAACATAGACACACACAGTTCTAGTTCAAAACCTGCTGAAGTATGGGTATTCAAATCTATCAGACCGAAGCGAACAAGAATAAGACAAGAGCATGAATCTCGCCGGTTGGATGAAATGTGCCATGTGTTGAATGGTTAGTTAGATCAAGTACTTGCACATACTAGACAGTCTACGAATAGTAAGAAATGGTCTCTGGGTATGCCGGGAAAAGTAATGGTGTAGTGTACCGGCTGGCACACGATAGGCGGCATAGGAAAATGTGATAACGCTTGCATCACCATCCCAACTGGTTACAATACAACAGCAGAAAGATAGAGAAAATATGCACGATTGACTTGGAAAACCGCAAATCAGCATAGCGATCTGTCAAATCTGAACTTAAAAAGAATATAAGATATAGATAAGATACATAGCCTATGAAACATACAGACGCCATGTGCTCGGCGTGCTCAGGTTCAGACTTGTTTGAGATTTCTAGTCGGAAAGGAGAAAAAAACAGAAAATGTAAAAGAAGGAATAAAAAATTGAAAGAGGTGGGAATGAATGAATGAATATATTGAAAACCGTGCGAGTGCTGATTGTTTGCCCCAGGTGGAGCTAATTCAGCTAAGCATGATGAAACAACAAAATTCTCTGACTTACTTGTCTCGTTGTTCTGGAAATCGGCGATGCATTGACAATGGATAAATTCACATCGTCGCAAATTTGGCACACATTTCGTTTTTTTGAAATGTATACAATATGGACAGTGAAAAGACAAACCCGTAGTCCTAAAGTGATCCGAAATGTGACGGCATGCGATACATGAAATTTTTTGAACCACCAATGAAGTCTTGTAATTTACAGCAAATTTGCAGATTTGAAAATCGGTTAAAATATGCGCTCTACTTTCCTTCCGCCACTAGCCAGACAGTCCTGGACAATATGGCGTGATTATAGGTACGCCCTTTGATACATAAATACATAGATCCCGTCACGTATGTAGGCCTAGGAAGAAATAGGAGAACCGAGGTGACATCATGAAGTGTGAAGGGCGCCACTCCAAATTGCAAAGTAAAAATCCTATTCAAATTTGAAAAAAAGTTTTAAAAAATGCACTGACGGAAGATGCTCAGACGTATGCGCAAGGTTAGCGACAGTAGGCGTGCAGGTGATAGTAGGCCCGCTTTAAGGGTGTACATGTAGAGTCAAGATTTCATGTCCCTAGCATGCCCTAAGGTCATGAAACATGCAAGCACGTACATTGAGTAAATTAACATGTCTGCATATAAAATTAGTCCGCCCTCCGTGCCATGTACCTGTATTCACATGACGATACAGACATGATATATGCATTGAATCTCATGAAGCATACAAAAATATATTAAAAAGATATATCATACCACTTAAAGCAAAGTCACAAAGCGTGACGTGTTGAACCAGAGTGAGGATCACTCACTCCACCGTATGCAACATTTTTGTGTCGACTAAGTGCGGGAAAAATGTGTAAATCGCGCCAACTCGTGTTTTAAGGGTGTGGCAATTAAACTTGGCAGTTTGATAAAAGTAGTTCGCGATAACATCCAACGGTTCGTACATCCATGGTGTACACAAAAAACGATGGTGTAGTACAAACAAACTATGATTACTGTTTCTGGAGACCTTTTAACCTTTCATGTCTACCATAGCTGAATGTACCCCGGTAATGTGCTATGTACTCATAGGGCATGGTACAGCATGAAGGTAGACAACCCACATACACACATTATCAGGCACATACTGGGATAGACTGCTAGGGCACACAGGTCGTATCAGCCAAAAATAGATTCAACAATAGGTCACAATAGTTAACACATACAATTGCCCGCCAAAATATTAGAATATGTTCCTGGTATAGACACGTGGCATCACGAACAGTGTAGTTCAAATTAAACTCAACAATACAAATTCAACATGGCGGCTGGCGCGAACATGTGCAACCGCCGATTCGCCATCTTGTTGAAGCACAAATCTTGTCATGTCGCAATCGGGGCGCTGCCCCGCTACAGACGTTTTTATCGGCAGAACATGGAACAACCATGAACAAAGCACATACTAGAATCACAAATTATGAAACATCTTCTTCCACAATATCCGGCGACAACAACGCCATGGCGACAACCACTCTGTGTATGTGTAGTGCTAAAGCACGAAGGTTACATGAGAGTTCTCCTCACTCCGATTCAACGCCTTAACTACAATTGACCCGGTTACCTTCCAAAGCGATACTCCTAGTTGATTCCGGCTGGTAAACTCAGGGATCCACTTGCTAAGACTGCTGCCACTTTACTTCAGGAAGAGTAACAACTGACACGAAAATCGCCAAACAGATGAGGGCAGAACTGCTTGGCGCTGAACAACACTCATGCTCTCTCCAAGATGGCGGCAACCGCGTGTATGGTGTGATCATGGGTTAGCTCGGCAATGCGTGGTGGCCTAGACAGTCTGTGACCTGCCTCCTTTACATGGCGGTGCACTCTAAACCATTGCAACACATCACAGTCGGGTTGTAGGTACTAGTTGGTGAATGTTAATAAGCTCAAGTCAAAGGTTATCCTTCCAACATCAGCTGTATGCCCTGGTGCTGAACACCCCGGGAGGCTTTAATGTGCTCAATGACTCCTTCTTTGACCCACTTTTCCTTTGTTCGTTCCAGACAGGAACATAGAAAAAAAAATGGGCGCAAAACGAATGTTGCCGTGTATATGAAATCCCCGCTCCACAGTCGGCCGTTGCATATAGCACATGGACCCATATACTCGGTACACACTCCCACGCATACTATAGCTACACCATGCATACTGTACATTGAACTGTAGTCGCCTATCTGCCTAGCCAGCAACACACCAACAGAGTCATGCTTGACCAATTACGAATCCCGAATTTAACTGGAAAATCAGCAGAACACCCCTCTGCGCCCAATGTACTGGTCCTATGAAGGTACCAAAATATACATGTACATGTATTTTTAGTATGCTCCATCCTCAGGCACAGTCAGTCATTCAGCGCATACAATGCTACAGTTAAAAAACTTCACCACTATAATATCACAGAATTACACTCATGCTACACTATAACAGGGATAACTAAGGACTAGAGCCACTATAAAACATTGATTCAAACCTGTTTTTCTCCAGAGAAAAAATATGTTCTGATCATATAACATATCACAGCTGATGAGCAAAAGAAAGCATACCTCCCATCACTACTAGTTAACATAGGTGTGGAAAAAACCATTCCTGCCCCATAGATTCATCCCATAAATATGCGCACTACGTCTGCCCCCACTTCAGTACTGACTGACTGTGTATTGCACATTCACCCACCCTACCCAGGCTATGCTGCTGCTTGATGCACAGGCGAGTATATGGCACATGTATTGGATATCGGGTCATGGAGCTTTGTCTTGCCACTGTCTGGGTCACATTGGCCGAGGTCGCGCTTAGGCCAGCTTGCAGACTAAACGGGGCTCTCCTCCAGGTCCAGGTTGCGCTTAAGCGTAACTTGGTGCACACTGCCTTAAGCGTGGCAATGATCTAACCCAGACAGTGTGTGTCTATGGGTGCTATTGTCAACCACCAGGTACTGACCTTGAACAGTGAGGGTCACCCCAAGTCCAAGGAGTAATTTCTGGGCCTTGAAATGGGTTAAACTTGACCTTTTTACTCATTATTATTATTGATATTCCCTTCTGCGTGCCTCAATACAGCAGACACTGAGCTATGTATGTACATATGATAATGCAGTACAGAGCAGTCAGTCACTGTGTTGTGATGCGCTATCTGTGGTACATGTACAGCACTTACCTCACTAGCAGATATTGTGCCTGCCCAGCGACAGACTTGTCCAACCATCCAATAGGGGGGAATTTATCCACTCCGCAGCGATGAGGGGCAGGCATTCGTTCGTAAAAAAACAGTCTAGCAGTGTAAACTGTGCACAATATCTGTAACATAAAAAAAACAAGCAAAATATATTAAAGTTACCAGCTAGACAAAGACACACCTGAATGATTTTTATCAAAACAGTAAATCTCAAAATACGAATTAGCCCTTTTGGTAGCTACATGTAGTGCTTCACTTCCAAGCAAACATGTGTGCTGGTAAAACCACTGGTTAATAGAAAGAAAAAGTTGGGAATCAATTGTTAGTCTCCAGTAAGCTTAAATGTGCCAAACCACTGCGGGATAAAGTAACACTTAAACCAGTTCAAGCAGACATTGCAACAACAAGAATTGGGTCAAACAGAAAAGGAGAAGAAACAAATAAGCTTTGTGTCAAACACCATCAGCCAACATCTCAGTCTTTGTTTTTTAAAAATAACTTACTATGAGATACTTGTGAACTTAACACCATGAGAACTACCTGCGGATTGGCCAAAATGAATATTTTGTCCAATTTTGAACTAATATTAATTAATAAGATCATCTGCAACAGGGACTGCCTTATGAATATTAGAAAAGAGCTGTAGAATGCTGTTCTGATATCTTCAAGAAGAGCTGTTTGCACCTGTGGCCATTAAAGCATAATGAATTTAACTAGTCATCTAGAGGAGCTATAAATCACTCTTGCAAATGCAACTTAGGAAGAGCTGTAGAGGAGCGATTGCTCTCACTCCTCTCAAACAGCAGTCCCTGCTGCAAATGCAAGTTTGACCATAAATAGTTTCAAGCCTAGTTATAATTGGCAATTGAAATGAGCACTTCAAATTCTCAACCAATCAGAAATGCTGTTAGATGACCAGTGGTGTCCAGGGGGTTAAGGCAAACAAATGGCCTCTTTTGACACATTCATCTTGGGGTTCAGAAACTTCAGAGTCTATGTTACATTATGCACCAAACTAAAGGTGTCAAAGAGTCGAACAAGTCCAACTTGATTTTTTTTTTCCCAATTAGGGACCATGTAATGCAGCCAAGGTACAGAATGTCTAAATATATAGTGGTTCCATATATCTCTGCAATCTGCACCTAAGGAAGGACAACAGTAGAAGGTGATAGTGGAGAGAGCACTAAACTCTGCTCAGGCAGGTCTTTTAAGGCCCTTATTTCATTCCCATTTAGTTCTTAACCCTTTCCACATGGGTGTCGAGTGGGTGTCAACTTTCCTTCAAAAACTTCAGAATTGTACATAACATGACAACACATTTGGAATCAGCATGAAAAATAGAAAATGAACACACACATGCCCAGTATTGGTTCAGTGGTTCTTGAAATAGCTCAGATATTTTGAGAAAATATCTCAAAACTTGGACTTGTATGTTGAACTTGAAGCCTATGGCTGGCACACAGAGCATTAAATACAACACCATGACCCCCCGCTACAACTGCAGCTCTGAAGAACGGTTGAAGGAACATGTTATCACGCTTTTGAGCAAGTTGGTTCGCTCATGAGCCATCATTATATATTATCAAGTTTTTAAATGTCTATGCATGATTGTGATGTCTGCAGGTCTGAAGAACGGTTGAAGCTTATAAATGCTAGCACACACACAGAGCATTAAATATAACCCATGAACTTCCCCACCCTCACTTACAATTGCAGGTCTAAAGAACTGTCATGAACATAAGTTCTTGATCACAACCAATATCAGTCCCACTGGTTCCCCCAACCCAACCCCACCAACAGTGGATATCTGTGGTTGGAGGAACATCCAGTCAGTACTACATATAGGTGTCAACTTCTTATTTATGTCCCACTATACTTCTTACAAACCACAATTCCTTCATAAATTTGTGTCCCACAAAGTGGTTCAAAATGTCAACAAAACTTGATGCTCACAAAAATAACAAAACAGTTTGAAATTATATGTACTGTATTTCGTCAAATAAACGCCCCCGGGGGCGTTACATTTTCCCAAGGGGGGCGTTTATTAAAGGTCAATTTTAGAACGATTATTCCCGTTAAAAAAAAGTAAACTAAAAACACACGCTAAAATGACGAACTATGAACTAGAAACACTGAGTTCTGGCTCACTTCCGGGTTTCTGATCCAGATTTTCGCCAATTATTGACGCTATTCTCGACCATGTGCGCAACTTGGTAAGCTTACTACACAAGATAGCATGGAAATATCGGCATTTTGAAACATCTTGGTTGAAAAAAGTGGTGGGGGGGCATTTATTTGAGGGGGGGGGCGACTATTTGACGAAATACGGTAAATATGTTTACGTGTTACCTGATGTACCAGCAAATCTTAACAAAAATCTGAAAATTATTTGATTTTAAAAAATAAATTTTGTCTCGCCTTATTAATCATTCCAATGCATATAACATTTATCAAAATACTTCCATGCCCATCTCCCACGCTGTTTGCACCTTGGACTCAAAATACAATCGGTGACACATAAGAAGCATTTTGGCCGCAAAAGTTTGCACATTTGGACTACATGCCAAGGCCAAAGTCATCTTTCTATATATTTAATTAATGCAATGATACATTATCAGTTCTTGATTAAACTGTTAATTACCATTTTCATGAGGATTGTCAAAAATGCTAAGATTTCAAAATTTTATGAATCTATGACTAGTATTCAAATGAGCAAAAACATTACTTTTCAAGCGAAGTTTCCATGGAAATCCTTTGCAATTTTTGAAAACAATCCTATAGGCCTACTATCTTTTTTGCATGAAAAATGTGAAAATGCAAAAAACAAAATAATAAAGCATTAATAACGAAACAATGAACAAAGTTCATGTATAAAATTAACGTTTGAGTAAACAAGCAATGTGCAGATAATAATGTATAGCTATATGTGTCACGGTCAAATTGGTAGACTAAAGTTGGTAAACCATAGATAACGCTCAAGGTCTGTAGGCCTAGGGATCACAATGTATAGCAAACATGTTCTCACGTTCTAGGGATCACAATGCGTACAAACGAACATGTTATCACGTTTTGAGCAAGTTGGTTCGCTAGCGAGCCATCATTATATATTATCAAGTTTTTAAATGTCTTATGCATGATTGTAATGTTCTGATCGGGGACATTGCTACCATCGGGGGGAAAATAAGTTTGAACTGAACTGTAGTTTTGTGAAAAAGTGAGTCACCATTTACATCATCATTGACATCAATTGTCATCATCATCATTTACATCATCATTGACATTGTCATCATCATTATTTACATCCTCTATGGTGGTGTCCTGTCCTATAAGTGGCAACAAAAGTGCTTCAAATACAGCTTCCATAAGGATGAGCAATTGAGGCATGATGTATTAAATCTTTTAAAGGCCTATTCAGCGATTTACTCATCTGGAGGATCGAAAAAATCATCAAAATTCAGATTTTGACACCTTTGTTAGTGTCAAAGATGTGAACATAGCCTGCTATTGTCTGTCCAATTAACTTAGACACCCATTTTTTGTTACTTATTTGAAAAAATATCCACTTTCAAAGAAAGTCATGAAAGAAAAGTGCTAACATTCGCTGAGACCTAACGGGATTTTTGTGTTTCCAAAGCATTGAGTGAGAGTTTACCAGAAATTCTATTGAAATTGGAAGGTTTTTCTCAACACTTTAAAAATAATCCGGTAGAAGTTGGGTACCACTATTTTGGAAGATCTCATTATACAGATTTGTAGGTATTGTGATTTTGGAGAGTGAATGGATGAATAGTAAATTAATTATACTCCTCACCAAAAACATTTTACAAAAATGAAAAATATAATTCAGTTCATAAAATGCAGACAGTGTTTAATTGGCATATTTATTCTTAGTGTATTAATCCCAGCTGTCCCTCAACCAATTACAACAATTCGGCGCGGTATTTGAATCTTGTTCTGTGCATGCTTTTGGCTTGGCCCAATTCCAAGAAAATACAAATTGTATGCCCTATGAATGTTCTGATGTTATTGGTGAGGAGTATAATTCACAATACACTCCAGACGCATAGTAACTTGCCCTATCATTTGTTATAATGCACCAACTGAAATTATTGATTGGCTCCAAACAAAGGATTTGAACCGGTGTCATTCACCGAAATCATGGCACAGTGCAGTCCATTCAATCAAATAGTTGTCATCAACCTATTTGATCGTAGTGTATTTGTTATGCGTGTGAGACGACCTCTCGCGGTATATTGCAAACATGCTTTTGTTGAATGCATTTGAGTAGACCGCCATTATTGTGAATTAGTAAAAGGATCAAAGAAAAAGGGTGGCATCACTGATCAATATGCATGTTCAAACACCCCTTACTGTAAATAGATTATCCCATCAAAAGTTTCAAGTCATTAGGAATATTCGGCTGGACCCAGATATCTTGCTGTAAATCGGTCAAAATTGAATAAAGGTAGACAAGGAAGAATATTTTTTCATCGCTTTACTAATAATTTCTGTTAGGTCTGACCGTGTTTAGCAACTTTTCTTTCATGACTTTTTGCCAAAGTAAAAACTTTTCGAAATATATCCTAAAAACCGGGTGTCTAAGTTATTTGGACAGACAATAGTGCTTTAAAGCTGTGTATTAAAGACAAAATAAGTCATTTTACTTATAGTACATAAATCTGTAATATCTCTACTTATGTAGAGAAATTTACTACATGTATTTGAATGGGGCTTCAACTTTATCAATAATGCTGTTTTCCTTCTATTTTGCACAATTTTGCATTTCACACTTTTGCTGGAATCACTGAATGGGCCTTTAATAAAAAAGTACTTTCAACCAACCAGCATCTACGAAAAAGATCAAGTAGTGTGTTTTCGTCATCATCTAAAGCATCATCTACGCCTGTATCCCCACCAACACTAACACTAAAATCAGACCACCAGACTACCACTACATTTGTATCATCGCCATCCCTACCATCATCATCATCAGTGCCAACATCACAGTAATCATCATTGTCACAGCTACTACATTGTACCACTATCTCCGCCACCAACGCCATTATGATCACTCTCATCCTCATCACCAAATCCACCATATGCCCACTGGCTAAAAAAAAAAACATGCATCGTCTGACCCATTTCTATAATGTGCTATTCCAGTTGAAATCCATACACCCTATGAAAAACATGAACTTAATCTCCCACACAGGAAGTGTTAATTTCAAATGGAGTCACCCATTCAGGTAGCACCACTTGACATTCACACTCCCTGTGTGGGCAGTAATGGGCATGTCTTCCATAAGGGTGTGTAGATTTCAACTAGAAGAGCCCAAGTATTTTCAATGGACCCACACCTGCAGAATCGGGCAATGTTCCTTTAAACGCAGACACTGTGCACACAAGCCCTTTCAATGATTCATCGTCTGACTGCACATACCTAAGCCTATTATGAAAAACCACAATTCATGATTCATGGTGACAAACAAAAGCCAAGACGAAGAAAAATCGAGGGAAGGCCTACAAGAACATGATCCATGTCTTATTCAACATGACATACGACAGCTCAATTCAAGAGATCTGTTTAAATGTTAACCACAAAATTTTACGATTCAGGTTAAAAACAAAAACATGTTTGCATGCTTCAAACCAATATTGGTTATTCCAGTTGAAATCCATACACCCCTATGGAAGACATGAACTTTATCTTCTAACCAGGCCTGATTGTGGTCCTAAAAAATCCGTTTTGGTTTAAGTTGGTGAACGGAGGTTGCGGAGCGACTGTAGTATCGCCCCTCACGGTGGGGGTCCAGGGGCCCAGATAAGGGCCCCGGTGGGGTCAAGGTGGCTAAGCCCATGAAGCTCTTGCTCTTTTATGATGAAATATCATCATCCACTTCCGGAAATGTAAAAAGGAAAAAAAAGAAAAGAAAAAAATTAAATTCTTTTTTTTTTAATTTTTTTTTTTAGTAGAAACAAATCGGAAAACCAATTTAAATCAGGGAATAATCAGGCCTGTCTAACATAGGGCGTGTGGATTTCAAATGGGGCGGGAAATGGGGTCATCTGAAAGAGTGACTACATTTGAAATCTACACCCCTGTGTGGGAGATTAAGGTTGTCGGGTGTATGGATTTCACCTGGAATTGCCTAATGTGGCATCTAGGGAGCTCCTTCAAGAGACATTATGCAATCTGGGATGGGGGAGGGGGACATTTTGGCCTTTGGAAGTAAATTTGTTTCTTCAAATAAGATACAGATACAATTGTGGGAAATATTGCTACTTCTATGGGAAATTCAGGAACTTTTTGTGGGAATTCTGTTTCTTGTACTAAAACCCAAATATGTGTTTCCTTTCGGTAATACCAAACCGAGATGCATTCTCTGGATACCTTTCTCCCACTCTGATATCAAAATGCCAAATGCCATATAATGGAAAATACAACATTCGGATAACGACGCAGAAATCCCTGACTTTTCCATACTGGATTGGATTGTTAATTGTTACAATAACAGGAAAAAACACCAGTCACATGTTAGCATCCACTGTTGTTCAGAATCACTAAAATAGCAGTTGTCCTAAATACTGCTGACCATAAAATAACAAGGATGAAGTTGTTTTTCAATGAAGAAAAAAGTCAAGTTTTTGTCACACATAATTATTTTGTTTTCTCAGATTCAGAGAAAATATCTCACCCCTTCCCAGAATCCTTTGCAACATCTCTTGATGACACTCCTTTTTTAATATTTTGTACAGGTTCCCTTTGTTTTATGTTGAGAAATAGACTGGCTAAACATGAGTCAAGAAATAAACATACTAGTATTTTGCAAGATCTGGATGTGCTCTGTTCATTGAAGTACAGAGGCGGATTTAGTGGCGCCTGTATTTGTGTGGGCGCCCCTGAAGAACATTTCATTACTATCGATCCACCTTGCACTAGATACCAAATCAGTACAGAAAATAGGAATGGAAGAAATGCATTGTGGGAAGTGTAATATATATACCTTCTCTGGAATTAGGGAAAGTCCCTCTTTCTGTGAATTTATCTTGGGAAATGTCACATTGATTAGGAACATGTCCCATTAAAAACAGTACATGAAATGCAAAGCAATAGGGCTATGCCAGTTGAAATCCATACACCCCCCTAAGGAAGACATGACCTGAATCTTCCACCCCATATGACATGCAGATTCTCTATATGGAAGATTAATGTTATTCTTCCTTAGGGGATGTAAGCATTTCAACTGGAATAGCGCATTATACATTCATCCATAAAAGGGGTTTCCCCACTTAAAGAAATTGCCAACTCCATCACTGGTTTCCCAGTAGACCTTAATGTCAGTTTGTGACTGGCACTGGTGTGCAACCCACACATTATGTATCATTTTGGATGTTTTTATTGTAAAACGCTTCTTTATTTGATGAAACATTTCACAAAGAATATGTTAAACATCAACACTCACAGTACTAAAGATAATGTTTTTATTGTAACACACTTAGCTGTGTTCACAAGTCGGATGTACGCCCGGTGGAACTTGGTCGACGCAAGTTGCTAGGATTAGCGGTAGGCACTGCCAGGAGTAGTGGCAGTGTGAACGATGATCAGCTTAACAGGCCTTGTCTTTTGATAATTGCTGGCGAGTGACAAATCATTTTCCTCAAAACTTGTCAGGTGAGCTGTAGGCGAGTGATTTTAATCACTTGTGTTATTATTACACCAAATGTAGGTGAGTGATAAAAACTTAAAGCTCTCCTCAGCTTCATTTTTGGTGAGTGATGGCGAGTGATCACTCTGACTCGCCTCAAAAGACAACGCCTGGCTTAGGTTCCGCTAGGCATACGTCCGACGATTTACTACTGATGAAAGTCGGGAGTAGCGGTCCGACGATTTAATGCTGACGAAAGTTGGGAGTAGCAAGCTAGGTGTAATCTCTACCTGCTATGTAGATGCTACTATGCCGGACACCTAGTGTAAACTTGACCTTCTTTGGTCACAACTAAGAAATTACATTTTGCGTAGTTGTAAAAGGTGGTAGCCAATGTTTATTACGCCAACAAGAAGTAAATGCTTGGTGGAACTGGTCTGTGTTACAAGTGTCAGGAGTAGGCTAGGTGTGGACACGTGGTAGGATTAGGGGAAATATTTGGGACATTTTTATCAATGTTAGCCCAAGTTTACGCTAGGAGTAACTCAAAATGTGAACATGACTTTTGGCAAATGATTTGATCAAGTGCTTCATAGGATTTAATGCAATCAATAGAATTAATGTAACAATAACATTACTTGAATGGCGTTTCGAGACATAAGTTAACATAATTTTAATCACTCCATGCAGAGCTGCAAGTATCACAGTACAAGTAGCAATAATTGATAATGCAGAGCTGCAAGTATCACAGTACAAGTAGCAATAATTGATAAGATCATTCACAGAATAGGACCACAAATAGTGTTTCAATATCTGTGATAGGACAGCTTCATGTCCCCTCCAAAGGATGGAGAAAAGTCATGGTTCAGAATTCTATTTTGAAATTCAACAATTGATTAATTTTTTAAGCAACTTTTGAGCCTAGCAAAGGAAAAAAAATACCGGTATCTTTAAATTAATTTTTTCCAAAATCAAAATCCTGTAAATCTTGGCTGACTTTTTGAACTTCGATCACTTGTCTCAAAATTCCATTTGTCTATGTGGGTACTCAAAACTTTAAAGAGACCCCTCCCCACCCACTGTGCTATGCATGCTTCTTCAGGAGGGAAAACTTTGTGCCTCTTCGATCTTTCAAAACAATTCCTCAAGCAGCAATACCATCATAGTCATCTCTATTATGTGTCCCCGAACCAAACAAACCATGACAGATTGTATCTCCGCCCAAGGTCAATACGAAAAGCATGACAACATTGTTCATGCTATCATACCCCTTCCTATGAACATAATGCATTTCTTCCATATCAATTTTCTGTACTGATTTGCTATATACAGGGTGTATCAAAATGATTGGTACCAAGACTTCTCATTTTTGCGAATTTTTTACTATTTTTGTGCCAGTTTGGAGTTAATTGTTTAAATATTTGTAATTATAGTAGTTTTATCTTCTCTAAGAATTTTAGATCAGAAAGATAGCATATTCTATTCAGAAGTTACATGATTCTAAAGGAAAGTAGGTGTTTTTACACTTTTCATCGTAACGCTGGATCAGTAGCGCACCATTTTCAAAGCTCTATTTTACTGCAAATACCTTGTGAGGTTGATATGTTGAAAATCATGGAAATATTTAATATTTTCCTTGCCTATTTCTTCATTCATAAATAGAAATGTTATAATCAATATTTATTGCTTGAGAGTAATATTATTGACTTGAATAATTTAGGTGGGGTGAAAGAAGTTTGTATATCAACACCATCCAGGGCGGTAATTTAAATTGTATAATTGAGATTACTAAGTAGATGGTGTGGCAGAATGGCTGTAGACAGTGTAGGTTAGTTTAGACCTGGTAAAAGTTATTGGAATGGCTCCACAGTATTCCACACTTCAGTGTGCATTCATAGTTAAGAATCACTGGTCGACACAAAGCTATGGAAAAGTGCAGAGAAGATTTAGGAGACGGCTTCTAAGAGCAAGGCGTATCCCATGCGAACATGCTATAACTTGCAATGCTTCAAAATTTGATATGGGCAGTTACAGAATGGACCCATCCCAGGTGTTAAGTTCTTTCAAGATAGGGCTTCACCTCACACTGCCAGAGTCATAAGGCAGGTACTTCAGGAACTATCTTTCTAAAAGCATGTGTAAAGCAATTTTATGTTATGTATACTGAGGTGAGATATTGAAGAGTATGTATGCAATAAATGGTTCAAGCAGTGAACCTATTCATCCTGTTGTGTAAGTCAAACCATGATTACGTCGATCTTCGTTTAAATGACAATAGCTCCCAAATGCACCAACCTATCAACTTCAGATTAATAAATAATAGATCAATAAGTTAACATATGCCCCTTTCTATTTATAGTACAAAAACTATATTAATTAGCAATTTCATATTTTTGATATATTTTTGAAAATGTCACATAGCCCGGTACCAATCATTTTGATACACCCTGTAGTGCAACATAGGACTTTTCCCCCCAAATTTGGACCTTTTTTGACCAAAAACCATTAAAAACATGATTTTTTTGCTCGCACGCTCATTAAATTAGTCCCAAACAAAAATGTTTGGTAGACTCATAACCGTGCGATCTTACCTTTCCGATGTTGATTAAGATACTTCTTGCATCGATCCCGAGATGCGGAAAAACCAATAGTCATTTTGTCCCACATAAATGAATAAATAACAAAACCCCCGATCCCCGAGTGGACTCACCCATTCGGTGACGCCACACACGATAATCATCCCTTATCCGACTTGGGCAGCCCCTACTCGCCAAACTTGTAGGGGCGGCGGGTCTCGGGATAATCAAATATCGGAAAGGTAAGATCGCGACCGGTTATGAGTCTACCAAACATTTTTGTTTGGGACTAGACTCAGTACACCGTCGATCTTACCGCTTCCGATGTTGATTAAGATACTTCTTGCATCAACATCTGAAAGATCGATCTAGCAAGTAACCGGACGGATGGAGGTACAAGATTGGCCAGCATCTGATAAGGATCGGGAGAGTGGGTAGCATGGTAATCGCGAGGTCAAACTATTTCCCCCCCCTCACGGCCGGGAAACAGAAAGACTACGTGAACAGACAAAAACCCCTGAACTGAAAGTGCAGTGGTTAAGAATAGAAACACTGGTTCTTACCATGTTGGAATTCTGATTGTCCGCAAAACACCTGATACCCAACCACCATGTTATCTCCCCAGAACAGCCCTGGTGAACTTATCGCCTGGTCGTTGGTTTACGTTTTTGTAGTAAACCGTGGAAAAGGACGACGGGTTCTTCCAGGACACAGCCTGACAAATCTCTTCAATGGGGACCCCCCTATGGTAGGCCCACGAAGATGAGATAGATCTGGTTGAGTGGGCCTTGGGGCGAGTGTCTTTTGCCGCCCCCGCGTCTACTAACACCTGGACCAGCCACCGTGCCAGAGTCTGTTTAGCGGCTGGACCGTGCGGTTCTGGCGTGGGTGATAAATAAGCGGTCATGAGCCCCTCTTAAGGTTTGTGTTCGCCAAGGTAGTGCTGTAGCGCCTCACCGGGCACCACAACCTGTCTTCGGCTATTGATTAACCCTGCCCAATACTGGGTAGGAAGAGGGCGAGTGTCGGAATGTACTTCGCTCATTTTTGCAAGGAAATCCGGGCGAAGAAACAGCGTCGCCCGTTGTTAGTAATACGGAGGCTGACTTGAGACTGCGTGCAACTCTGAGCAGCGCCGTCCGAAATAGCCAACGCCAGAAGAAAGGCCGCCTTAAGGGTGACGTATTTAAGGGTCGCTTTTGACAGGGGCTCAAAAGGGGGGCGCTTAATATACTCCAAGACTGTGTTGAGGTCCCATGGAGGGACCACCTTCCTTTCCGGCGGCGCCGTTGAACATACCGTCGAGAAGAAGACTTAGGGACCCATCTGAATTGATAGTCGATTCCGCCTTCAAATCCTCGATGAATCGAGAGAATGGCTGACTTGTAGTTGGCTATCGCTGCCTGCTGAAGTCCTGACCTGAACTTTTCTGTCAGAAAATCTGCCACTAGAGGCACAGGGGCTCTAGTGGGAGATGTATTTCTCTCATCGCACCATGCGTAGTAGGGAGCCAAACGCTGACTATACGTACGGAGGGTAGACTCTCGCCTACCCCTGGCGAGAGAAGCAGCTTCTGATGAAAAGCCTCCCTCCGCCGCGACGTTCCTGATAAGGGCCATGCAGCTAACTGCAGGTGCTCTAGTGGTAGACTTGGTACCTCTCCTCCGGCATCCGGAGTAGATCTGGTAACTTCGGGGGAGTACTCGCGGCTGTGCCGCTAGTAGATCCACCATCGGTGAAACCACAGGTGTTTCGCCAGAACGGTGCTATCAGAATGACGTTTGTAATCCTCCCTCCCGATCTTGGTCACCACCCTTGCGAGCAGTGAGATCGGGGAAAGCGTAAGCAGTCATTCCTCCCAGTCTCACGGACAGAGCGCCCACGGCGATGCCTGTGGGTCTGCGACCCTCGAGCAGTACACCGGCAGCTGATGATTTCGATGAGATGCGAACAAATCTATCGAGGGGTGGTACATCACCTCAAGATCGCCTGGGCGACCTGCGGAGGAGCAAGGGACCATTCTGTAGGTCCCGACACCTTTCCTCGTGACAGATCGTCCGCGAGGATGTTGGTGACTCCGCTATGTGCATCGCTCTCAACGTAATCTGCCTGGCCTTGCACCACCCTATCAGGCGTAGTGCGTGCAGGCACAACCGTGGTGACCTGGTGCCCCCTTGTCTGTTGAGGTAGGCCACCACGGTTGTGTTGTCCGCTTGGACAACGATATGAGATCACGATCACCTTCTCGAAGTGCTGGAGAGTTCTCTCCACTGCCCAAAGTTCGAGAAGGTTGATATGGAACTCCGTCTCCGTGGCCGACCATAGGCCCGCTTCTGCGTCCCCGTGGGAGCGGCCCCCCCAGCCCAGGTTTGACGCGCCGGGCGCCACTACGCGACGCACCGCTGGTGCAGGAAACCTGACACCCTGAGTCAAATTGGGCTGATGGGTCCACGACCAGAGTTCCTCTCGCGCGAGCTCCGACATCGGAACCGCGAGGGATATTGGGTGACGACTGGGCCTGTAAAAGGCTAGAAGGTGTAGTTGTATAGGCCTCATGTGAAAGCGGCAGCACGGCACGAGGGTCTACCATACTGGCCATAAGGCCCAAAACCTTCATCCATGCCACAGCGGTGCCCCTCTGACTCGCCAAGAGTCGGGCACACCTCGCCATGTTCGTCACCCTCTCGGTGAGGGCGCCGCGATCCCCTCCTTGAGGTTGATCTGGGCCCCTAAGAATAGTGGTGTCTCATGTCGGGACCAAATTGGATTTCTTGGACGTTGATCAGAAATCCCAGGTCCCGCACCGTACGAACTACTAACTCCACGAGACACTGTGTCTCCAGTGGGGTGCGTCCGTAAATGAACCAATCGCCCAGGTAGCAACACATGTTGACTCCCCTGCGCTTCAGGTACGCTGCCACCGCTTCTGACCAGGAGTGTAAACACTCTGGGGAGGTGGACAAGCGAATGGCAGGCATCGAAACTGGTAAGTTTGACCCTGTACCTTGAAGCGAGAAACCTCTGATCTTGAGGTGCGATCGAACATGCAGATATGCGTCCGAGAGATCTAGCGATGCCGCCCACATACCCTTGATGGGGCAGGCTAGCACCGAAGCGAGTCTCCATTCTGAACCTCTTGGGCCTGATGAACTCGCTCAACGGCTTGAGGTTCAGAATGGGCCTCAGTCGCCGGTCTTCTTTGGAGCCAGAAAAAGTGCTCCAAAACCCCTTGGTGAAAGGGGGGGGTAGACCGGGACAATCGCTTGTTTCGTGAGAAGCTGGGTGACCTCTGACAGTAGTGCCCGACGCTGGGGGCCGTCTGGCGGCACTACCGTGGACCTCTGAATCGTGCAGGCGCGACGAGGGGTGGCTGGTAAATTCCAGCCTGTAACCCCACTGACCACTGACAATACCCAGGCGCCCGGTGAGATGGCATGCCATCTCTGGGCGTAATGCACAGCGGCCGCCCACAGGGGAATCCCTGTGGAAGTCCAAGGCCTGCCGGCATGGACTGTCGACCGCCGTGCCCTCAGGACCGATCTGGTTTGCCACCCTTAGAAGAACGGCTCTTCTTAGGGGGCTTGCCATACGATCCAGCACTACTCTTGCGCTTCCCAGATTTTTTGGGAGGTGCTGGAGTAGCGGGCTCGGGTGTAGGCGGTGGTGCGCGCCCTGCTGAAGCCGGAGCTGGCGCTGAAGAACGCTTAGAAGACTTCTTCTTCTTGTGCTTCTTCTTCGCTTTACTGCCCTTCCCCTTGGTCAGGGCAGCCTCTGACTTCTTCAGAGTGCTCTCATTGGTGGCCTTCTTTGCCCGGTCCTCCACCGTAGCGCAAAAGGCCTGTCCAAAGAGTAGCCCCTGTCCCACCGAGTCTGACTTCTTCATTGCTTCAGCAAAGTCGGAGCCGTAAGTTGACTGGAGGGACAGACAGGCATTCTCCCGGGCGGCGAGATGACATCCTATGGGCTAGGCCCATAGAACTCTCGTTGAGGTTAGCTGTTAGCACCGCTAACAGATTAACCTCAAGCGGAAGAGTTCCGACGTTGCCCGTGGTCGTTCGCTACCTTCCTACCGAGGTGCTCGGCAAGCGTGGAAGCGACGCTTAGAGACTCTGATAAGCGGCGTGCTCGCTTATCGATGAGCTTTAGCTCCTCCTCCCACTGGGGGAGAGCGACCCGCGCGCCTTGGCCGCCAGCGGCAGGCGCTGGCAACGTCTGGATCCATGTCAGGGACCCTGAGGTAGGTTTTCAGAGTCCTCCTGCGAAACACGCAGTGGAAGCGTGCAAGCACGCGGGCGTCGAAGCTCCAGCGAGCCTGACAGCCCCACTGAAACCTACCCTTGAGGTCCGCTGGGAATGCAAGTGCAGGCGACCCTTGTGTGGACAGCCGCTAGCTGGGCATCCTACTGAAAAGATGCCCTGGTCCTCCTGAACGGACTCCTCCTGAGAGAAAGCCAGGCCCAAACCTTGGGCCACCGCAGGCAGACCATTGCTAGCGAGTTCCTCACGGGGAAGCGGGGGAAGGATACCTGAAGCTAGCTGCACAGCCTCATCAGACTGTGAGTCGCTACTGGTTTCATCTTCCGACTCTTTCCCTCGCCTTCAGACTCTGACTCACTCTCTGATGAGGAAGAGATCTGACGACGGGCATCTGAAGGTGGACAGGGAGGTGTCGCCACCGTGTGGCTAGCCAACTGAACACCAGCAGAAGAGGGAGTGCTCTCGCTAGACCCCGAGATGCTAGCTATAGCACCCCGGGATCCGCGACGCTCTCGCTGTTGTCGCCCTAGCCATAGCAGCATGCGGCCTACCCTGAGCTGTATCAGGGTTAGCCACTCGCCGCCCAGGCTGGGTAACAACTGGTGGTACTGCTTGCCCAGCGCTAGGCGGCACTTGCCACGGTGCTAGACCGTGGAAGAAACCACCCTGCGGCGGATACCACGGGGTATCCCCTGTCGGTAGCTGACCCTGAAAGGATCCGCCACCAGGGAAACCCCATGGAACGGCAGTACCAGTACCGCCTCCCCCCCCCTGTTGCCACAGACACTGTGGTAACCAGGACGAGTACCGTGGTTCCTGCGTGGTTGTAGCGGAGGGGCCCGGTAGGGCTCCCGGCCGCGTACCACTGTACCCATGCCTCACAGCGTTCCCGCTAGAGGATCAAGCCGCAGTGTATGGGTACCCCGCTATACTGGCTGTCCCTTGGCTAAAAGGAGCTTGCCTAGTATCACGGGTAGCTGAGCGTGTATACCCTCGATCAGTCACCTCGCTACCTGAATAGGCAGTATCAATCAATGGAGCCATGCTCCGCTGAATAGATAGTGATCGATCATAAGAGGGTAATTGACCCATTGACTGTAATGGATCACCCACGCCTGCTGGCTCTCGAGGACATAAGTGGGTTGTTGATCAGCCAGGCTGTTCAAACTACCTCCCCTAACCTCTTGAGCCTCGCCCAAGGTCGCTGTGTGTGGCGGACCACTCACGGCAGCTATGGGCGCGTGCATAGTGGCTACCACACTGAAGTCGAGCCGTAGCTCGTCCTCGGTAGCTGCCACCGCTTGCACTTGGGTCGCTGTCCCGTGAGAGACTGCGAGCCCCACCCCGGTATAGCCGCTCGCCAGTCCCGGAGGACAGCCGGCAGCCATTCCCAGGCCCAGGGCATCACTCGGCGGTCCCGCCATGGAACGCTGCCGTGTGACAAGCCGAGCTGGTTCTGCTAAGACTACACCTGAAGCGTTAGCCCCGGTATCGTCTCTGCTAAACCCATGCACGTTTTCATTCGACCCTTGCGGGGAACGAAGGCGTGCTGCGTGCGTGGATCAACCCAGGCAAGCCCGGGTTCCACTGGCACGCTGCGTGCGTTACAGACCGCCGAGGCAAGCCCGAGGTCCGTTTGCACGCTGTATGCTAGGATTCAACCCAGGCAAGCCCGGGTACCCTTGGCATACTGTCCGTCGCCGGCTACTTCGCGGGTGCTAGACCCGCCGTTCGCCAGCAATAGACGGGTGTCCACCTGCAAGAAACTCGCTAGAGATCTCACTGGTAGACTGGTACTCGCCTGTTAGGGCAAGTACCGCCCTGCTGCCTGCTACTAGCTTAGACGTTAAGTCAGTGCTTTCGCTGGCTGCTAGGCCTTGGGGCTCGCTAGCAGTCCCCGGAGGGTCCGCCTGCTTGCCCGGGACCGGAGCCCCAGAGGTTACCTTAGCGTGGCCCTTGCCGGCCGCGCTAGTACCTACCATATCAATCTTACCTGTAGGCTTCTGTTTCTTAGTCTTCGCCTTCTGTCTGTGCCGAAGACCCAAACGAAGCGCTACTTTCTAAATCCTCAAGTGGATGTCCGATAAGCCTATGCAAAAGGAAGCACACTTATTTGATTTAGAGCAATCCCTGTGGGTGTAGCAGAGTGGATGGGGGTCCCACTCTGCCACAAGGGAGGGGCATGATTGACAAGGCCTGGACATTGTAGTAATCGGGGAGCGTACAGCACTACCCCCCCGAACACAAGCTCAAGCCCAATAAACAGACCCACACGCACAGTGGCTGTCGCTGATGTAGTGGTATGATATAAAATATATATACAAAGGGATGAAAACTGAAAACCTTTTGGTATAGATTTGTCAGGCTGGTCCTTCGAAACCCATCGAACTCTTAGCAGTAACTCGTCATCAGACGCGTACTGAAAGATATAACGATAGAGCACACCATAAACATAGCGATAATCACTCACCATACATGTATACACAGTACTGTACAAACATCTATTGTAACTTACTAGTCTGCTATAGTTGTTTTACGTGAGAACAAAATTAAAATGGCGTCCTAAGGGCGGCCATTTTAAAAACGTGTGTCCCGTATACGAACGGAAACACTCATACAAGCTAAGTTTTTGGATCGTTTTTGTCACTTTTCTAGTCGAAAAATGTCGTCAAAACTATCTCCCTAGCGTTATACTGGTTGGTTTTTACCTCAGGTGTAACAAACAAACTGTATATCTCGTCCTTTGGTTCGTAATGATACTTAGTGTTGGTAAAGAAAAATTCACACGTCTATCTCATATAGAAACCAAGGAGGATAAGGGAGGAGTATCGTGTGTGACGTCACCGAATGGGTGAGTCCACTCGGGGATCGGGGTTTTTGTTATTTATTCATTTATGTGGGACAAAATGACTATTGGTTTTTTCCGCATCTCGGGATCGATGCAAGAAGTATCTTAATCAACATCGAAACGGTAAGATCGACCGGTGTACTGAGTCTCTTAAATGTCTGGACTTTTTGTATACTTTCGCCAATTTGGGGAGGTGCGGTCGCACCCCCCGCGCGTACGGGTCTGGACAAAATGTACCTCTATGAACAGAGCACATCCAGATCTTGTCTATCGGCCCATAGTCAATCAAGTCTATTCTCAAAACAAAGGGAACCTGTACAAAGTAATGGGAGTGTCATATGATGTAATGAAGTAATGTTTCACATTGCAAAGGACTCTGGGAAGGGTAAGGTATCGTCTCCTTATGAACATAAACATTGACACTGAGTAATGCAGCACATAATCCAATAACATTCATCGCTTGTTACGTTGAAAACTACAACATAGAAGTTCAATCCAGCCATGTTAAAGAGTGTTTACGAAGGGCGTCAAGGTGAATAGCCCCTTCTCTAGTAGATGAATTGACCGATAGATGGCTAGGGGGAAAATCACCCCGGACCAGCAGGTTTCACATTAGCAAAGATTCCTGACCTTGAACATGAATCTATGTTATTTTCACATCGTTATATTTTCACAATTTTAACATCCAACATTTTGATGCTACACAAATGCAACATGTGTATCTTAGTCAACTTACTGCTCGTGTGTGGGACTCTGATCACTAAAAAGGTCATGTAGATGACAATTTTAATCATACATGTTGAATCACTGATAGGAAATATTCTGAAGATATATTGCAACAAAAATCTTGTAAAATATTATCGAAAGTCTAGCCCTTACAATGCTATCCTGCTAATTTCATAATTTTCATTATCGCAATGATACACAAAGTATAACAGAGCTTAAGGAATGATCAAATGTGAAAAATATTTAATGACAAATTTTGTACCAAATTTTTCTGGAATTTGTTGCACTTTTTGACCCAAAATTTGAACAAAAATGTACCAAAATGAGCGACATCATTTATTTATCGCAGGAAAGTAGGGGTTGATAATGTGAAAGAGTTAAACAGTACAACTAGAGTCGCACTTGCGGTCACTGTGTCCCTTGTCCACTACAATACTGTTCACTCGAATTGTGTATAATTTGCCAGTCTGGGTTTTAACAAGCCGGATGTTCTTCCGGGTGAAATGACCGGTGACCAGCTGCTTTGACCCGAGCAAATACCCTTTTTTATTATTACTATTCAACATAATGCGTAGCTCATGGTCAGGTTGTCTGCATATAATAATAACAAAGTGTTTTACGAACATCGTAGATTGAAAATGTGGAATAAATGAATATCAGGTTTGGACCCGGAAGGGGAGTAAAATGTACATGGGGTTAAAACAAGTTTGGGCAAAGGATGGCGGGATGCTATTCAAAATCTAAAGGTAATTCATTAAAATTTAGACAATTTTTAAAATTGTCTTCTTGAGATATTTTTAAGCTGACCTCTCTTCTTTCAAGCAGACAATATCTAGAAACACTTGACACTTGAAACAAAATGGAGGCATGACATTTATATCTTAAACTCTATGGGTTGAAAACAAGAAAATTCAAATTCTGAAAATCAAAAACTTGATAACTTCATTGAATGTAAGCATTTCACCATTCAACATCTTAGTCCGGGTGGTCTCAACTTTGTTATGGATGTGAGCCAGAGATTTTGAAACCATACCAATTACCAAATTTGACAAAAAAAGAGACAAAAATATAACAAATTTTTGAAAATTGTCTGCACATTTGTGATGCGATCAAGCAAAATGAGTCGGATGTCAAGAATATTGTCAGGTAAATTGCAACCCATAGTTATGCCAAAAAGGTTGAAAATGCACCCCAAATCTGCCGCATATTCCTATACCCTCCTTTAAAAGACCCCCCCCCCCCTTGCCGTCGTAGTCTTGACAGTCTTTCTATTATCATTTCAACATGGCCACAATCAAATTCCTCAATTATTTTAAAATGCAGTATAAAATTGAATGCAATGTGATGGTAATTATACTGGCGCCTGCAAAGAGATCTTAATGTGGCATGTTTTAGCTATGTTTAGTTATAGAGCTGATACATGTTAGATAAATTACTTCCTTTTAAATTTGTAACAGACAAAATGCTTTTAAAAAACTGGTGGTATCATGGACAAATAATAATGACATGGTGATTAAGGCTGGTCGAAGGGAAGCATGACCTAGCAGTGTTTGCACTTAACTATTGAGACAAATAAAGCTGACACACGACAAATGGTATGGGTTCTATAGAGGAGATTCTAAGGGGTGTCATTTCCTCCCAATGTGCGGGGGGAAAAACATCCAAAATTTACAATCATCTGCAAGACCTACTGAAATATAATAGAGATTGTTGGCTTCCTCAATTCATGTTCTATTTTAAGATCAATGTAGTAGTTAACCCTAACTATACATCAATAACCTTAATTCACCAAAGCATCTGCAAGCGCGGACATCCCACGTGATGTGATTGTATCAACATGCGAACAGTCATATGGGCACGAAAAGCTTGGCCAGCCAGGGTAGACCCCCATGGCATGGTGATGGCCATGCGCGTGTCTGGCACCCCTGGTTCAAAACCACAGCGAGAAAATCAGTTTTACCTTCTCCTTCCCACTCGCCTAAATAGGCATGGTGCATTAGAAATGGATAAAATGGGAAAAATATGGGTCCACCCACCCCACGCCTTTAAAACAACACAAGATATTATTTATATTATTTCCTTTCATGATGAACAATCAAACATGCATGGCTTAAAAGTATGAAGTACAATCTTTTCCTCATTTTTTCCGTCCAAACAATGACACATTAGTAACTTCCTGTCATATTATATTGACAATCATCTGGTACGAGACTGATACATGTCAAAACGGTTATCAAAAGTATTATTATGAATTTGATGAAAACGTTCTTTTTACAATTCCCCATTTACCAAATCTCCTCATGCAAAGTACAATAATTATTGTACATTTATATAATTCTTCAGATTGAACAAAAACATCGGGCTGTGCTCACAGATGCGCGCAATATTATTATCAGTGCAATATTTTGAAATGTCAAAATACACCATTGTGCAGTGAACGACAACAATACCCCTAATGGGCCAAATTCTACGCAGGTCACATGTTACTGATAATAGTCGCAAATGATATGCATGCTGCATGACTGCTCAGCAATAAGCAATCTTCCCTGAATGGATATGAAGAATTAGACAGAATTTAACGAACTGAAATTATCCGTATGTTTTAGTCTGTCGTAATTTGTGGTACCGGTATTTGCTTGTGTTACAGTAAAATCTGAATTTCTTGGGCTTGCATTGGTATTATCCTGGCACATTTATTTCGTGTCTCGCATTGTTTTATGAACTGCTATGTTGAAGCTGTATAGGCCGCCTTTCTTCATTGTTGTAAAATATTTTTATAAGAGAATTAAAATACAAAAAGCTTTAAATAGAGTATGTAAACTATTCAAATCAGATGATATTCCTGCTAGGTTGAGCTGAATAAGTGCAGGTATTTTCACTTCATAGCATTTCCCGAGCAATTCCTTGTATTTCCCACAATCCCTCTCCGACCAGTAACATAATTGCAATGCCCATGTTTATTCATGTCAAGTCATGCGACATCATTAAGCCAACATGACATATTAAAATATAATTACAATGACTGCAGACTAGACGCTTTGAAATTGTACATAGTACCCTGCAACTATCACATTCATACGCTCTATTATCAAAGCCAATTTCTAAGAACTGGGAGGACCACACGCCACAATTCACTAGTCGACAATATGACAATGTATTCACTGAATCTAAATAACTCTGGGGGAAAATATTTTGAGGTCAACGGCCCCTTGTCTTGTGTGCGATTACCGCTACGATATCGCAATTGTCTAATGGTAGGGATCCGATCACGACGTTGGCGTACTGAGATAAATGACGACGGAGGCAATGGCACCGTGGTTGTTACCCCTTCTCAGAGACGGATCTTAAGGTAGAATTTTAACGGTTTGAAATATTTACGACAATCGAGTCAAGGTTAGTTCCATCACAATTTTAAGTCAGTGTGCGACAGAAGCTTACGAAATATATTGTTAGTAATATAGACAGGAATACCCACGCTCCCCTAGCAATTGGTTTTGGTAAAAACACACCGTATCAACATTTTCCCCACGTCTGTGTAAAATAATCATGCCTGTGATGCGATTGCATTTGCAAAGGGTATTCAAGGTTTTGTCTCCGATGTTATATCTGTCGATTCTACAAGGACATTGCACGAGTGTGTTAACACCCCCATCTTTTTTTGTTTTCTCTGATTTCATCGAAGGTCTGGTTTGCCCTTCAACAAGTTGGGCATATACGATATTACAGTGCCCTCTATGTAAGACTTACAACCTTATACGTTAAGTTATAAAAACCTGTCAGCTGCAAATAATATGATGTGCATAAATAAAGTGACACAATTTAAGTACAAGCTAAAATCATATTACTGTAGATTAATACCAATACTAATTCATGCAACCCAATCTCAGCTGAGCCAACTACAACCCTGGCGGAAAGCCCGCAATCGAAGCTAAATATGTGATAGTTCCGTATTATTTTGTATAATAGTTGCAAATGCACATTCAGCTAATTCTCGCCCCTTCCCCCCGCCCCATTTTTCAATGTTGGGAGACGGTAATGTAGAAATAATGACGATTTTGTCCAAATCAACATTGCAATATAGGGGAGCGGGGAAGGATGTTGGCCAATTAACGCTCAGGTGTAGCAACATTTTTCGCCAAGGTTGTAGGTCATGCCCAGGGACAGGCGATTTGCGCGGAACTTTTTTCCGTGCAATTGCCTATTTTTTTTCCTATGGGCAGGGATACATGATTTGCACTGAAAAAAGAGTTCCGCGTAATTCGCTATTTTTTTTCGCGCAAATCGCCTGTCCCTGGTCATGCCATATTGAGCACTTTTAAGGACAAGGTCTAATTCAGGCAGCCACAAGGACAAGGTTGATTTTGTTCTCAATTTCTCAACTCCTACATTTAGCACAGACACTGACCCATGCAGACCCTGGAAATGACAATTTGAATGGGAAAGCAAAGTATATGATGTTGTCCAGCATTGTTAAACTGTTGCTAGGTCCAGGTTGATCCTGCTTGAAGGAAGAATGCAAGGGGTAAACCACTTTCACACCATAATTTTTAGAACAAGGCACTCTCCAACAAATGTTTTTCAGATTGTCTGTGAACTTTGCTTCAGTTAGGCCTAAAACAAAAATTGTTTGATTGGCGTAACATGGAAAAAAAAAATTTACACACATTTTAAGCTAAAAATCATGATTTTTTTCTTTTTTTATATATTTTAATCTTTTTTTGATTTTTTAATTAATTTTTTGCCAAAAAATAAGAAAGAAAGTCTAGGGTCGGGCCTATTTTTAGGGTCGGTCGGGTTACGCCAATCAAACAATTTTTTTTAGGCCTTATTGGTAAGCTTAGAGGCCAAGTTGCCGGTTTATCTGGTGCTGGTCGGAGAAAAGGAATAGCATAAAATGGGGAAAAATTACATACTTTTACAAGACAAAAAGCAACTTTTCTAGGCATTGTTGACATATGCCTAAGTCACCCATACTTTGCCGTATTTTCCATACAAAATAGAACAAAACGATACAAGTTTTGCCATATTTTGGCAACAATGCGATTCAATCGAGATACTGCATTGTGTGGTTGTCAATCAGGCTGAACCACAGAATTCGAGACAGAAGCGGGACTGGACCGCCATCTTGATACAGGCATGAAGCAAAAATTGGGGGTATTCTGTTTCCCTCGGAATGTGCTCGAGGCAATGCAAGCGTGACATGAACAGATGAATGATGGGCGCATTTGAGAGATGCGACCTGCACGCGATACTAAGATGCTAATGATGAGACGCAGAATTATTGTTTTTCTTCGTCTCCGCGCACCGTCGGCAAGGACCCGAATACCCCCAATTTTCTCCCCATAGCTGACGGTGTGATTGTACGTGGCGGTATAGGGAGGCCCGGTTCTCCTTCTCTAATTCTGTGGGCTGAACAAAGTACTGACAATGATTTCCTCTTGAGACAGATCCATCTCAAACTATTTAAGCCTTTGTTTTTCCCCCCTAAAGTAAGCTTATGGATGTGCCTCCTGACATTCAAAAGGCCAGTCCGGCAAATGAAATCTCAGGAAACGGACTGACCAGCTGACCGAAATACGATAAAACAAAAGCATGTCAGACAACAGACCGGGCTGTCAAACATCAGGAAATGCATCTAGGACAAACCAAAGAAATATCTGCAAACAAGTAAAAAAAAAAACAATCACAGAAATGGTCTACGCAAATAGTCTGTCTACAACAGCCTCTGGAATTTGGATTGGACATGCATAACAAGTATGTTATACACTCGCTACCTGTTCCCTCTCTAGTATAGATAATAGCACTTGCTAAGTGCTATTCAAAAATCCCTCCCTGACACAAGAGTTTATATGCAGCAGACTCACGGTGGCGCACTTCACAAGCCGCTGACTGCTTTAAAATGTTTTCCCACCCGTGGATATTGTGCCCATTGGCACTGAGCAAAGAGCATCAAAATATTGGGTACCTTGAATAACTCGTCGTTATTGATGTAAGAATTGCACTTTGGCAATTGCAAACTATGCATTTAGTTTGCGTTTATATTAACATTTCTATTTCTAAGCTTCATATTCAATTATCTGCTCTCCATTATTACATTTGAATTCTGGGGCAGTGGATGACAAAGACCTCGCTGCCAGTTCCAAACAAGCAACGCCCAGCTTGAGTAAGATGGGGGAGTGCATCAGTGAGAAGTTGTACAAAAGTCCTTTTAAAATAAACACTGGACACATTGACATCACTGGACAATCAATCACCAATAACCATCCAACTCAAGTGACAAATCAACTGCTCAGTGCCAGAAGTGCATAAGTGCAATAATAGCTGTCATGCGTAGATGAGTACAATATACTGTCACTTTTTTTTACTGTGTGTTGATTGCCAAATGTTCACAGGCCAGCTATATATTGCACTTACCTAATTCTGGCACTGAGCAGTCAATATACATAACAATAATGCCCACTTCAATTCATAAAAAACAACCCACTAACACTTTAATGTTATTCAAATAGGTTGCACTTCCGCAGAATGTTCGGATGCATCCAGACCGACAGTCCCGAAGGTATTCATCCTCTTATTGGCTCAACACCTAGATAACATGGACACTGGGGTTTTTTTGGCGCTAAATCAATCATGACAAAAATTATGAACACAGTAAAAATGTTCCATTCTGTTCTTATGTGGGTCAAATTGCCCACCACATTTTTACAATATTTAGGTTAGCAAAATCCGTCTTATAACTAAAAAAGAAATTCAATTGAACACGTTTTCAGATGACCGTTTTTGTCACACACAATCGCTAATGTCCTTGCTTGCTGACCGCGAAAATCGGTCACCTGTCTGGCCAAACAGGATTGACCTATTGATTTCCGAGACCGTCCTCCAGACATACAGATTGTTTTCTCAAGGGTATGAACGGCCAGGTATTCCATCTTCAATGTCCAGTTACTTACGTTGTGTCCGCACAAGGAGATGGCACTCAGAGGGATCAAATCCTTGAAGTTTCTGTCTGTTTTTCAGGCTACAGGGGTGCACAAATTGAGTTAGTCATACTCAAGTTGATCTTGGTTTTCATATGAAACTGAACAATTCTGGATCAAAGATGCTATGTAGTGATACAGGCTTATAGCTGTTCGGTAGTGACGTCAATGCTTTTTCGCAAATTGCGCTGCAAGCATTTTGCTAAACCCCCCCTTGTATGTGTGCGTATACATGCTCTGCTCACTTAACTCGTATGTACGTGATTTGGCACTGTTACAAGCAAAATACGCACCTACGTCACTACCAAACTTTTCAAAACAAGAGGGGGCACAAAATTGCTGATATAGAATGTTTCAAAATGCTGTTTATCCAAGCTCTTAGCAAGCAGGAAATACTAATTTTTTTGAAGAATTTATAATAATTTGGGAGAATTCATCTGTTTTCCTGTGACATGCTATTTTAAAACTTACATTATTAAAAATTTGGGGGAAATTGCCAAGATCTTTAAAAAAAAAGAATTTAAATTTGTACGCAGTACTACTTAAGGGCATTAGTAACTCACACAGAGTTTTACATCCTCATCTGAATATGACTTACGCAGATGGATGGACTTGTTGTTGGTATTGCTGACCACGGCTTAGTGGTCACTTGAAAATGTCCTAAGAGTGAAATACAAACTTGGTGCAGTCATACTCTCATGCGTTTGGTTTCAAGTCCCAATTGGAAATACGGTTTGGTGGTACCAATGCACAAGCGCTATACATACATTAAGTTTCTTACAAAATAGTTCAAAATATTACAACTCATGGTTATCCACTCACTCCCCCACATTTGTTAGCGTTTGTCCTTTACAAATATAACAAGGACGAGTTTCAAAGACAAAATCGTGATCTAAAATATTTGTAAAAGAAAGGGTCATTGAAAATCTTGACATTTATTTTAAATATAGGGACCTCTACGTGTAGTACGCTTGCTCAATCGATCGTAGGGAAATTCAGCATTTGAAGGGAACAAAGGGTGAATTTAGTTTCCCCAAATAAAGAAATACATAAGAAATTGTGGGAGTCAACTTAGCTCAATCGGTAAGGTGCTCGACTATGGCGCGAGAGGTTGCAGGTTCGAACCCTGGCGGGGGTTCTCATGGAAAAATTGAGTTGGCTTGAAATTGCCCTGGACATGGAACTTATACTGCTAATAATTGTCTCATAATTGTAACCTGTACAAATTCGGGGAGCTGATCCTGGCTGTGATGGTCAATTATGGAATGTCTAGGGTGTGCACTTCTAAGTAACAAAGTATATGGTATGAGTTGTTGTTAAATGGTTTAATATGGAATGATGCAGGGCCATATGGTCAGGGACAACCTGTGCTGAGGCTTGTGGATCAACGTATAGGCGTTGTGCCTGAGTGTAGCGTACTGCAAATCATTGGTGGCAACACAGAGTGGTGTAGAGTGATTTATCCAAATTTTCTGCTTCACATAGTGACATAGGCCTATAACTTTTAGTTTAGAGCTAGCTATATCCTGTAATAGCTGCTGCTGCGTTGCCATAGTCCTCATAGAACCGTCGGCATTCTCTTGCGTGCTTTCTCTCTTGCCACAGCCATTCCACCATTAGTCCACATTCTGATGTTATCAATCCATCCTGTTTTCCTTCGACCTGGCCTGGCTTTTCCTTCTACTTCTCCTTCTATCGTTATCTGAACAATGCTATCTGGACGCCGCTTCCAATGACCATACAGGGATATCTTTCTTTTCTTCAGCTGACTGAGCAGACCTTGTTTCTCTGTGATGCCCACTTTCTGACGGATGCATTGGTTTTCCTATCTTTCCAGCTGACCTGAAGCATTCTGCGCCAATACCCACAGCTCAAACGACTCTATCTTCTTGATATCGCTTTGTTAATAGATTCCTTCGTAACTATTAACGAATAATGATACAGTTGAATCTTAACTTCAATTTCAAATGGAATGGGGCCACTGAGTGATAAAGTAGGTCAGTAGTCAACCACTTCACCAACCTACATTACACACGAGTAAACACAAAGCCAAACTGACCAGTGCCATACACAATACAGTGACTAACTGCACTAGTCAGCAAATTGGCTGGAAACAAGGTTGATATGATAAGTACACTGGTCAAGTTCATACCAATAAGTGACCACTGATTGACAGCTGTTGCCAGCAAAAGTAACCTTGACCTACTGACACACATAATCCCTGTTATCCCACACTTAATTAGTTAATGACCTAACACTAATCACTCTCACACCATTGACATTGTACTCCATTGTTTACCAATTAGGGGCTTAGTGTCTTGTTAAAACAGATCAAGGCGATCCCCTCAGGGGAAATTGAAACTCAATTAGCTGTGGTACACTGCATTGGCCACAGGACAGTTTTGACTGTGAAATTGGCTGTAATCATTTGTGTGAGCTAGTGGTCAAGTTCAACTGGTCTGACCAGCAGGGAAGTATTGAATATGACTTTATTATAGTGTGTTAACTGAACTGAGTTGACCAGCATGACAGCATAATGTGAAAATGGGCACAGGTATATTTTTACGAATAGGCTCATTTTTTTCAATTTATTTTTAAGAGATGTTCAATAATTCCATGACTTATATGATTTGCAATGGGTTAGAGCATTTTTTCTTCCCTAATTTCCAAAAGTACATATTTTTTTCCATACCAAAAATTAGGGAATTTCAAGTTTTTAGGGCATATACCCCTGAAAATAGGGATTGTCTACTTTAAACACATAATTGGAACAATATCTATGGTCTAATAAACTCCAGTTTCCCCTCTGTTTTACCATAGATTTTAATGGTTTTACTCTAGTTTGCCATAGTAACTGAAGTTAAGGTTAGCACTGGCTTCTGTGCTGTACTCCGATACCTGTATGATGATTTTCCAACTGTAGGATATAGTACATGTACTCGCTCGCTGTTCGAGAGGCGTCGCGGTTTGAGAACGGGGCTAGTTCTACAGTCAGAATTAATAGGTAAATTTTCACGGGAAAATTTTCTGGACACGTGACACCCATGGGCGCAGACATAATAGCATTATGGAATGTGACCCCGAGCACAGCGTGTGTTCTTCCAATGTATTTGAATAGGAAGAATTCCTCCTTTGAAGCAAAATAAGTTACTTGTCGCAAGTTAATAATATTATAGTGAGAGTTTCCGTAGATAAATATTTTTTTCCGTAGATAGATATTTTTGAAATTACGTTTTGATGATATTGTGAAGAAATTAAGATAACATAATATTTAATAAATTTGCAATGCACAAATTTCTATAAAAATTGCGGTCAAAAATACTATTCCAATTCAAAATTACTAAGATTTGAATAGCGAGGTCACCGCCGGGGGGTCAGAGATCAGGCTCGAGGTTACACTCACATTGATAGCATTGGTCACGTGTCCAGAAAATTTTCCCGTGAAAATTTACCTATTAATGTTGACTGTTCTAGTTCAGGTAAGAATACTAGTAGTTAGGGCTATGGTAAAGTGTATTTAGGGTAGGATCCCAACTAAGTGTTAAAGTCCCCCAAAATCACTGTTGCTCTGCAAAGCTGAATTACTTGCATTGTTCAATCAAGTCATGCCTGTGATTACAGGCCGGAATTCCCATCTCTTTTTCAAACTTGGGCCAGACTCTTCCATGTCTAATGTTGCAGTGGGGGACCACTACTCCTCCTGCACACTGAGTCTAGAACTTGTTAAGTTCCCTTGGAATGCGGTGTCCAAACAGCTAGCTCGTTAGCGTGAGCAGAGGAGCGTAGTGCCAAGTTGAGAAGAGGCGTGTAGCGCTGAAATCTCTGCCCACCACTTCGGCATAGCACATGTAGAGCTAACCGAGTTCTGTTTACTTTCCCTCATTCACACCTGGGTAAAGCAAAGCAAATAGGACCAAGTGCCTTGCCCAAGGACACAACATGCCGGCCGCCATGGGGCTCGAACCCACAACCTTGTCATCATGAGTCTGATCATGAGGCCAATGTGCTCCCTTGGTCAACACTGATAGGCCTTTCTCATCTGTATGTTTCCACTGGGCACACCGTATTTCTTACCGGGTAACACCTGCCAACCGATTCACCGTTTGATGGCCAACTACCATGTTTCTACTGATGCTCGAACCGGTAAACCATTGTGTGATCTGGTGTAGGACGGAATTGCTGTGTCACACGCATTGCATTCATTTACTGTCACCTTGCAAGGTAGACTTCTGGTACACCCGTTAAGCCCGATCCTGACTCCACTTCGCAGCGCGATGCGATGCTGCGATGCTTTTCAAACATCTCAGTATCGCGAGATGAAATTAAAATGTACATTTTAATTTCATCGCAGCGATATTGCGATGTTTTAAAAGCATGTGGGTCTGCATCTCCTTTAAGGTCATTCTACCAACCTTGATTTTCCAGCAGCCAATCACAAGCGTGCGCGGCTGCGATATCGCATGAGCGTTAAAAAGTTGAACATTGTTCAACTTTTCGCGGACCCAAATTCCACGGCGAGATGAGAATTTTCACCGCTGAGCTCGTAAAAACCTGGCTCAGATTACAGTTTTTATAGCATCGCATCGCGCCGCGAAGTGGAGTCAGGATCGGGCTTCACACACTGCATGATCTACCCCCAGAGGTGGATCACGGTTGCCGGGTGTCCACACGGTCACCGCATCACTCCGAACCAATCTGTTTCCACTGAGCACATTAACCAGTAACACGCTAAACTAAACCGCATGGTTACCTGCTAACCTTTCCCCAGTAGAAACATGCAGCTTGTGATTGGAGTCTGACCATGAGGCCACTGTGCTCCCTTGGTCAATATAATAAGCTTATATTGGTAAATTTCTGAAATATGGTGAAAAGTGGAGGGAATTTGCACACTTTTCATGCTGCTTTGGGTTGATGGACAAATTACCCAGGTTCTTAGGCAGATTTTGATTTTGACCATGTCAGGACAATGACTTGACCAGTCAGCAATTGGTCAAGTTCATGAAGATTTTGATCTTGACCATGGTTAGGGCAATGATTGACCAGTCAGCTATTGGTCAAGTTCATGAAGATTTTGATCTTGACCATGGTCAGGACAATGATTGACCAGTCAGATATTGGTCAAGTTCATGAAGATTTGATCTTGACCATGGAAAATAAATTGACCCTGGCCAGACAATGAATTGACCACTCAGCTACAGGCCAAGCAAGGATGTAAGTAACTGTTGGAAAGGAAATAAAAATCCCTTTAAAAGGGAGAGCTTGGCCTTGGAATACCCAAACTTAATAGCCAAGCTAAAAATGCTTGCTCATAGCACAATCTTCTTATTGAATGCGAGGGATCAGAGAATGTATTACGGAAACATCACCCCGTAAAAGTCTTTTCTTTTTTGTTGGTGTTATGATGACATAATCATTTGTTAGGAAAAAAACGGAAATCTGTTACGGAAAACTTACATCCCTATTCATGGTAGGAAGTAGGAAGGAAGTTTTGGATTGTGGATATGGTTGTAGCTTGAGTTGATCAAAAGTTGAGTGACCAATATGTAGGCCTACTGCTTAAGTTCAGGCTGATGATGTTAAGATCAGGCCCCAAAAACATAATGCAAATTTCTCTATCCTGTTGTCCAGCAAGTCCTAACCCAGGTGGTGTATGACGTGCATTCCCTAAATTCAGTAAATTTTCATGGTCAACCGTGTAATTGAATGGGATTATTTTGAAATTTTAAAACGCTTGAAATATCACAAACAAATAGGCCTATGTTGATAAATAATATAAATACAAGCTAAAACCGTTGGGGTTCGATAATGAACCCCACAAAACTAACCAGGTATATATGGAAACTGCCATACGGCCGGGCGGTTTCACGAGTTGCCGGCTCGATCATGTCATCCGCCGCCTGTCCTAACCCAGGCATTTTGTCCAGACTGAAATCTAAGAAGCTGTGCTTGTTGCCCAACTTATTGGCGTCCAAACTCTACTCGACAGACTAGGGGTGGGGTTAACTTGCACCATGGCCCTTTCTTTTAGCTTTTGACGCACACGATTATCATTTCGAGGTTGCAAAAGGGTCAATTGGACAACCTATTCGATTGTTTTGGATCCATAGTTTTAACAAAATTGAAATTAATGACCTCTTCTTTGAAAACCTAGCGCTACCCCTGAATCAGACCAATATGTCAGTGTTATGGAGGTCCTGGGAAGGGTCGTTGATTAAATACCCTAAATACTGATATCAGACTATCAGAGGGGAGTGGTAGCCATTAGGCCCTTTACAATTAATTCTTAGTTTCCTGTTTCCCGCCCGCGTCCAAAGTAGAGAATTGCAAAATATTTAATTATTTTATCTATATTTTGGATTTTCTCTTTTAAAGTAACTTTTAATGACTTCTATTTGCTACTTTCTGACTTTGATCATATCAACTATAATGATGAATAAACAAAGAACATAATTGTACCATTACTTATGTATAAAATCAAACAAAGTTGTAAAATAATTAAATGCACGCTCCTTGTCAAAAGGGGTTGATGTAGGTTGCGACCACTTGTTTTAAAATAAAGAAAATAATAGATAATTAATAATTAATAATTAAAAGTCGCCTCATCCCTTGTTTTCAACCATGAAACAGGAAACTAAGAATTAATTGTGAAGGGCCTTATTGCATAATTTTTGATGTCACCATTGGAAAATTGTCCATACACATAGTACCCATATGTTTTACAGATATGAAACACTATTTTTCCATTCTAGATCAGTTCGAAATGGAGAGTCAACTTTAAAAGATATGTTTTTTTTATTTATATTTTACAAGACAAACGGTTAAAATACATTAACAATCGCCGGCCAATCTGGATTGCTGCCAAATTGAGTGCCAGTATGGCTGCCATCGTCTGTGCCAACGCAAAAAGAACTTGTTTCTTTCTTTCAAGTCTGTGCTCTATCCCAAACAGGTCTAGCCCCTCTCCCACCCCCTGGTTATGCTCCTGCTTTAATTACAACCATCAATACCATCCTCCTCACCCTATCACATTGGAACTCAAAAATTAAATTTCTAATTTTTCCCTGGGATGATTTATTTGAAGAAATCCTGATTTCAGTTACTCCAGAAAACTAACTCATTTACGACTGTAGCAAATCAAGAAGTTTCTTCAGAATCCTACCAGTATGGGGTTATTTTTGTTAACAGATTGTTACAATTTGACGGAAATTGCGAAAATACAAATTTTTCAGCTAAAATGTTGAATAAACTTATAATTTAGATAATCTGTGTGCTTCTACATCGCCAATTATATCCAAATCCGAGCTCAATGCAAGCAAAATTAAAAATCTCGTGATATTAAAACAAAAACGCTGTTTTAAAGAACTAACAAAAATTTCGAGAAAAAAAACAGACGATGTTGACTATGATATAACAGGGGTGCGGTCCCGACGTGCACAGGAGAGCAAGAGAAGCCGCCGTCTGACAAAAACTATTAAAAAAATGACGACAAATTTATCCAGACACTATCGATGAACAGTAGCTCGACAAGTTGGCACAAGCTGAACCCTGCATTAGCTATCTCGGTGCAGAACACTGGATGAGCACAGCACCCTAGGAGGAGCTCATTTGAATATGTCGCTGATCAGACAAGTAACTGTTGACCAATCAGAAAGCAGGAGAGGACAAGAGGTTATCCGTCTCGAAAGTGTGCCTCTTGAATTGGATGCGTAAATCTTTTTCTGGTTGCTACATGCCATGTAGGTATTATGGATCTTGTTTGCGGTGGACTAGTTTTTCAACACAGTAATTTGGCGCTGAAAGATGTATGCAAAATGCAGACGACACACTCAATATTCTAAGAATATGCACAAAATTTTCAGAATATGTGTTCGATTAATTTATTCACCTAGTATCACTTGTACTTTAGTCTTGAATTTATCCGTCTATAATTTCACTTCAACTTCAGTTACCAAGATTCAAATTTTTAACAAAAATTTAATTTCTGACAATCCACTTTTTTACCAAAAGACAAGTAGGGGGGCCTATATAATGAAGGTTATACTACTCAGAGGCAGGGTTACTGTCATGGTATCTTGGTTCCCAAAAAATATTTTACGAGTCGCTACAGAAAACAATCAAAATGGGACGAGGGATGATAACATCGGCAAACAAATGGTACATTAAAAATCTCCCAACAATTAACCAACTTCTAAATCTATGGGTAGAAAACACCAAATCACTGCTTTGGTCTAAGCAAAGGGGTTCTTGGCTTTAGTTTTAACTTTAAAAAAAATCAATTCAATGTTGCATATAGTCCCAGACACTGCAGACAGGCAAAGAAACAAATGCTACGCCCTGCTCACAGGTGCACCAGAAGACTCATGTACACCAATCACATTGTGTATCACCCGATAGAATCAAGTCACCTACATTTTTTTCTGTCGCTTTCTTTTAGGCGACGAAACAAACAAACCTTTTCTCAAACAAGATCGACCCAGATTTTACATTTTGGGGATATTTTGTGGCAAAGTATAGATCAAATTTGAAAAACCCTTAGCGAAGTGAAAGAAATTTCTAATAGCTTTTGGTGATTTTTTGGAGACATTTCAGACGTTTGGGGGGAAAAACCCACCCGATAGATCAACCCTACCAGAAAGGTCCATCCAAATGTACAATTCCTTTGACTCTAATAAACCAGCAACACAATCACCTCAGGACCAAACTTCATCAAATCATACCCAAAATTGATGATAACATGATGAAAATGGTACATTACAATGAACGGAATTGCCGTATATTGAGTCTAAGCATCACATAAAAAACATGGTTGCTCCAGACACATACCGCCACAGGGGCTCAACGATTTGTGCACTCAAGGGAACATATCGTATGCAAAAAAATCAACCAATTTTAGAGTTTTCGACAAAATTGTCAAGGCATGTCAAGAACTGAACCAATACTAGGCAAGTTTGTACTCATTTCAATGCATATTTCATGCCGATTGCAATTGCGTACACTAAAATGTCTAATATATTATATTCAAAATTTTGTGTCTGGTGTTTTGACTCTCTCCACCATCGTCACAGAGATGGTTAGCAATTACCTCTTCTAAAAGCTCAAATTTACAGCCAATTTTGTGTCTCCTTCTTCCCCTAAAGATTCAAAATAAAGTAAAAATGGATATTGGAAAATGTCTGCAAACATTACCCATGCTGCTCGTCATCATTTATTTGGGCTATTCCAGTTGAATCCATATACCCCCTATGGAAGACTTGGCCATCTTCCACAAAGGGGTGCAGATTTCAAATGGAATGCAATGCCACTTGAAGTTCACCCTCCCTGTGTGGTTTAAGTAATGTGTTCCATGGGGGTGTAAGGATTTCAACTGGAATCATCCATTCATCATTTCATCTTGTCTGGTGACTTTTCTGATGATTGCAATAAAATATCAAATCGACTCGTGGGTGCGATTTTGTGCAATAAAAAAAATACAAGAAATGAGGAATGAACAATCATTTGCATTGACAAACTGGTGTCTGATCCACTACAATTTCTTTGGATTCTTTTTTATTTACATTTTTAATGGAAATTTTCCCCAAAATGGGACCTAAGAATTTTGGTTAATTATTTGTTAACTTAACACCATCCATTTATCATATATTTGGGGATTTTGCAGGCCTTGCCGTCTAGATTTTAAAGGCGAGTGGTTAATCACTCGCTAGCATGATGCTAGGCGAGCGGTCGAATTTTCACAAATATCACTTATTTGGATATAAGACCGGGATCATGATAAGAGCTTCGGTCTTAAAAGGTACTTAAATGTATTTATGTTGAAATGCGCGCTAAATCTTTTCACTTTCTCCGCTTAGAGGGGGCACCGAATCGATTAAATGCTGAATTGGCTGATTCAATGGCTGATTTTGGGAGATTCGCAGCGAGTGATATTTAGTGTCTATGGCGAGTGGAAAATCGCTCACTAGAAATCGAGTTTGGGCGAGCGGTGGCGAGCGAGAGCGATCGCTCGCCTCAAACGGCAAGGCCTGATTTTGATGAAAAATGCAGGATGTAAATTAATTTGTCCCCATATGACAATCCAATATGTACTTTGCAATTGCATGGGGTTGCACTTGGCTAAATGGGCTCACCTTGTCTACTAAAATAAACCTCTAGTCCAGTGGCGTACATTTATTTTTGACATGGGGGGTGGGGGTGGGGGAAATTTATTGATATAAAGTATAGTGAATGCAGCACCTTTTGGTAACAGAATAAGTTTATGGTACAAATGTGTGCAAAGCGCGCAAAAAATATGGCGAAATATGGTACAAAAGTGGAATAAATAGGAGCAAAGTGCACACAAACTTTTTAAGCTAAAATTGCCAAATATGAGGTTAATTTGGTCAGAAACCTATACCTTACAGGCATCAACATGGGAAGGGATGATTGTATGGACCATCAGGAATCAGCCCTATCAAAATATTGGGGGGTGGGAGGGATTTAACCCCCAATCCACCCCAGAATCTACACTATGCTATAGTCACTACATTCAGGCTGTTATAGGAATTTAACACATACATCCCAGGGCTCAAATTAGTTGCACTTTGCATTTACTCATCTGGTGAGAATCAAGTATGAGAATAAACTGATCATTGTATCGTAACTTTACACACACAGAATGGACATGATTTGAGGAGAGTCAAATTGAATTTGTACAAACTTAGGTTTAGGAGAATCGTTACGAGGATCAATTCTCTGATTCTTGCAGAATTTGAGGCCCTGGATCTAGACAACAAGCTACTAAATCTCAAGATGGAATATAAGTTCTTAGGAGCCGACTCATTTTGCTAATTTCCAGGGCTAATTTCCACCAGTTTTTCCTTAATAACCCAATTTCTTAAAACATACATACATTTAAAATACCCACATGTACAATGTACTGTAATTCACTCACATTTTTGAAATAGTACATTGAATACATCCCAGACACTAGTGTTTCTATATTTAATTTCAAGGAGAATTTGGTAAAGCCCCGTGTCTGTTTCTTTCATAGCTCTTTCCAAGCATCTCTCTCTCTCTCTCTCTCTCTCTCTTAAAAGATGCAAGGGGAATGTCCTATGAGACACCATGAGTTGAATGCTCTAGCGCAGGCTGTCTAGTATTGCTTTGAAAAGTTACTCCCACAAATTCAACGACTCCGGGATGTTGTATCACTTGGGATGTAAATCATAATGAGCTTAAATTGTATCGCCCCAGCGGCACAGTTCACTAACTTCCATTCACCAATTATAGCTTAAATTTGTCTACTATTTACAGAGTTATGAGTTTTTATACACAGTACATTCAAAGGTCGCGGGTGTATGCAATCAAAACGGTGGTTATATAAATGGGTTATTCCAGTTGAAATCCAGACACCCCCTATGGAAGACACTTCCTTAATCGTCTACAGAGGGGGTGTAGATTTTAGATGGAGTCGCCCATCTGGGAAACCCCATTTGAATTTCACACTCCCTGTGTGGATGATGAAGGACATATTTTCCATATGAGGTGCATGGATTTTAACTGGAATAGCTAATTCGTGTCAGGGCAGGCAGATATATTTGAGTTACCCCGGTCCTTTCGTGTCTGTCTGTGAGAGCAAATTGCACAAACATTTACATGTAGTTAATCGGTCTTCCAAAGTTGAATGAATTTGTCATTGCATGTAAAATGCAGGATCAAAGACGCAAGGGATGTGTGTATTACAAAAAATGTGATACGGACGACATGACATACGTATGTATGCCGATGTCATGGGATACATAGAACTTGTCTATATATTTAGGAGTTCAATCACAGCAGCGAGTCGACTCAGATTTTGCGGTTACAGGTTTATGGTCTTAACGGTCATTATTTCAAAAACTTACCCTTAGAACTTAATGCTTCATCCTAACCCTAACCTATAACATTAGCCCTAAAAAAGGAGATAAAGGAGCCGAACCTATATTTTACCGGATGGAATGCCCGCCTACTCTCTTTCGTTAGTGATTAGACCACACTCCACCGTGAAATGTTGCTGTGGGCGGATCGCCACACCTCCTCCACAGAGAGTCTGTTACATACCTCCCCAGAATTTAAAAATGCTGGTACCCATTTATACACCTGGGTGGACAAAAGTAATCAAGATTAAGTGCCTCACTCAAAGGCAAAACAAGATGGAGCCACCAGGGCTTGAACCCGCAACCTTCCGATTAAGAGTCAGAGAATGTTCTGCTTGGCCATCATGCTCCCAAGGCACATTAGCCCTAATTCTAACCTTAAACATACCCCTAAAGGCCTAACCCTTTGTACATATTAACATTTTTTCTAAATTTTCACCAAAATTAAATAAAGAGACAATTTGCCACTAAAATGCCATAACAGACTTTGTAAAAAAAAAGCACTAGATTTGATTATTTATATCTTCAGTTTTCACTTGAGATAATACATTTAGTTTCTTAAATACAGAGCAAATGAAACGACACAACAATTTGTAGCAGCAGACAGCAGTACCCCGTCACATAGGAACACAACTGTGTAAGTAACATCATTACTTAAAGTCATATGGCGGTAACTTCAAAAGCTTAACAAAATAGGTTATCACTAAATTTTTTACCTTTTTCAATGATTGATGTAGGTGTTGCCATTATACAACAGGTCTTAATGCTCAACACGCAGGCCTGTAGAATTCAACGTACTGAGTGTTTTGAACCTCTGTTTGTTCCGAGATGATAAAAAACAATTACCCCAATACTAGGCTTGTTTGTACTCAGAACAATCCATAAAGCATGCAGGTTTCTAACATACGACAATAAAATATGAAATTTCTAATTTTTTTTTCCAATTTTATTGAAAATGTTAGATTTTGTGAGCAGATGACGCCCACACATGCAGGGTTAGTGTACGACAACTGTCTGATGAAGACGAGAGCGAGAGAAAGGTAAGAGGATGGCACGAAAAACAGGCCAGCTTGTTCCAACTCATGCGACAGCCTCAAGCCACAAAGTCAGACATAGCTCCGATAGAAATTCACTCTTATTCCCCTGCTCTCTCTCTTCTCCATCTTCGTTTGTTTTTTACCCCTTTGTTCTTGGTGAAGTATGTGTCTGGCAGAGCCAGCATACAGGGATAAGGCAATACTCAAATAATGTTGACTTTTTAACAACGGCTAACAAAGTTTCATTGCATATAGATACAAGTTTTATTTAAAACTTCCTTTTCGATTATTTCAAAAATAACATACTTATGTTGCTCACTGTGATTTTCCCCCCTGACATTTACTTCCGTTTTAGATTCTTCCCCACTGGCTAAATGTGAAAACATTTTACAGAAATGTCAGTTTTTGATCATTTATCTTTATTCATTAATTCTTTCACAGGTTTTGTGTAATTTCGATATTATTTTGGAAATATCAAGGCGAAGGTTATTAAAAAACTGCAATACATTGTTAAGCCTGTGGAAGTTTAAGCATAAATTGTTAGGGAAGTGAATTTGAAATTATGATTTTCATGAATGTTAGGCGATTGTTCCTCATTAATTTTAGGCGGGCTGTGGAGAATCAGAAGAGATATCTTACCCTTCCCATAATGCATTTATTCCATTGCCTGTACTGATTTGCTATGTGTGCAATGGCGATGAAACTTATCTTAAATGAACAGAGCACATCCAGATCTTGCAAAAAACGTGCTTATTTCTTTGACTATCGACCCATCCAGTAAATTCTACAAATGAAAACAAAGGGAACCTGTACAAAGTAATGGGAGTGCCATTGAAGAAATGAGGTGATATATTGCAAAGGATTCTGGGATGTGCAAGATATCTCCTGTTGTGGAGAGTTCACAAAAAATACAAATTGGGGCTATTCTGCTTAAAATCTACACTACCCTGTGGAAGATTTTGGAAATATCTTCTACAGGGGGAGTATGAATTTCAAATGGAATGAACACATTAGGTAGCTCCATTTGAAAACTCATCCTCCCTCTTTGGAAGATTCAGTATAGATCTTTCTCAGATGGTGTATGAAATTTAAATGATGCTGCCTAATGTGCTACTAATTCAATTTGAAATTTATACTGACCCTGTAGAAGATATGTCCAAAATCTTCCACATGGGTAGTGTGGATTTTAAACACCCATTTATGTAATAAAACTTAGCTTCCCATACACTATCCAGCCTGAACTGAGTAATTGTACACGATCAACCCCAATCCAAAATTGGACTAACTTTCTTGGTTTATATCTTTGATGATGAATTCAGTTTATTCAGCAGAAAAGTACACTGAATGTCGTCTGACACAACAAGATCTGTCATCTGCAATAACAGAGTCACACATCCTAGGGCCACATATCTTGTCAATCATCCTCACAATATCCTCATCTGTCTGTGCAGAGTCCCTTACCTCTCATATGCTTGCTCATTCATAGAATGACCTCTTGAACGGGTGGGTACCAAACCTCATACTCCACAACATGGGGTCAACTTTTGAGCTAAAATGTTGAATAGGGGTTACAGAACCATGGCACTAGGATGAGATTGTCTTTTCCAAAACATGTTATCAGGTAAAGGTTCGTAAATTGGGCCACATCTAAGCTAGCCTAGCAACAAGTCGACAAATATGAACCTAATTCTAGTCTTGTTTCATGTGTCAAATGTTGCACTTTCCACAAGTTTTTGTCTAGTGACAAGCAGAGTAAATGCTAACCCAATTCTAGTCTGTTCGTGTCAAATTTTGCACTTTTCACAAAATGCTGAGTAACATTTTAATCTTGATTCTTCAATAAATTTTACAAATCATCTAGCTAAATTGGTGAATTAAATTCATTCTGTAACAGTCCCACAATACTCGTTATAATTCATTTTCACTTCAAATTTAACTACTTGAGATATTGCCCCTGAAGCTACATGTTTTCCACGAAATGTCATAAATTTAGGTCATAATTACTTTCGTTTAACTTTATTTTGGCAATTTTATAGATAATTTATTCAAACCAGTTTTAGTCTATTGGTACATCATTTTGTGTAAATGATGGTTTTGCCTTTTACAAGTGTTTCTATTTATATTTTGCATAAATTTTGACTAATATTGAAGCTGTGATTTTAATTTGAGGGATAACTCCACTTATCTGCTTCCTTCTTAAGCCGTGTAAATCCACAAGCAGAAGTCATGTTCACATTTTGAGATACACCCAGCGTAAACTTACGCTAACATTGATCAAAATTCCACAAATATTTTCCCTACTCCTACCGCATGTCCACACCTAGCCAACTCCTAACACCGCGCTGACCAGTTCCACCAGGCATTCACTTCTTCTTAGCGTAAACATTGGCTACCACTTCCGGTGTTTCCGTGACCTTTTTCAACCAGGCGAAATTTAATTTCTTAGTTCCAACCAAAAAAATTTCAAACTTACACCTGGTGCCAGGCGTAGTAGCATTCACACTGCAACATACGCTTGGTGGAGATTACACATAGCTCGCTACTCCTGTCAGGGGTAAATCGTCGGATGTACACCCAGCGGAACTTATGCTGACCATCGTTCACACTGCCACTACTCCTGGCTGCGCCTACCACTACTTCTTGCAACTTGCGCCGACCAAGTTCCACCGGGCATACGCCCGACAATGTGAACTCAGCTGCTACAGTGAGCTACTTTAGTAGTACGGTAGCTTTTCCCTGAAGCTACAAGTTTTGCATGTTTTCCCAAAAATATCATCTATTTAGGTCATAATGACTTTTATTCAATTTCATTTCAAATGGCAATTTTATTACTATAAGATAATTTATTAAACTAGTTTATTGGCACATCATTTAAATGCATGGTTTTTGGAGCTGCGAACAAGTATCTTTCTTGGCTTTCTGGTTGAAAATCGCCTGAAAAAAACCCAGAAAATTTGAGGAATGAACAACTTGGGGGTCTTTTAGAGCTGAAAATCAAGGAGCTCTATTTTGGTCAAATTTAGGAGGGATCCTTCGGAGTTACGAAATCCAAAACGGGGCGTCTGTCGGTGTCGGGGGAACATACCCATATGGTCATTTGTGTTATGATTCAAATTAAACCATCCCAGCAGTTATAGCATCAAATGCCCTTAAAACTTGGCTTTCATTTTGGGCAAAAAATATATAATTTTCTGAATTTTTGCCCCCCCCCCTTCAATTCCTGGTGCAGACAGCTGGCCACTCATAGGAAGGTTCTAGACAAAGCTCATTGGCCTATTCCAGTTATAATTCATACACCCCAGTGTGGAGAATGTCCTCAAAATTTCCCACACAGGGGGAGTCACCCATGCAGGTAACCCCATTTGAAATTCACACTCCCTGTGTGGAAGATTAAGGTAATATCATCCATAGAGGATGTATGGAATTCAACTGGAATAGCCCGCATATATACAGCATCATGGGAAGGGCTTGAATTACCGCCATGGTTCACATCTAAATCCTTACTTCCAACAAGAGATAAAAACCAGGACTTGATCTGCCTACCCAAAATTGCTCTCCTTTTTATGGTATAAATTGAAGACGGAAAAATTGAGTGTCGGTATCGGATTCCGAGCACATAACATGTAGCGATAATCGATTCCAAGTTTTCATGTCTGCGAGACTAACCCCCTATTCCTGATTACGCCCCATGGTATAATTTTCAGAAACGCACAACTTTTTGAAGTTTGACGTCAGCACCATCAAACGTAATCGCTTAAAAACCTAATCACCGTGATAATTCCCTCAAATCTTTCAATCGTATTAAGAAATTCTTCAAAAGTATGCAATTTTATACGTTTGTCAAAAAATTTCCACAAAAAAGCGGGACACGAGGGTTAGCGCATGGTACATAAACAGGCAAAACTTGGAGGGTGTTTTATTTTTGTTGGTGCAAGGCAGGTTGAGACATGTATGGAGCTAGACTCTGGTCTGTTACATGTGTAGGTATTTGTGAGGGGCGGAATACGGCTCTAGTCGAGTCTCGTCGTCATACTCTACCGATTTCAACTTGTCTACCTAATGATGGTATTACAGATGCCACTTGCATCAAATTCTTCATCATTTTTTTAACTAGAATTTGTTATTTTTTGTCAGGATATAGCAAGCTAACAATGATGATACTTGGTTGAGACAGATTCACACTTCTTCTCGTTGTCGTTCGTATTAAGCTTATATCGAGTGAATGAGGCATCCTAAGGCATCATTCTGTTCACACTGAACCAAAATTGTCACAATGATGATAGAATCTAAATCTATAAACACCTGGTTACAGCTCGGATAAGTGTTATTTCTAGCTCATTTTGAGTGAAATTAGCTCAAAATTTCACATATTTTCATCAAATTCGACATGCAGATGGATTAAATAAATATCTGTACGGTTTGCATTTACCCATCATCTCATTATCCATTGCTTTGTCAATTAATATTTTTTGTAAGTTAAACATGTATTTTATTCAGTAAATTGACAATTTTCATCACAAAATCAGCAAAATTATCTGAGTTATCAAAATCCCTTGTCAACTTGAACAAACTATTATGATATCACAATATGATCTGCAGGGAATTACGGGTATCGCATCATGGACAATTTCATATGCACATGGCACAAAATATTGTTCATAATGTTAGTATCTTTAGGATTAAAAGATAATATGTTAAAAGTCCAACCAATCAACGAGCAATTAATCAACCATGTCTAGTAATTAGTAGATTTTTACTGGTCGGCATTTACACTAAATAGTAATGCATTGAGGCACATCACATTTTTTCTTTTCTTAAGTTAAGGGAGTACTACACCCAATTGTGCCTATTTTTGCATTTTTCTCAAAAAGTATAGCGCATTAATGACAAGTAATCTAGGGGCAGCACAGACAACAGTTGTGGGGTTAGTCAAAAATGCAAAAATAGGCACAAAATTGGCCAGGGTGTAGTACCCCCTTAAATCTGGCTTGTACAGTATTTTTTTTCTTCTAAAGATGCATCTAGAAAAACCTATTAACTATTGGGGTTTTTTTTATTAATTAATATACAACAATTAATAAGTCTTTACTAGAATGGATTTCAATAAATCAGTATATCAGGAATTATAGGTTCTTTTAAAAGCGGTACAACTGCTCCAATTCAACAACATGCACAGCTTTGTAAGCAGCATGGGAAACAAACACTTTTAACTCTATGTACAATATTGTGTACATACGACTACAACTTAAACTTGACCATCAGACAGACATTCAGTATTATATAATTAATCAATACCCAATCAATACTAATATAGACTACCATATTGATGAATATAAAAATTTACGCCCGATTAAAAAATCTCTTTCGTTTTATTTCAATGCGCATGCGGTCAATTCTATTGACCTTATTTCAGCAGTGTTGCCATATCTGTGATTTAGTATCCCAATTGGGAGACTTTTAACAAGTTAAATTGGGCAAATTTACAATTATTTTACTCTGCATTTCAGTTGTATCATGATGACTGATAACTGTCTGGCTGCAGTATTTCATTCTACATGTAGTAAAATATTGTTTAAAATAATTGATGGCCCAAATGCTATGTTCAATTCTGTACAGTACATAACAAATGCTTGATGTTCACCGAAACAACTTTGAACTTTGCTTTAAAATTTTTAAGTTCTTGTTTAGTAAATCTCAGATTATCTCTCTAATATTATAATTAGTACTGGGTTATACAACCATGATATGTCAGATTCCTAATCCTTAGGGCTCAAGCTTATTTGATGCAGGATGATCTCCTCAGGGTTACAGCCACGCTGGTCGGTGCCGGTCGGGGGTAACCGGCGCCGACCGGCACTAAAAAAATATGTTTTATTTGTTACAAATGTTTTATTTATCATAAAAAGAGTACAAAACCAAAACAATTTTTGGGGGTATACCCCCTAGCCTATTCCCAGATCCCTTGTGTTCGCTAAAAAGAGTGTGCCCCGAGCCAGCCCTCTAATTGGATAGAAAAATTAGCCGGCACTCAACTTGGGCTAGCTATAACCCTGGATCTCCTGAGCATTTTGACACCTTTTTTATTGAAATCGGCCAAAAAATGAGAAGGTGCTGACCAAAAAACTTATTCGGACAGGGGGGGTCCGAGGGGGGTTTACATCAAATTTTATTTACCGAGCAAAACTCCTTTGAACCATTGCAAGCAAATACAAAATGTTTTCTTCTAAATTTATGCAATTAAACCAATGCAAATAAATACAAACCAAATTAAATCATAATATTTGCTTCCAGGTACAACTCATCTCACTGTCTGCAATCAAAGAAATAAAGCTTTAAAAATAACCGTTGCTAAGGAGGATGGTCTCTTTGTTAGCTCATCAAACTGAAAAGGTTAACAATAACAGTGCATCTCACAGCTATGTCTGGTTTATCTGAGGAAATGGTTTTCAAAATGATGTAAAGTGGATATCAATTGCCTGATTTTTCCTACTCTACACTGTGGCTGTGACCTCCCTGCAATATTTGAGCCAATTTTATGGCTATACTGGACTGCTGGAAAGCAACAGTGGCGCACTGATATAAAATGCTAGCCAAAATTAACCGAAAATTTACTATATATAGCACCTGTTACAGAACTGGGTACAACATACTAGTCTTGGTTTACAGAGTTAAGGGTTGGGGTAGGGCAGTCTTGTAATGAGACTAGTAGAGTTGCAACTTATTCGTGTAATCGCTCCATCGAAGCGGCAGTGTGGGAAACAGGCAATCACAGTTGCATTTTGGGGAATTTCACTACAAATTTGCACACTTTCTAAAACACACATGTCTGGATATAGTCACCTATGGCCTCTGGGGATATGGGTTGAATTTGCCATTTTCCCCACCCCCAGACATGGCATGCCTCCTCCCCTACAAATGTTGCCTGGTAAGCCAATGCCATTTGGCCCAGGACTAGTGATTTGGGAGATATTGAATAAGTTTATATTCAAAGCAAACTCTCTTCCTACCCTTGTTTTATTTTACACAATTAAAACCGTGCAAATACACACCAAATCAAATCAAAATATTTGCTTCAAGGTACAATTCATATCTCACTGTCTGCAATCAAAGAAATAAAGCTTTAAAAATAACCGTTGCTAAGGAGGATGGTCTCTTTGTTAGCTCATCAAACTGAAAAGGTTAACAGTGCACGAGCATCTCACAGCTATGTCTGGTTTATCCGAGGAAATGGTTTTCAAAATGATATAAGTGGACATCAATTGCGTGATTTTTCCTACTCTACATGGCTGTGACCTCCCTGCAATATTTGAGCCAATTTTATGGCTATACTGGACTGCTGGAAAGCAACAGTGGCGCACTGATATAAAATGCTAGCCAAAATTAACCGAAATTTACTATATAGCACCTGTTACAGAACTGGGTACAACATACTAGTCTTGGTTTACAGAGTTCAGGGTTGGGGTAGGGAAGTCTTGTAATGAGACTAGTAGAGTTGCAACTTATTCGGTAATCGCTCCATCGAACGGCAGTGTGGGACATTGGCAATCACAGTTGCATTTTAGGACATTTTGGAATTTCACTACAAATTTGCACACTTTCTAAAACACACATGTCTGGATATAGTCACATATGGCCTGTGGGGATATGGGTTGAATTTGCAATTCCCCACCCCAGACATGGCATGCCCCCTCCCCTACAAATGTTGCCCGGTAATAAGTTTATATTCAAAGCAAACTCTCTTCCTACCCTTGTTTTATTTTACACAATTAAAACCGTGCAAATACACACCAAATCAAATCAAAATATTTGCTTCAAGGTACAATTCATATCTCACTGTCTGCAATCAAAGAAATAAGCTTAAAAAAAAACCTTGTCAAGGAGGATGGTCTCTTTGTTAGCTCATCAAACTGAAAAGGTTAACAGTGCACGAGCATCTTACAGCTATGTCTGGTTTATCTGAGGAAATGGTTTTCAAAATGATGTAAAGTGGATGGACATCAATTGCGTGATTTTTCCTACTCTACATGGCTGTGACCTCCCTGCAATATTTGAGCCAATTTTATGGCTATACTGGACTGCTGGAAAGCAACAGTGGCGCACTGATAAAATGCTGGCCAAAATTAACCGAAATATATAGCACCTGTTTCGGGCCAAATCAATTGGGTACAATGCCAGAACTGGGTACAACATACTAGTCTTGGTTTACAGAGTTAAGGGTTGGGGTAGGGCAGTCTTGAGTAGAGTTGCAACTTATTCGGTAATCGCTCCATCGAACGGCAGTGTGGGAAACAGGCAATCACAGTTGGATTTTGGGGAATTTCACTACAAATTTGCACACTTTCTAAAACACACATGTCTGGATATAGTCACCTATGGCCTCTGGGAATATAGGTTGAATTTGCCATTTTCCCCATCCCCAGACATTGCATGCCCCCTCCCCTACAAATGTTGCCCGGTAAGCCAATGCCATTTGGCCCAGGACTAGTTATTTGGGAGATATTGAATAAGTTTATATTCAAAGCAAACTCTCTTCCTACCCTTGTTTTATTTTACGCAATTAAAACCGTGCAAATACACACCAAATCAAATCAAAATATTTGCTTCAAGGTACAATTCATATCTCACTGTCTGCAATCAAAGAAATAAGCTTTAAAAAAACCTTGTCAGGGAGGATGGTCTCTTCGTTAGCTCATCAAACTGAAAAGGTTAACAGTGCATGCGCATCTTACAGCTATGTCTGGTTTATCTAAGAAGAAGGTTTGGTTGTCAAGTGACATCTCGCAGAGAAATTGAAGCGATCATCATCACACTAAAGGAAAAGACACGGGAGCGCAGGAAGCACTAGAAGCGCCCTCCAGCGGGATTCCCAGCCATGATGATCATGATAGCGGTGTTAGTTATTCTTACCTGGTATTCGCCGCTGCTATCTATCTCAGAGGCACAAGCTATTTGGAAGATGAAGTTTGTCTTTACTTAGATCATATTCTAACATGTATCCAGACAGGCCCTTATTATTTACCACTAGGCTATATATATCTCTATATATATTACTTATTAACATGCGAAAGCTCCATACATTTTTTCCCCAAAATTTCAACAGGTTATTTCAAAAATAACTTAACCAATACTAGGAATGTTTGTACTCATTTAAATGTATTTTATGCATCAAATTGAATAAAAATTGCATTTGAATAATTTGTGCATCAAAAATGTATCTGAAAAAATCTTTTTTTCTAATCCACTGCCAACGCTATAGCACACCACAATTCCAGACAGACGAGTTTCACATTTATAAATTCAGTTTGGGTCAAAGACTTCGCTAAAACAAATTTACGCACTAGACTTGATTTCGTAGATTGCATGGGGTTATTGGCTTCGTCGCAGACAATGTAGTTGAATGACTTGCGAGATTCTTTCTGAACAGGTGACGGGAAATTTCTGAAACTTGTTACTCAAGAACCACTGTACTAAGCATACATCCAATCAAACATTAGGGAATAAACCAAAAAATACAGGATGTCATCATGTCATATAAACATAACTAGTTTCACCAGGGGTAAAGGTAGGCACCGGAGTTTTGCGCGGTTCGCGCAAAAGCGCACATTTTCGCGCATTTGGGTGTCCAAACCGCATTTTGGGTTCCATCGAGAATATTCAAAATTTTGACCCATTGATAAGCTTAAAGTTAAAACTTACGATTTTATGCCCCAAATCGGCAGCATTTACAAGAAAATTCACGCAATATTGGTTCTAACTTCACTTATGTACATCAAAATACAAATAACGATCATTAAACCAAGCATAATGTGGAGAAATTTACCCTTGCTTTCGACATTTCGATCGACGATTTGTGATGGTCGCCATCTTTATTTTTTATTTTTTCCAGAAACTGGAAATGAACCCGGAAATGAACCGGAAGCCGGTCGTAATTGATTGACATGCCATCGTTTTACCGATGTTTTTTCGTGTTTTGCATTGATAACAGGGGATCACGCATTTTAGCGCATTTTGACCTATTTTTTAGCCATTTTGAAAAGTGGCCAGCGCATTTTGCTGTTTTAAATCGCGCAAAACTCCGGTGCCTAGGTAAAGGGTTCAAAAAAGTGATTACCGGTACCTTTGTAAAAAGATGGTAAAATATTGATGTCGAAAATGATGAATTTTTAATATTTCTTTTATATGTTTTAGGGAGGGAGAGAGAGTTATATCCTTATAACAAAACTAGAACATTTATTATATAATGTTTGTTTCTTTCAGTTGAATAAACTATTGTCCACTTTTTAAAACAAGGAGAGCTAAGTCCAAGACTTGGGTTAAATGCCCCCTTCTTCCTTCCAGACACGTGCCGGGTCTGAATACCAAAGGGGGTCTTTAAAAAAATTGTATGGGGATGTGCTAAGCAGATTTTCTCTATACCTACTTTTTCTGTTGTTGCAACCCATCAGAATACAGGTCAATATTTCACAAAAGCATCCAAAATCCCCAATTGGATGCATTGTACCACCAAAACCTTGGGTGCGCCGAATGATACATTTTCTCTACAAATTGGCCCAATTTTGGCTCAGCAATTTCTCAAATTGACTAATTGTAATACAGCATTGCAAATTTGTGTGGGCCAAATATTATTTTCACTGGGCCAAAATTGAGACATACAGCCTCTGAGTAAACACTGATCCCCATACACCTTCAACCTGGAAGCCCCCCCCCCCCTCCCCCCGTCTAAATTATAATACAATACATAAATAAATACAATCAATGACACCCACCTGTCAGTCTGTATCTCCAAACAAAGGTCCCTTGAAGCCGTCCATCCACCTTCCTTCCTCTCTACGAGATTTCCTTCCTTTAAAACTCCTTCCAGAAAAAAAGTCATCTTCACTCCTGACACGCCCACCAGCAGTTCACAAGATGTCTAGGAGGTCACATCGATAAAGTTACCAGGGAAAGTTTGTCTTGGACATGTTCAGTTTTATCATCTATCTGCTGCTACAAGCCACACAATTGAACGACCCCAAACAACTCTTGGTTCTTCTAGTCCACTTGCATTTCAGTTTCTTGGTTTCCGTTTGTTCTCGGACCCTTCATTCCAAATGTAACTTTTCAAGTCTTAAAGTTGCTTCATTTCACAGCACATGACAACAGGTCCCACAGCTCCAGTTCCTCTTCCAACAGTCCTGGTCAAGACAGCATCCGGGGCCCATCTGATTGTAGCATAATCTGTGAGAGACAAAAAAACAAAAGATATTGTTTTAATTGATTTGATTATAAATTCCAGACCTGTAACAGGGTCTTTGTAAAAACAAGAGGATTAAAGCTGAAAATGATCAAAAAACGGCATAAAATCCGGGTAAAATGGCTCAAATTGGGCTGAAAATAAAAGAAAACGTGTATATTTCAGGAATAAAAAAGAAGAAATCGGCTGAAAAGAGGAAAAGTTTCAGGTCTGAGATTCATCTTTTTTACAGGGTTAGTGCAGCAGCTAAGCTCCTAAACTGAGGAGCCATTGTGCACTTTGTGATAAAAGTATAAGTACCCACAAATGAAGCACAAGGTCAGTTTTGACCCCTGGTGATCGCTAAAGGTCACAAAATGCCATACAGGGGTAAAAAAAAATTGGTAATGCTCGAGCCCTAACTCCAATCTAAGATTGTGACACTTAGCAAGACTGTAAATGGATGATGTTGAAGTCAGCATTGACTCTATAGATCTTGAAAACTTTGGTATCAAAAATCCATGGGCTTCCGAATCAGCAGACTCTCAGTGATTTTGGCTCATGGAGTGCATACATCATTTTGGAGCCAATACACAGGTTGAGGTATACTATTGGCCTATAAAGTTGCTTTTAATTCTTTTGCAATGTTTACATTTTTTAATGGTCATATCACAATCTTCTTCAATGAATACAGGCCAACATTTTTGGAAACAGATCTGTTTCCTGACAATTGACCTGGTCCTCGAACATGGATGACCAAGCACTCATGTGCACCATTTATGGGGGCTCAACCGGGAAACAAGCTACAGCAGGACAGGGGTCACACTTTTTAAAAACATCACCCCAAAAAAGTAGCCGGAGTTTCTGATCATGGCCCACCTATCCTGAAAATCTGAATCCGCCTATCTATTTACAGCATCCGGACATATGGGAGCAAGAAAATGACCTTTGACCCTAGTATATTACCTTGAATACCACCAAAAAAGTAGCCAGAGTGGGAGCCAGAGTTTCTGACCATGGCCCACCTATCCTAAATATCATAAGTCAATCTGCCTATCCATTCACAAGATACAGCATCCGAGCGAATGGAAGCATGAAATTGACCTCAAATGAACTTTGACCTCAGTATATAACCTTGCACACCACCCAAAAAAAAAAGAGCTAAAGTTTCTGACCATGGCCCACCTATCCTGAAAATCTGAAGTCAGCGGCACTGGCCCATGACTCCCCACCCACTGCAGTTCCCAGAAAAGTCACCAAAAATATTCCCATTATTTTGGGCAAAAAATGCAATTCTCAGTAACTTCCTGGTGCCATCCCTGTATTTGCAATGACTTCAATGTGAAATAAAACCATGAAGTAAAGTAGTCTCAAAAGTTGTCCTGACCTTTCACCTCTAACTAAATGACCTCGGAATAATACCCCCCAAGAGAACTTTGGAAACTCAAACAAAAGTGTGATGTTGGATTTAAAATGTATAGCCTATGCAACCATATGACTAAAATATAAGCTTATACTGGTTTACATGGTTTTATATGATCTATCAAAAACAATCATAACCGAAGAAATGATAAAGTTTGAATGTGCATCCAAGTACCATGGCAATAGCACTGGGAAATATGAGTAGTGAACTACCTCGATGAACTGTCCAAATTAATGCTGATATGATCACGAAAGAAGTATAGGGCCTACAGATTAGAACTTAATAGAAGATGATATCCACTGGTTTCCAAGGTTCTCTATAGCTGCACTGGGTGACTTTTGGCACATTGCCACATCACACGGGGAAATCCCGCCTCACTAGAAATGGCGCGTAAATTCAAGGTTGTTATGACTCATTCGCCATCAGCTGATTTGTGTATGTACTACTATGTACTGTAAACATATTCCCCGACAGGCCGGTACATTGAACGCTTTGATAGCTGGCCAGCCGACCGGGCCACCACGTGGTTGAACATTAATGTATCGGCATGCTCAAGCCAGCAGGTACAGCTATCGATGAAAAGAGAACATTGTCTGGTTTTAATAAACATGATAACACGCGGCCGGCTGGCAAACACGCGGTATTAAAAAGCATGGTAAGTTCTGCAAGTTCACTGCAACAGTATGCAATCATGTTTCTTGTCAGTTATAACTTTGTAATTTTAGCATGTAATGCAAGCTCTTCGTTCGTTCTATTGTTCCAAAAATGACATTCTACAAATAGCTAAAAATAAAGAAAGCTTAAAGCTTTGCGTACGAATTGTATATACTCACGATTTAGACGTTTTATTTCTAGTGCTCAATGACGAGCCATTTGCTAGTCGATAGTCCAATCAAATCACAGTCGCAGAAATGGAAATATCGCCCAGACAAAACAATAAATACCAATATCATAAATCAATATCATAAATCCCTGCTCACTCAACTGAACTTCTGCTTCATGCATAAAAATGAATTGAAAATCATAACTATTTAATAGCTCTCACCAGTATTTTCCAATTCACGAAGGAAGATAGAACGTCATCAACACAGGTCGGCAACCAATCCAGACAGTTCGCAACATGGTAACAAGCATATCTTTTATATTACGTTCTCTTCATAAAACTTGTTCCGTCTCTCCAGTATCCGGCGCGATTTTTCTCCGTGCCAGACAAAATGGGCGTGGCATATTCCATAAGGTCGATGATCCAGACAGAAATAAGACGTACTCGCCAAAATACATTGGCATATTTAATTATTTATAATTTATTTTCATTAGATAACAATATTTGCCATTTCCCACCAAACGAAGCCATTATCATTATTATCAGGTCATAACTTCCCACGTGTATGATTTTATTTATAAAAAATAGTTATACATTTATTGCTAATAAAGGAAAAGGAAAATTGATGAGATAGCAATGGTGGAAAAGCGCGACCACAAACCGGTAAAGTCACTTACCGTCGACATTTCAACAACGATGAAGATTCGTCTTCTTGGCATTAATTTGCATGAGCGCCAGACAGTATCCCCCGACTAAAAACACACCATTTATAATATTGGCAGAGCGACCCGACGATACATCCAATCCGTTCATCCATGATCTGATCAAGCCTGTCCGTGTTACATCATCGAGTATGGTAACATAATCCAAGTTTGATAGCGAAAGCAAAATAATCGCTCATCCTCTTTCCGCCACTATCAATATTTTTTTACCTAATTTTTAACCTACTTACACTCAACATTTTCGTGGGAACTTTTCGAGCTCTGGTAAAAGTTCAGTGTTGATATGATACTTTATTGACCATCGACCAGTATTGACCACGGAGGTTGAGTTCCGTCAAAATGTTCTGTTCTTGATCGCTCTTCTACTTTATTGTGTCGACCAGTCGACCATCACTTCGATGGTCTATGGCGAAATGTTCTTCGCTGCTTCTCCCCAGCCCAATTTTTGCCAGACAAGTTTGCTCCTGGTCAAACAGGTCATGATGATGCTGATGATAAAGATGACCAATGACATTGGTTCTTGCAATTTAGTTTACTTGGCTGATTTCTTTGAATTTTCCTGCCAGGTCATCATCATCAGTTGGCTGCGGAGCAGGCGACTACAGCTTTCTCCAACTGCTAGGTTGCCCCTACTTATATTGAATTAAAATGAGATTGATTCAGGAAAGGTACACATGCACTGATCATGGGCTGATGAAGTAAGTTCAATATTAAGCTTTTAATAACAAGCCGCGATAGAGTACAATATTGGAGCTCGAAAGGTCCCATTTATTGAAGTATACATGGAGTAATTAGTTTAGTTGAAGTTTATTCCCTCCCCCACGCTTATACACAGCTTACCATACCCAAATGAACTTATACGTACATGCGGGATACGAAAATGCAGTGGCCTCTGGTTCAAATCCTTCATATCCGTTTTCAATAATAGTATGCAGGCATTATAGGCCTACATGTAGACTTTGATCTTGATCTCGACTCTCCCTTCAGCTAGCCTACATGTAGACTTTGATCTTGATCTCGACTCTCCCTTCAGCTATTGATGGTCGGCCTACGCGGTCTTTGGGTGCTTATGCTGACACTGATGTGATATGCACCAGTGTCTTTCACTGTTGTTGGTTCAGTAAATATGAATCCATTCTTTGATGGCATACTTTTAGATAAGATTTTAGAACTCGCTTATTCCAGTTTGTCTCCGGATTGATTTGCTGTGATGTGGTTGAGATGGGTTAATCTGTGTGTTGAGGCTACCTGATTATTGATGATCTTGTAGAAGATGGATATCGGAGCCGTTTCCTCCGTTGGTGTAATGGCTTCCAGTAAAGCTTCTCCATCATCGGTCGCCTAGGCTATGGCGGGGCCGTATGGTCATTGAGCATCCTCTTTTCTAGGTGGATGGACTCCAACTTCGTGACATGCGGGTAACTCACTAGTATACAATTATGTAGGCCTATGCCTTCATCCAAATATTCATTCCTATATAGAGTCTTGTGATCTCAAATGCTCGGTGTGTAGGGCCATGGCCTACAGCTAAAATGGACGCACTGCTGCAGTGTGACTGTGAGCCGGCCGGTCAGATGGTCAGATTGATTTGTACAAGCATTGATTATGTAATGACCCAAGTATATATATGATTACGTAATCATGTCTGGACAACACAATGTGATACTGCTCCAAATCAGGTAATCAAACATACGTAAGCAAACAAGTCTGAGTCCAGACTATCTCAGGAAAACTGTTGTGTTCAAATGCGCAACCGGAGGTCTATTTCGTTGTTGCAGCACAGCTGAAATTTTGGGTTTTATGATGCCAGAGTTTTGAGTCATCCCATTCAGATTTATGTAAAGGCTTCTTCGATGTATGATTATTTTTGAGGACAGCTTGTCAGCTCGCGATTGGCACGAAACGGATCCGTTTTATTACATAACCGTTTCAAATAAAAGTATAAATAGGAACTTGAAATACGATTGTATAATAGTTATAGTGATAACACAGCATGATGGCCATGCATCAAAAACCGTGACTTTACACTAATCAATCCTGACTGTAGGCATGTCTGGAGCTTAATGATAAATCACGATTTTTATCTTCTAGACGCATCTTCAATTGGAGAAGAAAATATCCACAAGTCCACTGTCTTCTGGGGCTATTATTTTCCTACTATTGTTCCCGTTTGAACACAACACACGATATTTAATTTAGACAACTGTTTGTTAACCCTGGGGATACTATCGTCTAGCTACATCATGTACACGGTATTCGATCTCTTTCCTTCATGTCCAGCCATATCGCTAGGTCATTCCTATAGTCCATCAAAGTTGCATGTCTGTCAATTTATTCTCCTTTGGCATATAATTCAAAACGATAATACAAATTACGGAACGTTATGCATCATGCTCCGATGAAATCAGTATGACCAACAGCAGACGGTCAATCAAATCAAAGCGATGAGGTACACTACAACAAAAGGTGTTCCACATTGATATCAATTATTGTATGCAATGTCAGTTGACCGTAAATGATCCTTTGTTTTTCGTACACTTTTGGTGGCAGCGGTGGGATGCAGAGCATGGGTTGTCCCCATCCATGCCCTGATCCCCATCCCCTCCACCCCTTATTCTCTCTCTCTCTCCATGACATGAACTTGAATAGAGGCTTTCTTCATACAAAAATAGGAGGCTACTTTCCAGTCCTCCTCTGTGCACTTTGGTGGCAGCGGTGTTGTTCATTCCATGTCTAAACTCATAATCTCGCTCGCCTCTCGCCAGTCCTTCAAGAACTTTTGTATACCCGGTACCAAAACCTTGGTTGTGTTGCTTGGATATGGTGGGTGGAATGAGATCATGAGAATCATGCGATCCGACCCATATAAAAGATGGAACTTGGAAATGTTGACTGGCGCTCGAGAACTTCATAGCCTCATACTTAGGTGTCCCATCCTTCCTGCTACTACAGACGAAACTATGTCTTCTCAAGATCTGCAACTTTTTTGGTATTTAAATCCACGTAATCTTTTTGTAATAGAATCATAATTTATTATCTAAATCGCGTAAATATGCTATTTCATAACAATAAAATAATACTATTTAACTACTATGGCGGCTGATTGGCCCCTGGTTTTACATCCACACACCATGAACACACTTCAGACCTCAATCAAATCACAGATCAAACGCAACCTACACGACCTTGCAATGTCTAACATTTCGTCTGGTGTGACCAGGCACTGGTTGACCTATTCGGCCAATCGCCCTACTTTAGTGTTGATGATACGCTCCTTCAGGTTTTCTTGGAACAAACGGACTCATTTCTTGGGCATATATCGTCGTTTGGGACGTTAATAAAATCCCTTCTGGTCATGCATTTCCCAATAACCAATTCTGCCTTATCTGATGAGATCCACCTCATATCTCACCTCCTTCAATCTGTCGATATCAAGACACAACCAACTTGCATATGTCACCATCTCAAGTCTTTCCACACGAGTACACTAAGGCAGACATGTAAACCGTCTAATTATTCATCCTAGTTTTAATAAATCAAGTGTACTTTTCCCATCTCTTTCACTAATTCGTCCCAGTTTCTTTTTCCAACGCCATTTCGCTACCATCATTTGGTGGACCAGCTAGACTAATACCACCTCAAGATAGATGCGCTTATGTTACAGCTTGCTTGCAAATTGTGTCAAAATATAGGTCTTGTCCGTGTAAGAGAGACGTAAATACGTTAATATATAATAGCTGCTGTATGGAATATTCCAAGCATACCTTTTAATCATTACAACAAAAATACAGTCATTCAGGCCGGAAAAAAAAATGTTTTGGTTCACGTTCCTTCCTTCCTCAATATCTGGGATTTGTCAGATTTATTTTCTTTTTTAGATTTTTCAAATATTTTTAGACTTTGGAATGCTTTAGGAAACCTCCCTACATAATAATAAGTTTGTTAGAGAGCAAGGATCACTTCCAAGTCTTTATGTGGCACTTAAGGGGGTACTACACCCCTGCCCAATTTGTGCCTATTTTTTCATTTTTCTCAAAAATTATACATATAGCGCATTAATGACAAGTAAGATATGTATATTATAGGGGCAAGGACTACAACTACTGCACAGTACAGACAACAGTTGTGGAGTTAAAGTCAAAAATGAGGGAAACCAATATTTGATCAATAAATCAATAACTACTTGCCTTGAGTTGCTGAATTTTCAGTACAGTAGTTGTTGTCCTTGCCCCGATAATACATATCTTACTTGTCACCAATGCGCTATAATTTTTGAGAAAAATGCAAAAATAGGCAAAATTGGCCAGGGGTGTAGTACCCTCTTAAGGGGGTTTATCCCTCAGAATCTCATGTAAGAAAAAAAAAAAAAAGAAAAAGGGCATCCTCCTTTCCCCAAGCAGTCTGTAGGAAAAGACCCGAAAACTACCAACAATGATAATTTTACATTGAAGGGAGGTTTCCCTCTCTCTCTCAATTTATAAAAATCCTCTGGACGAAAACAAAACATTAATTTTATACGGCCTATAGACATATACCCTAACATTCTGAGCTACAATCAAGACCCAATCTTGAGCTAATATTAAACCAACAGTGTACTTAATTGTGCCCAGGGCAGCTATAGCTATCATCTGCAGATTTGTCTTTCTTGTACTAATTTTAAATATAGGTCAGCTAATAGGGCGGATCATATGTCTTGCAGCTGGGAAACTGACGGATGGGTTGGTACTGGAATATCTGTCCTACCTGGCCAGCTATATAAAATGGTATAACTAGCTGAACTGCCCAATGGTATTCCAAAGAGATTTGTATTACATATACTATACAAAAATATTAAATGCATTATAATTGGGTATTAGATAGTCTACCTGAATATTTTTGTTGTACGCGATACAAGTAGTTTACATAATGGTCGTACAGGGCTGAAAAAGTGGATTCAGCAACCTCTCTGGCCTTCCCTGGAAATTGTTGCAATTGGAAGGAAATGTTGCTTTCAATTTCATGCAATCACAAAATTCTTGTAAAATGTGGCTATATCCTTCACCGTGTTCATTTGCTCAACAGATGCTTATTCCACATCACAGTTTCATTTGGACAATGCTTCCTGTGTAGACCAAGTTATAATAATTTGTCTTATTTTCAAGCTTTCAACACAATGGGTTATGGATTCTAAAACACAAAAGTGTGGAGTGGACCCAAGATGGACCCTTGGGGCTCACCTCAAGAGGCTTAGATTCCGCTTTGTCAAAGGTACAATGTACGCATCAAATGTATGCTGTATGTAAGGGTATCACATAGCTTTTAATACCTCCAAATGCTTAAAAGTATGTATACTTATGCTCTCACTTTTGCTTCTCAAGTATGATTGTCCTCATTGTCGGATTAAAGAATGACTTCCAAATTAGACTGTGTTTTATCTTTATCATTAGAGCTTAAAATTGACCTATGAAAATATCACCTCAATAGGCTCAATTGACATCAAATCAAAATGTATCAATATACATATAAGTCTACAATGTTCTTTGGTAGTTGTACACCTGGATCCATCATGCGTTCCTTGAAAAGCTTACAATGATTCTACATCCAAATCTACTCATAAGCCTTTTGGAACTCATAGCGCTGAGATCCCAAACATGTTAAACTGTCAAGGTGCAGTTCTATAACCCCAATATTGTATGCATGAGTATATGTGACGTGTCATGTCAAAAGGAGACACTTTTGGGCAGGTTATCAATATTGAGGTTTTTACTTATCTTAAATGTAGAGATATTTTGCTCCACAACACCATTTTCCCCAATGAAATCGGACATTCCTAAGCGAAGATATTGAGTTTGTAAGTTATGGTATTATAAAATTGGAAATTGAGATATCGGCCTTTAAAAATATTATTGACAATGTTGAGAATAGGAATTACCTTGAAAAATGTCTCAAAAAATACAAGATGCCAGTTATATTCCGGTCTGAAACTATCAGACAATATTTTTAACATTCATAACATCACAAATTCGCAACAAACCCAAATTATGAAAAAATCACCCCGGGCCAGATTTTTGGATATTTGTCCATTTACGATCCTGCCCAAAAGTGTCTCCTTTTGACATGACACGTCACATATGATCGTTGAATCAATGAACTTTTTCAACTGTGTCACTGGAAATGATGATATTTTGTTTGTAGTACTGTAGTCAAATTGTCTTAAATTATTATACTTTGCCAGCATAGATACAATCATGAAAGTAGGTTGTGTAACTTGTGTACCACATGGTAACTGTTACAAACACAAGAATAAAGTTAAGCCTTTATCAATAGCATGCTGATTGTGATCTGTTGTGACCCAATTCTACTGATCCTCAGGTTCTTTTATATAGGAACATAGACTGGTTATTGAAGGAAGGCGAATATATAATTGGAATTATAAATATTGAAAGAGGCCCACTATGAGCTAACACAGTTCCAGTGACATAATTCATTGACCTCAATTCAACAGTCATATCTCATAATTTAACATCAAGTTGACTAGTTGAGGGGTATGAGTTTATGTACCCAGTCCCAATGCATTCAGAACAGGTAATAATTGTGTTTTAACATATTGTTAATGCCTGTGCCCTAGCAGATGATTGTTTGAGAACCGGGGGGGTGCAATCGCCCCCGCATAAAAATTGCCTATTTGGGCCCCTGCCCCCTAGTGTAAGGAAAAATGAGGAAAAAGGAGGGAGAGAGAGAAAAAAGAGAGAAGAGAGAGGGAAAGGAGGGAAAGAGAGATATTGAAATCCATATGATATGCAATACCATACGATTATTATCAATAAGCCTGGCAAAATTGTCTATTTGGGCCCCCGCCCCTAGTTTGGGCCCCCACCCCATAAAGGCTTGCCCCCCCTGGAAAAAATCCCAGCTATGCCGCTGAAATAGGCTATGGGTTTCACAGAGTGAACATAGAGATATTTCAATAGAGATGGTTCAAATTGTCCTTGCATGTATGTTTTAGTTTTGAAATATTATTGATAGATGTTTAGGTACTGTATTTGTTCCATTAACTGCCCAGGGCAGCACCAGCACTGAAAGTCATTTTGGGTTGGCGCTTATTTTTTACATTGTAAAACCGACAATACGTTAAAAGGGCACAAAATATTCATCCATGATCATTATCAGTGTGTCATGTTTCGGACCATGATCAAATTCACATGGGCAGTTGATAAACAAACATCACAGTTTGCTTGTTTAAAATTACTGGGTGGGCACTTATAGGGGCATGGGCAGTTATTGAGTTAATGGAATGAATACAGTATTTGATATTGGTTGTCCTATGTTGAAATTCATGATCCCGTGTTTTGGTATATTTGTATTGAATTTGTCCTACGTTTTCGGTTTGAAATCGTCCTATGTCCTTTTGGCATTTGAAATTGTCCAAACAATATTTGAAGCTTCCAAAATACAGAAAATAAATCCACAGCTAGCAAGGAAGCTCTGGTTTGTCCTCTCGTTGACTTTTTGTAGCCTGTCAATACTAAGGATTGGGTTCTATTTTTGTACACACTAGGTCATAGGTGAATCACAGTATATGGTTTGCATGCAATGGACCAAAACCAAGAATTCTATTTTTAAATCATTGGCTCCATCCATCACAAATATGTTATTACTAGGCGGTTACCCGTATTTGGCGGTTCTCGGCTGTCGTGATTACCTGGCTGATGGTGACTGTACCCACCAAGTTTTATGCCCATAGGACAGATTTTACTAATTTGACCTCGGATGACCCCTTGTGACCTCGAAATGACCTTCCAAAATTTGGCTCTAAATGTTGACTGTACCCACCACGTATCATGCCCATACGACAGTTATTAGTTATTTGACCTTGATAACCCCAAAATGACCGTCCAAAAATTGGTACCCACCAAGTTTCATGGCCATATGACATTTTTTACTAATTTGACCTCAGATGACCCCAGGGTGACCCAGGATGACCCCAAAATGACCGTCCAAACATTTGACTCTAAAAGTTGACTGTACCCACCAAATTTCATACCCATACAACAGTTTTTACTAATTTGACCTCAGATGACCCCTGGATGACCTCGGGTGATCTTGGCCCACTAACCGAAACAAAATTGTTCTGTCTGAGGTCCAGATGCACCCACCCACCAAGTTTGAGGAACGTGCAACGTCTAGTCTCCGAGTTATAGGCGGAAATCAGTTTTTACTAATTTGACCTCAGATGACCCCTGGGTGACCTTGGCCCACTAACCAATGCAAACTTGTTCTGTCTTAGGAGGGCGCACCACCAAATCACTCCACGATTTATGTACCAGTGAAATTCGGTTAAAATAGTCCACCGCTTATTTGAGCTTGTTGCGGCTTTATTTTCAAAACGTATAGTCAAAATTTGCCCATTTTCAGCTCATTTGCTTCCGACAAGTGTCTACATGACAAAATATGAGAAAAAGTCCCAATGTTTTATTTCAGAGATGGAGTTTTTGCGCGAATTTGGACAATGTCCGGTTTCAAAAATTGAGTGATTTTTTAGGGTTAAATTTGCACGTTTTTTTCTTTATGCCAAATAGCAAAAAAAAGTAGATGGTCACCAATATATTCTGTTAAAAGAAAAATATTCTACACATGATAAGCTTTACTTTGATACCAAACTTTTTATCCATATTACGTTTTTGCAGTGACAAAACGCCATCCAAACGCATGATTTCCTGTGTAATCCAATGGCGCAATCATTGGTGGTGCGCTCTCTTATAAGCGGCTTTTAAAGTGTGTTGCTATGTACGCGCATTTTTAAAAAAAACATAGAATAAGGGCAGAAGTCTTAATAAATCATTTTATTTCATTCGCAAATGCTTGAAATAACATTTGTGATTAGTTTTAGCAATAATGTTTTTTTATTTATCCGAAAATACAGGTCTCTGACGTTAAGAAAAGCATCAAAAATCTACTTATATGAGCGCTTTTGCTATAGATTTATACCAAATCAGAATAACGTATAAAACTTGTATTTTTGCTTAAAATGCCAAAATCAGTAGGCCTAGTTTGAAGACAGAGAACGAGAGAGGGGGGGGTAATTTGACTCAATTATGTAAATAGGCCTATATTTAAGGTATTAAAAATATTTGTACACACATAAAGTACTTTTCACGATTAAAAAAATTAAAATTAAAGAGTATCTTTTTGCATAAAACATTCAATTTTATGTCCAACCTCTTCAAACTTCTGCATGTTGATAAACACGTTGAAATTGGGGTCTTTTGGTGATTCGGAACTGATATTTAGAGCACCATTTCTTCCGAACGGAAAGTCGTAGAGGGATGAAATCTTGGGAAATGACTAGAAACTGTCTCTAGATTACTTAAAAATGTAAAAAATTGGATTTTGATAACTATTGACGTTTATAAGAGAGCGCACCACCAAATCACTCCACGATTTATGTACCAGTGAAATTCGGTTAAAATAGTCCACCGCTTATTTGAGCTTGTTGCGGCTTTATTTTCAAAACGTATAGTCAAAATTTGCCCATTTTCAGCTCATTTGCTTCCGACAAGTGTCTACATGACAAAATATGAGAAAAAGTCCCAATGTTTTATTTCAGAGATGGAGTTTTTGCGCGAATTTGGACAATGTCCGGTTTCAAAATTGAGTGATTTTTAGGGTTAAATTTGCACGTTTTTTTCTTTATGCCAAATAGCAAAAAAAAGTAGATGGTCACCAATATATTCTGTTAAAAGAAAAATATTCTACACATGATAAGCTTTAATTTGATACCAAACTTTTTATCCATATTACGTTTTTGCAGTGACAAACGCCATCCAAACGCGCGTATTTCCTGTGTAATCCAATGGGCAATCATTGGTGGTGCGCTCTCTTATAAGCGGCTTTTAAAGTGTGTTGCTATGGTATGCGCGCATTTTTACAAAAAACATAGAATAAGGGCAGAAGTCTTAATAAATCATTTTATTTCATTCGCAAATGCTTGAAATAACATTTGTGATTAGTTTTAGCAATAATGTTTTTTTTATTTATCCAAAAATACAGGTCTCTGACGTTAAGAAAAGCATCAAAAATCTACTTATATGAGCGCTTTTGCTATAGATTTATACCAAATCAGAATAACGTATAAAACTTGTATTTTTGCTTAAAATGCCAAAATCAGTAGGCCTAGTTTGAAGACAGAGAACGAGAGAGGGGGGGTAATTTGACTCAATTATGTAAATAGGCCTATATTTAAGGTATTAAAATATTTGTACACACATAAAGTACTTTTCACGATTAAAAAATTAAAATTAAAGAGTATCTTTTGCATAAAACATTCAATTTTATGTCCAACCTCTTCAAACTTCTGCATGTTGATAAACACGTTGAAATTGGGGTCTTTTGGTGATTCGAACTGATATTTAGAGCACCATTTCTTCCGAACGGAAAGTCGAAGAGGGATGAAATCTTGGGAAATGACTAGAAACTGTCTCTAGTTTACTTAAAAATGTAAAAAATTGGATTTTGATAACTATTGACGTTTATAAGAGGGCGCACCACCAAATCACTCCACGATTTATGTACCAGTGAAATTCGGTTAAAATAGTCCACCGCTTATTTGAGCTTGTTGCGGCTTTATTTTCAAAACGTATAGTCAAAATTTGCCCATTTTCAGCTCATTTGCTTCCGACAAGTGTCTACATGACAAAATATGAGAAAAAGTCCCAATGTTTTATTTCAGAGATGGAGTTTTGGCGCGAATTTGGACAATGTCCGGTTTCAAAAATTGAGTGATTTTTAGGGTTAAATTTGCACGCTTTTTTCTTTAAGGCCAAAAAACAAAAAAAGTAGATGGTCACCAATATATTCTGTTAAAAGAAAAATATTCTACACATGATAAGCTTTAATTTGATACCAAACTTTTTATCCATATTACGTTTTTGCAGTGACAAAACGCCATCCAAACGTGCGTATTTCCCTGTGTAATCCAATGGCGCAATCATTGGTGGTGCGCTCTCTTAGGTCAAGATGCACCTACCCACCAAGTTGCATGCCCATATGACAGTTTTTACTAATTTGACCCCTAGATGACCTCTGGTGACCGTGACCCACTAACCAATACAAACTTGTTCTGTCCCGGGTCAAGACGCACCCACCCATCAAGTTTGAGGAACGTGAGACCCCCAGTCTCCGAGAAAAACAGTTTTTACTAATTTTACCCCGAGAGGACCTCGGGTGACCTTGACCCACTAACCAATACAAACTTGTTCTGTATGGGGTCAAGCTGCACCCACCCACCAAGTTTGAGGAACGTCGACCCCTAGTCTCCGAGAAAATAGGCGGACAGACAGAGTCACAGACAGACAGACAGAGGCACAGAGTCACAGACTACCAGTATTATTATATAGATTTTTAGTAATTTGACCTTGGATGACCCCAAAATGACCGTCCAAAAATTTGACTCTAAAAGTTGACTGTACCCACCAAGTTTCATGCCCATACGACAGTTTTACTAATTTGACCTCAGATGACCCCTGGATGACCTCGGGTGATCTTGGCCCACTAATCGAAACAAACTTGTTCTGTCTGAGGTCCAGATGCACCCACCCACCAAGTTTGAGGAACGTGCGACCCCTAGTCTCCGAGAAAATAGGCGGAAAACAGTTTTTACTAATTTGACCTCAGATGACCCCTGGGTGACCTTGACCCACTAATCGGTATAAACTTGTTCTGTCCTAGGTCATGATGCACCTACCCACCAAGTTGCATGCCCATATGACAGTTTTTACTAATTTGACCTCAGATGACCCCTTGTGACCTTGACCCACTAACCAATACAAACTTGTTCTGTCCCGGGTCAAGACGCACCCACCCGTCAAGTTTGAGGAACGTGCGACCCCCAGTCTCCGAGAAAAACAGTTTTACTAATTTGACCCTGGATGACCTTGGGTGACCTTGACCCACTAACCACTATAACCTCGTTCTTCCTCATACCAAGCTACACCCGCCCACCAAGTTTGAGGAACGCGCTGCCCCCAGTCTCCGAGAAAAGAGGCGGACAGACAAACAGACAGACAGACACACACACAGATTGTGGTGAATTATAGTAGGACTAGGCGGTTACCCGTATTTGGCGGTTCTCGGCTGTCGCGATTACCTGGCTGATGGTGACTGTACTCACCAAGTTTTATGCCCGTAGGGACAGTTTTTACTAATTTGACCTCAGATGACCCCTTGTGACCTCAAAATGACCTTCCAAAATTTGGCTCTAAATGTTGACTGTACCCACCACGTTTCATGCCCATATGACAGTTTTTAGTAATTTGACCTTGGATGGCCCCAAAATGACCGTCCAAAAATTTGACTCTAAAAGTTTATTGTACCCTCCAAGTTGCATGCGCATACGACATTTTTTACTAATTAGACCTCAGATGACCCCTGGGTGACCCCGGATGACCCCAAAATGACCTTCCAAAAATTTGACTATAAAAGTTGACTGTACATTGTACCCACCAACTTTCATGCCCAAGGAAAACAGTTTTTACTAATTTGACCTCAGATGACCCCTGGGTGACCTTGACCCACTAATCAATACAAACTTGTTCTGTCCTAGGTCAAGATGCACCTACCCACCAAGTTTCATGCCCATATGACAGTTTTTACTCATTTGACCCCTAGATGACCTCTGGTGACCTTGACTCACTAACCAATACAAACTTGTTCTGTCCCGGGTCAAGACGCACCCACCCGTCAAGTTTGAGGAACGTCGACCCCAGTCTCCGAGAAAAACAGTTTTTACTAATTTGACCCCTGGATGACCTTGGGTGACCTTGACCCACTAACCAATATAAACTCGTTCTTCCTCATACCAAGCTACACCCACCCACCAAGTTTGAGGAACGCGCGACCCCCGGTCTCCGAGAAAAGAGGCGGACAGACAAACAGACAGACAAACACACAAACAGACAGATTCTGGTGAATTATAGTAAGATTCTCCTCTCTTGAATGGGCAAGGTGATGCTGTATACATCACAACAACAACCAACATTATCAATTGATGTTAAATTACGGTACTTTAGCGGGAATTTCTCTTCACTGATTATAGGTATTGAGACGATAGGCAAAAAATTGCCTTGCCCAAATGGACAACGCGTCAGCTCTGCAGAGATTTGAACCTAGACTCATGACTCTAGATGCATTTAGTTTACCGCTGCACCACCATAAGTTACCAGGGACTGCCTTTTGAGGAGAGTGAGAGCAATCGCTCTCCTTAAATCTGATCTAGGAGAGTGATTGTTAGCTCTCCATAGTTGACCATTCTCTCCTTGTAAACATTCTATTGTAAATGCTCTAAACAGCTCACCTTGAAAGTTCCAGAAGAGCTATTTAATGCTCTCCTGCAAATTCCAAAAGACAGTCCCTGAGTTACATTAATGATTATGATCTGAAAGTCAATGGACGTTTTCCATTTAGAAACCATGTTGCAAAACTTGCAATTCTCTGATATGCTAGAACTGTGATTTTACAGACCTTTAATTTAGTATTAAAAACCTATTAAATTACTAGCCTTTGTAGCAAGAAGCAAGAAGCATCTATGTCGAAGTAGATTATTCTCACTTTCCATTCAAACAGACAACACAAGTTCCCCTAAAGGACCTATAGCAATTCTTGGCACATTTTGAGAACTTTAAAATTTTAGGGACATTCCAATGTTTGCTTTGACTGACATGAAATGGCAAAATAAACTTTGTTTTTTGTCAAACACATTGATTTATGCCCGAAGATTGTATGTCTTGTATGCATACAGCAGAACTTGTATGCATGGTAAGATTATATCCCATATTATATCTTACTCTCAGACAGACCCTCACTAGGATCCACAACATGCTCATCTATCAGGGCAGTTCTTTAACCCCAATATATTTGCACATTCATTGAATGACCTTTGTAAAGTTGGGTATAAAAACTCATACTCTGCAACTTGAAGTCAAATTTTGCACTATGATTGTTTAATTGAGGTTATTGAACTATGCCATTGGGATGAGGCCATTATGTTTCAGACAGACCTCTTCACTCTATTAGTGAGGGGAATACTGCAGAGCTAGGGACAAGAATGCCCTTTATGCAATAGCTGCCCTATAGATATTTGACAGTTTCTGCATTATATAATGTTCGTTTTCAAACAATATGAAACATGGCATGCATTGGGCAGCTATACACTCAGTATACAGATGATGCTTTCTTGCGCTAGACCTTCGATATAGATTAGGACTTTTTCACCCACAGTTTTGCTCAAGTGATACTCATAAGGGCAACTCACTGAAGTCATTTTCAGCCACTTTAGTGACATTAGTGTATGTTGTATTCAAGATGGATTCACAACAATCAATTTTGATTTTCATTCAAGACCTTGCAGAAATTGGATTTGGTAAAAATACCAAGCATGGTGAAGTTTTTTTATTGATGATCATCCGCTGCCATTTTTCAAGACCGTGATGTTACCTTTGATTGAAAATTTTGCTATGAAAGAAGAAACGAAAAAGGAGAAAAGATGAACAAAGAAGTCACTTGGTATCCCCGGGATTTGAACCTTAGAAACCTGACTCATCTCCATATTGGCCTCTTATCCAACTTACACCTGTGTTGAACTTTACTTTGGCTTGTTGGAGATGAGACCATTTCACTGCTATGGTCTGTAGCTTTATTGAATGCTTGAAATGCATTGTTATCACTGCAATTCTGGAAAGCCCTTTTTTTCTGAAAATCTTCACCTAAATGGCAGTGTTGCAGTGAACTCTCAATTGATATTACATGAAAACCACAATAACATCCGAGCAGTGCCATTTTAGGCAATAATTTCGAAACATTTCAATTTCAACATGCACTGTAATCGAGAAGTTTGTGTCAGAATGGTGCATCTGCATGACTGCATAGCTGCCATTCAAGGGTCCAATTTTTGAATTCAGCTCTTCATCGAAGCACTACTGATTGCATGATCACTATTACATGATCTTATCGTCACATTGATGTTGATCAATGTTATCTCTTGCTAGTTCAAAACTTAGGCAACAGTCAGTTTGTCCAAAAGGTCATTAGCAAGTCTTAGGGGTTGTGTCAATGTTAGGGTATATCAGAGTAAGGGTTAGGTTTATATGATTAGGGTTATGTTGAGGCCTAGGCTTAGGATTAGGGTTTTAAAATGTTACAGGTTAGGGTTTAGGTTAGGATTTTTAAGGATCCTTGTTGTGTTTTTGGACTAATGACCTCTCGGACCAGTGGCGTGTGCAGCACATTGAAAGTGGGGGCCATGTTGTTCAGTTCCCCCAAATGGAGTCTGATTATAGGAGCAAATTTTGATGTTTTTAACCGAATTAAACGTTTTCCCCCGAATGACCAACAAAAGTTGGGGGCCATGCACTTCCCCCGCACTTGCGCATGCCACTGTCTCGGACTAACTAAAATACAGGTACCATAACTTCATACAGCCCTGGCCCTCCTCGTGCATTGTCCATGTTACAAACCATTTAAATATCTTTCATTTTGAGGATACTTGGCTCTAGTGCTGGTACAGGAATATGGTATTTATTGGAGAAAGAATCTTCAGGCTTGGGAAAAACAACCAAATCAAACATACATAAATTTTCATAGTGGAATTACTCTAAAACAATACTTTGCTGTTTGCATCTGGCACTTTGTCACAAAATTCTAGCACTTCAGCCAGAAATAAAGGAATTCGTTTGTATTCCAGATTTCCAGGGTTTGTGTATGATAATCCCTTATTACAGGATCCTAACCAATCGCAGGCTGTACTGGGGTTTGATTGACAGAATTGTCAGATGCTGAACAATTTTTTTTCTAATTTCCAACTCCTAACATTATTCAGAGAAGGTGATCTTCTGCTTTTAAATTATAGTACCACTCATCACCTGTCTTGAACAAACTTGTTATAAATCCAGGATACCCATTTTACTATTTCTAAAAATCTGTTAAAAATCCATTGAAAACCATTCTTATGATTTGTCTAGATTGTCAACTCATAAAGTACTAGTACGCATGGAACCCTTACAATTTATCCTATGCTGCCTCACACCTTAGTGCTCAAAAGTGGTGCACTTTTATTTGTAAATATTGCATTTATCCCACTTAAAACATGGTTTTAATTGGAAGATAATATTCCTATTTCATCAAAGCAGTGTAAATAAATAAATTTGTTTCAGTCAAATTTTTATACTTGGTGATAATTTGTTGATTACACTAGATCTGGGTTATTGGAACATTGGATTGGAACAAGTCTCTGTGGAATTCTATTTGCACTGGGTAATATAATAATAATTTCATAAATGAATCTGAATGCAAAAATATGGTAAATAAATTTTGTGAAATATTCAATTTCTACATGTATCGACCTGTACTTCAATCAATATTGGTGGCAAATTTTAACGAAAAAACAATTGTTATTTTACAGTACCGGTATTTATAACTTACAATGCCGCTATTTAATTTTAATTTATTTCTACTCATGTACAATTGAACGTACATGTACTACCGTAGTCTTTCTTTCCAATTTTATTTTTATCCAATTACCACAGATCGTTAAAATATCTGAAATAATCACTAAAAATAATAATTTATCTTGGCATTTTATTTTACACATTTGCGGGTTGATATTTTTTACGCAACAATAAATTGTGACAAATGTTGTCTTTCTTTAGTAATAGTAAATTATGTTATAATCAGGGTTCGCAGGTTTTTGCTGTACATGTTGGTGGAAAAAATGCGGTTTTAAGTTACCACTTGGCAAAAACAGTTTTTGCCAGTTTTTGCCGGCAAAAATGGCAAAAACTTAAAAAGTGATGCATAGTTCACCTTTTTTCATCTCAAAACAAATGATTAACCATTAGGCCTAAGTTACTGCCACCAGTTTTTGCCACTTTTCCGGCAAAAACCTGTTTTTGCCGGGAACATTGGTTATAATACTTCTAAATTAGGCAAATTTCTGTGAAATTTCTATGAAATTAAGTCAATTTAGGAGATAACAAAATTTTAACTATATTAAACAAATTTTTTGTAGACATTTAAGAGTCTGCCTAAGTAATGGTAGGGGATTGGATATTGTTTGCACAGTATATTTTTGTGGGAGCTGAGAGTACACCATAAGGCCGTATAAAATTAATGTTTTGGTTCTCGCCCCTCCTCCTCAATTTCTGGGATTTGTCAGATTTTTTTTTTTTTTTTTTAGATTTTTCAATTATTTTAGACTTTGGAATGATTTATGAATTTTTCATACATATAAATAAGTTTATTAGAGAACAAGGATCACTTCCAAGTATTTTTGTGGTACTCTAGGGGTTTATCCCTCAGAATATAAAAAAAAAAAAAAAAAAAAGTGCCTCATCATTTCCTCGAGCACTGTTGGAAAAGACCGAAAACTACTGACAATGCTGATTTTACATTGAAAAAAAAAAAAAAAAAAAAAAAAACACCTCCCTCCCTCATCAATTCATGAAAATCCTCTGGACGAGAACCAAAATATTAATTTTATATGGCCTAATCAAATTGAAATTGCATTCTGAATACGAGGAATATGTCCTTATATCAAATAATTTTGATATTTGATATTCAACAGTCCTCGAAGTAAACTGAAAAAGTGTATACATGTCGCTGGGATGAAAAGCCGACGATCAATTGAAATATTGACTTTTCATATCAATGAAGTCTGAAGATACACATTTTTTCCGCAAAAGACCCAATTTTTTTGGTGTTTGGGGGAAAAATCCATATCTTCAATATGAAAGTTCAAAATTTTCTTTGTATTCAGAATGCAAATGTCTGATGTGCTCTCATGTCCCACAAAAATATACTGTCCAAACTTTGCTACCAGGTTCAGACTGAGCCCTGATAACACTAGCTTCAAATAATGTGCTCAAGGGATAGCTTCCGGGGGCGTTTTGAGGGGGAGCATTAAATTTATTTATATAGACAATACAATGTATGTGCTTCATCAATTTCTCACAAAATATAGCCTGGGATTGATTCAATCTATTGATGAGCAAATTTGAAGCTATTTTCAACCTGCAAAAAAGAGATGGATTTATATTTTCTATTCATGTAGTATGATGTAACATGAACATTGAATATGGTGTGTCCAATGGATACAATTGTCAGAAATACAAAAATTAAATGCTGTTATTTTTCTCTGCTTTTGAATTTCACTCAATTTAAGAAAATTAATTTCAAACCATCATTGGATGCTATTGCTATGCGGGTAGAAATGCCGCAGTGTGTCTGTATACTAGTACCTGGTTTCATACTGAACATAGTGAGGTACGTGTGCGAACATGTACCCGTCACATGTTGTATGTTTCGTAATAGCACTATACATAAGAACATACTTCCAACATTCGCACATACATTTCGAGGCAACATTTTATCAATGATCACCAGCTGATCGCGCGGAATCCATTTTGTGTCATGGATTGACAACCGAGTAAAACGATTTAAGAATATTTGTGTCATCTACATATCTTTTCCGATCATGGCTGAAATGGTTATTTTAAATTATATTCATGATTTTATCAGCATTATTTGTTATATACTCACGTGAAATCGCGATGTGTTGTCTGAAGACGTTGCAGTGCTACTCGGCTCTCCATCAATCCGTTTTGAAAATGGTCAAGTGAATTCTGATAATTTTAACACGCGCAAAAAAGACAAACAGCTTGCTCCGCATCTATAAATCAATAAAACACGCCTGATTTAGCCTGCCAAAAGCTGCACAAATGACCTACATCTGTTTATAATGGCAAATAACCATGCTGTTTAACGTTATAAAGATGCGGCTTGAAAAGATGTTCTCCTCACTGCTGCTACCGGCCGGTGTTTTTTTGGCGCGCCGGCCCAGCCCAAAACAGCTGATTGCGAGTTACTCCCGGGGTCTTCCGATGGGTCATACAAGCTTTTCACTGCACCCAACATATCCAACGCCAAGCTCAAGTGCGCCACACAGGTAACTAGATGATTTAGCGAAGTTTGAACAGAACCGCTAGATTGGATCATTTTTTTCTGTCCCGGAAAGACGTATCAAGGGTCCATGCTATGTTCATGCAGGCAGGCTTGATTTGACATGCTAGCTGGGCCTATAGATGCATTGCCATAGCACTGAGCGAGCTTTCATACTGATAAATATAACGGTATGACCTCAGCTCGCTGTGAGCCAGACAACATAATGAGGTCGGCTGGTAAGAATTGAAATACGTCAAATATTCATCTTGCTATATGCACCAAATTTTACACAAAATTGTCGCTCTTTTGGTTTGTATATGTAGTGATTACTGAATTACATATAGGAGGGTGATTCACTGATTCCTCAAAAGTTACAAAAATTAGAAATTAAATCATATATAGCCAGACGTTTCTAATTCTCCCTACTTATAACCCGACAGCCAATCTCGAGATATCGGTTCGACTCGCAGGTCGAATTGATGTGGACGCGTCCATTTCTCGTTATAGGGGCGTGCATACTTACTGTAACTGCATATAATTTTGTGGCTGGTGGGTGAGAAGGAAATAAGTAATTAGTTTGGAACACAAATGGCTTTATTTTTACACAAAAATAATAATGGATCCTTTTGCCGATGAAATAATCAGCTGTTATTTAATTTTGATTACAATTGTTTATGACAATTTAAGCCGGTACCTCCTAAAAAACAGACAAGAAATCACCCATCTTGTCAAAATTTAGTTTTCTAAAACGTCAATCATTTTTACACCTGTCGGATTTATTCAGTTTTGTTTATTATTTAGATAAAATTGTTTTTATTGATTTATTGTATTAATTTACACTTCCCCATAATGTGGAATTTTTTTTAGTAATTTTTAATTTAGTAATTTTTAATTTTAGGCCTGACTGGGGGTTACTTTGAAAAAGTTCCCCGTGGTGAAGTAGCTCGATCTACAGCGCCCCTTCCCCCGAGCCCCTTCCACTTCATCATGTTCATGCAGACTTGGCCAAGACCAATGCCTCATCTCAGATCATCTTCTATAGCCTACATATCTCTGTTTGTTTGTTTACGTGATTGTTTGTTGGTTTGTTTATTAGGCTGTTTGCATGCAGAGCTTTTGAAGGTCGCCCTAATGTTTTCAGATTCTATGCATCCATGTGTGATGATGATGATGATAATGATGATGATGACGATGGTGGTGGTGGTGATGATTTTATGCCCCTCCCCCTATTTTTTTTGCAGAGCGGCGCCTGACTCGCCGAGCGCCCCTATTGAAAATTCCTGGATCCACCCCTACCCCTTAAATTTGGGTACGTCGTGTCTTCCCCCTAAAAATCCTAATAAATTAGCCCAAAAAACTCCCGTGTTTTGGGTCAAAATATTGTAAAAAGTTAAGCGCTTCGTGCACTGGTCTATCCGATACCAAAGTGCACCTTCATTTTGGGCTTTACAGTAGTAGTCTGAAAATGAAATTTGTTTTGCGCATTCTTCCAGTCACAAAATGTGCTTCTGCCGCCAGATGAGACACGGGGATTCTCAAGTTAAGAAAGGCCACAAGCAAGGGGATGGGGGCGGCGGAACGATTTTGAAAGTGGGGGGGGGGGGGCCAGTCAGGGTGATATAAAAAATCGAAATAATGGCCGCAAAGCGGCCATCTAAATCCTTTGGAAAATGCCCAATTGAGTCCATTTGGTGGACTATTCTGGCACTATATTGTGAACAATTTTACCGGGCAATTTTAGTTTGAAAAATCCGAAAATGGGTCAAATGAAGGCCCAAATTGAAGCCATTCGTGGATAAGTTTTCACTATTATTGTATAAATTATTGCTTTTAGTGTTGGGTGTCCAAATCAGAAGCGAAAAGGGGAATTTGTTTATCCATAGGCCTACACACTGTGTATTAAAACAGGGGAGTTGGAAAATTTTGCAAAATGAAGGTCCAATTGAAGCCATTTTGTGCATCCTTTTTCCACTTTCTTAAGCATGTTAAGGGTCTAGAATAGAGATTTGATTATTTATGTTCACCCAGACATGTTACACACAGCACTTTATGGGTTAAAAGTGGGGGGGCCAGGCCCCCCAGTCAAAAAAGTGGAGGGGCCACTGGCCCCCCTGGCCCCCCGGTTCCGCCGCCTATGGCCGTAGGGGAGCAACGTTCACGGGCCTATAGCCTACATGGGGCCGTACCGAAGAGCACACAAAAGCTCACAAAGACCAACAGTTAGCATGGTTATAGGGATGAAATCCAAACTCTCCCGGTTTCCATTGTTTAAAACAATAGAAACCGGTCGACGGACCGGAACCGGCAGGCAACCGCTGGTCGAGTTTTGATTTCATCCCTTAGTTTTGTAAATTCCACTGACAAACTTTATAATCAGGATAACATCTTTTGTGTGAGAAAATGCGGGGTTTTTTTTTCACACTTCGCGCCCATCTTATATTTGTCTCATCTTTGTAAACATGGTAAAAGCGATTGTCTGTGGAGTCCATCAAATTTGAATTTTTCGGCTAGGCCTGGACCAGCTCTCGGCCCTGACTATGAACTTCAAAGTGGTTAAAATATATGGTTACATGATGGAATCAGCTGAAGACGCTCTGGGAAGACGCACGTTCTCTTCAAGGTTTTTGCAATTCCCTTGTTCGTTTCAGTCAGAAGACAAGTCAGTCTATATTTTAAAAGAGAAAGCCTCTTCATGGAAGTTGACTCTTTCTGCATTGTACTTTATACAGCAGTCACACGCTTCAAGCATATTGACATCTTCTAAGGCTAGAAACAACGGAAATCCAAGTTTTCAACGACAAACAAGTTGTTCCATGAAGAGTTTGAACAAACTTGGTCTCATCTCGATGACAAAGAGAGGAAAAACGAATAAGCACGGGAAGGAAGCAATTTAATAATTCGGTCATGTAATATCGCTCCCTTAAGGAGTGAATTGTCAAAGTCAGTACTAGTGTTAGCCGTGACATTGGGCTATTCCAGATAAAACATGCACCCCCCCTATAGAGGGCAACGGAAATCCAGATTTTTTGGTGGTCTTTGGGGCTCGGAATTCCAGCCTATTCTACTTATGCTGTTCCAAATTCCAGCCTATTTTGCCTATGCTTGGCGCAAAATTTCCAGATTTTTCCACCATTTTGTTAGTCTGAAGGCATAGAGGGTTTTGGAATTCCAGGTTTATTGTGTTTATCCTTGGTTGGATTTCCAGACTTTTTTGCCTCTGGTCAATAAAATAATCCATATTTTTGTCCATTGAGGTGCTGGAATTCCAGATGGTTTTGTTAGTAATTTGTCGGGATTTCCAGCCTTTTGTGCAAATAGATATCAGGAATTCCATTCTCTCCAGGTTAATGCAATTTGTCATTATGTATGTGCATAATGTATGTTGGGGCGGTTTCCCCTCCCCCCCCACAAGTTGGTGGTACTAGTAGTTATAATCATCATGATTGACAGCCCAAGTGACCATGACAACCAACATTCTTCAGTTCTTGTTGAGTAAGCCCTAATTATTAGTAGGAAAGAAAAAGAGGGTACACCAACTTGACGGAAAACAAGTCGCAGGGTGGCGAATCAGACCCCACCCCTGCTCAGTTGACAGATATGTTGTGACAAAATTTACAATTTGCATCTCCTTTTTGGCCTATTTTAGACCAAATTGCCGCGCTTTGCGCGCAATCTTGGTAAAGCCATTTGAGTGAGTAGATCTGCGACAATCATGTTGCCTTGCCCACAGGACCATCAAAAGGTAAATCCGGCCATATACCAGGTATATGATATACACATTTTAGGCTATTCCAGTTGAAAGACATACACCCTGTATGGAAGACATTACTTTAGTCTCTCACACAGGGGTGTAGATTCCAAATGAAGTCAGCCCCAAGAAAATGGTTGCCCTGAAAATAAGCTGTTTCTTTACTCAATTAATGAGAGTTTCATTGAGTAAAGAAACAGTTTAAAGCAAGTGCACTATCTTAAGTTAATGAAAACAAGTTCACAGAAAGCAAGCACACTTCGCGAGGGGTTTATTTTTGCGGATTTCGCGAATGGAGTTCCATCCACGAAATTAACACCTCGCGAATATATATAATAATGTATTTGCAAGTATAGGGCAAAACTAAGCATCGCGAAAATAACAATTGCAAAAATGTCTCTGTAACTCCAAATCGCGACAATAACTGTACGCGAAAATTACCACTTAAACAGTAATTTAGTACGAGCAAAGAAACTCTCTGGACTGACCTTTCACAAGTTCAACAAAAGTCAATACTATTACGTAATTGTTTGTTCATGGGACATAGTGCACACACTTCATCCATGCAGTACAAAGTGTTATCTGTTTCCAAATTTCCTGTGTGCTTTATTTTAGCAGATTTGGGTAGCTACCGTATTAATAAACTGAGGAAAATATTATTCTGTGTATTAAAACAAATCAACCCATCGTGGCTTGGGGTTTTAATAACAGGTTTAATTTCCGGAATTGATTGATTTTCAATGATGGATACAAATTTTAAGTTTAGCATCAGTTTTTGTTAATATTTTGTTAAGTATTATAAAATGTTGCAAATTAAAAAAAAAAAATTAATAGTATCAAAGGCTACGAAAAAACCCTTCTCTACGGGGCCAACCGACCCGGAATTTGTGTTTTTGAGAATTAAAAAAAACAAACATTTATTTTGCTTAAATCATAGAAAATATGTTGGTATTAAAAAATTCTTCAGATTTTGGTGATATTTTAGGGTAATTTCAAGATAGCTCTCTCTAGAAATACAAGTACAAAAACACCCGACCCTATACTTGAAGTTGAAAGGTCCGCCCGTAGAATAGGGTGGGTTTTTCTTTTGTCGCCAAAAATACAATAAATAACATGACACCATAAAACAGAAATTTTGACAATAATAGTTTTTTCTGATCATTTTAATGTAAATTTTGACCAAAGTATCAGCAAATTATGATATAGCTAGATTACACATAAATATAAAATTTGAAAGAGGGACTCTAAATATACATTTAAAAATCCAAAAGCATAAATCAAGAAGTGCATATTACCGGTATTACTATTATTAAAAATGATTTATATTAAATGATGCTCCCCGTCTAAAAAAATCCGGACATTGAGTTTTTTTTACATGTTTTGCATTTGGAAAATGTTCCATTACAAACCAAATGTCAGACGAATTTGTCTCTATGGATTGTCTGAGTTGATAACATCTGAGGGATAGGCCTATATGAATCCAATATCGTACTAGCTAAAACTACTGTTCTTTGAATGGAACAAAATGCAGATGTTCAATCGAAATACATGTGAAGATGAGCTCATCTTCTCTGATGTTATGCAAAATATGGTAATATCAAATATCATCCATTTTATTGTTTTATTATTTTATTATTCACGGGATGTGATTAATTAGCATATTATAAATTTGATGAGGAATTTAAATATTGGGTTTTGTGTATAGGGGATGGAGGAAAAAAACTTTGATTGATAATGTCATTAAAATATTAAGATACCCTGCATCTCGTTTCTACTACTCATTATAATTATCATTAAAGTTTTGCTTTTGTAAAGCCTACAATGTTCTAGCACATCTAAAATTCTCCTGCATGCTGAGTGAACATAAAAGGTTGAATAACACATGGAGATTAAAAAACGTAAGTAAACAAAATCAAACGAAACTGGTAATTTGCACAACCTAAACCACAGAGCAGTACATGTATTAAACAGAACAAGATCTTGTTCATGGTTGTTTGTTTAACCATGGATATTAATTATGCTCTTCAAACACATTTTAAAAGGTTCCATGACTTGGCAAACAAAGTTATACACACTTGTGTTTATAATACATGCAGTCTTCACAGTCACTCCAGGCTGTTTTGGATCGGGGGGGGTCTGCTTGATCAGCAAAAGAGATATTTCTCCCATCTTCTGGTATTACAGTAAAGCTATCATTTGCTGCATATTTTGCTCAAATTTGCACTTCTTACATGATTGTAATTGCCCAATGCTATCTGAAATACCATGTAAAGGACTAAGCCTCCAAAGTAAAATTTAGAGGTTTTATAATAAAACTGGGATCCCCCAAAGCTCCACAGTTAAGCGGCTAAGTCGGTTTTTTACTTTTTACCCCCGGTTTTTACCTCATTATTTTCGCTTAGTTAAAACTGAGACTAGTAAACCTGAGACTGTTGGTTTACTAGTCTCAGGTTAAAATGATCAGAAGACCCCCTTGACAGTAGACTATGCCATAGTCGAATTTTATTAAAAAATATGTTATTATTAGTCATGATGAACCCATTTCGTTGAATACAAAATTATACTGATGTTTATTAAAATTAAAGTATTCAATAGTAAAATGGTCATAAAGAGTTAAAAATATCAGATAATTAGTGACAATAAAAGTAACTGAATGCAACATTATCTTGCATAATTATAATGACTGACTTTAATACTGAACAATTCTGATTTTGGAAGTACCAGTTTATTGATAGCGAACCCCGAAAATCCTGGAAGCTAACAGAGGGAGTGCGGTGACTGAAAAGATCAGATACAGATGTGAAAATCTATCAGTTGCACACAAATCAATATAAATCAGAGTTTTATGCTTTAAATGTAATGGCCTGAGTATGCAAAATGGGCAAGTGGACTACGGAGAAGTCTACCTTGACAGATAAAGTGTTACTAGTACCGTAGCAGTAACATTATGTAATCATAGTAAATTTTGACAAAAAAGAAGAACAAAATTAAAATTTTACCAAAATCGTACATTATGTCTTTTATAATCTCCAAAATAGGAAAGATAAATGGTCTATGGTAAAACCAAATTTATCGAACGTAATCAAAACAATAAAATTATTATTTGGCCAAAACAACAACAACAACTCTGTCCCTGCCCCTTTGAGGGATTCTGATTTTCGCCAGCTAAGAGCTGGCTATCTAATTCGGAGATCGTCTTTGTTTGCTAAAGAGATTACGGGGTACTAGCATTGGTTTGAATTACTTTTGCGGAACTTTTTATGGTGAAAATATATATGTAAGACCTGTTATTCGATTTGTAAGAAAAAGAAAGTATGCTTTGCCGTTTTAACGAATGAAAACGAGTGAGAATTTCAAAAGTTATGGTTTGAAGGAAATATAACATTAAAAGTTATATATATGCCAGGCCTATAATAGTTTCCACAGCATATCAACGAAAGAAAATGATAGTATCCTTGTTATCAGGCGTTCTTAGATTTACATTTGCAGACCTCTTGGAGATCAACACAGCATGAGATGTGAGTGTATTGATAATAACATGATTAAAACCTTTATGGACCTAAAAGTCAAAGTAAAAATATCCTATATCCTGTATCGTTTTATGGATAAAAATGACTCAAAATGTCATTTATAAAATAATTGATATCTTAAACATCAGTTTTGTCTTTTCAACAGGAAAAATTCGATGTAAATTCAAGGCCTATTTTTGATATGGGTACAATTGATATACATGTAGGCCTATTGAACAATATCAGTCTTTATACATTTTATAATGTGCTATGTATAAATTGCGAATTAATATATAAATTAATATAAAATTAATGTGCATGTATAAGGCAAGTAGGATGGCAGTTTTTAGCCAATTAACTAAAAACTGCAGTGTATTTCTTTATATTAATAATGAGCTAAGGGTGGCCTAAAAGGCAGAAAAGACAAAAAGACAGAACAATTTGGAGTAATTAATTAAAGAGTTGACAGGAAGTTATAGGAGTTAATGTTTGGTTTTTCTGTGTGCATGTTCTTATCATTGATGGTTTGGAGCAGGCGGCGAATGGCATGATAGAGCAGGCAGCTTGTGAAACGGCCCGGCCGTATGGCATTGTCCAAATACTCGGTTAGTTTTGGGGGGGTTTATTATCAAACCCCCATGGTTTTAGCTTGTATTTATATTATTTATTAACATATAGGCCTATTTGTTTGTGAAATTTCAAGCGTTTTAAATTTTCAAAATAATCCCATTCAATTACACGGTTGACGATGAAAATGCAATGCGACCACCACCTGGTTTGGTGGACTGTCATCCCGGACTGTCATGGAACATGATGGATCATAAAAAAAAAAAAAAAAAAAAATGCCTTCCACCTAAACTAATTACAAGACCTCTTCTGCATTGAAGCTGGCTTCCCTTTTATAGGAATTTGTATCTTCTTCTTTTATTTCTTGCATAAAAGTGGAAAATTAAAGTTAACATATTGGCAATACAATTTGCTTCCTCCTCTTAATGATCAATTTTGCATTGTAGAAAAAAATAAAAATGAAAAAGTTCTCCCCCTTTTAAAGTTTTTTTCTGTCAGTGTCGTTTTTAGCTGTGGGCCTACTATGGAGTGCAGCCTGTAGTGTAGAGGTGTATCTTACTGACTTGCTTTTAATACTGACTTTCTAACTTTTATAATTTTATAATATATAGTTACCCCTTTGGCTCTAAAATCATAATTGCAAGACTCTGAATTTGTAAAGCTATGTAGACCCTACCGAATACTGGCCACTCGTCCTTTATACCGTATTTAAATAAAAGTCTCCCCTCCATAAAGTACCACGGGGCAATTCGCAAAATAATACCATAACACATGTGATATGCTGAGGAAGCCTGATTACCTTTTTAAAATAGCTGAGTGGGAGGGTTTTCAATGAAATATTTTTTCATGTCAGTGAAATGATGCCATTTGCCCCCACATCTCATATGCACAGTTTATCCCTTACATACCCTGTGTCTTGAATAGCTATATAGCCCAACCCTGTGGTTAAGAGGCTAGGAAATAATTAGAGAATAAACGATAGGAATTTTTATTTTGCCTATCCTCTACCGTGTGATAGACGACAGGCAGGTCCAATATTTTGAGTAGTGGATGCCGGCGCAGCCGGTATCCACTACGATAAAAATATTGGACCTGCCTGTCGTCTATCATAGGTAGAGGATAGGCAAAATAAAAATTCCTATCGTTTATTCTCATTCTTAGTCAGTTAAATATTATTTTAATAACTGTAAACAATTTTTTAAAGCAAAAACTAAGTTACCGTCATAAAACTCCCCTCATTATAAAATGAACGAAACTTGTTTACAACTTTCACGTATTCTGTTGCGCGTACTGCTAGCGCGTCGCGTATTCCGCACTAGTCTACGCATACATCGCGATACATACGCGCACCTCTACAAGCGTGTAAAGCATTATCAAGACGCATGATGACGTGGGGTCGTCTACGGCCTGATAAACGGCACCCGAAATATTGCGATTGTCCAATCAAAAATGTGTCTACGAACTAGACCACTCCCACTGACTAAGAATTCCTAATATCTCATACCCTAGTTTGTATGCCTTTATCTAATCTTGCCCCACATGACAACTTACTATTTAGCCCTTAAACCCAGCAAAGAGTCTGCTCAGTGTAGGAATTTTTAGCCTTTTTTTATAAATATGTTTGCAATTGGCTTATAACCATCACATGCTGACAATGCACATAACTGATTGGTTAATCAAACTAGCAGGTCATGGTCAGGCCTAATCACAAAGTAAACATATCATCTGTAAATAAAACTATGCAGCAGGCGACTTACTTCAGAAAAGGTTCAATATAACTACATTGCATAAAACTAAGTCCATTATCTATAGTTAATTGGTCAAATGTTTATTGACTCTTGTAATAACCCATGTGTAGTAACCTGTATAATATTAGTGTTCATAAAAGCAGGACTATGAGACAAATATCCCTGACCCTGACAAAAACTAGCAAGAGCAAATGGCTGTGTAATTTGTTTACTTTAGTAATAAGGCATCTTGCATACATGTACAATTTTCATTTTATTTTATTTATTTTATTTATTTATTAGACTTTATACTTCGTAGTTTATAGCCAAATTTGTTTCCTGGAGGTGGCTTAATAAAAATTCCTTTAAAAAGGAATGGGGCGCCCAATGTGAGCTTGGTCGTGATGTATTGAATTTCATGGTGTTTAGATTTGGTATTATTATCTCATGAAACCCGGTGACACCTCATTATAGAAATCAGACCTGTTGATAGGTTGTAAGAGGGATAGCCTTTTCCAGTCACGAATTGGGCCAGAAAGTTTTGCTACTTTGCAACGCAATAAAAACCCTAAATGCAAAATGAGATCCTGTAGTGTAGGTGGCTTCGAGGTGATTAAAAAACTAAATGCAAAATGAGGTTTAAAAAAAATATTGTTTTTCAGAGTCAAGACACAGGTATCATTATTAAGCCTCATATCACTTATTTATTGTTGAATAAGTGCAGAGTAGGTTAGATATGAATATTAAATGTTAGACCAAAGTAGCTCAAAGTATATGTACTATACACCTGATCCGTGAACTTATCTTTTTTAAAGACAAATTCTTGTTTGTGTAAAAACTGAAGCATCATAATGTGTAAAAGAATATTTGAATATTAACTGTACATCATATATAGCGATTCGTGATACCCAATCATGCTTCAGTTTATGTGGTTTAGGAAGCAGAGAATTTATTTCAATTTTATATACGCCAAAATATTTTCTGAATTATAAAAATTAACACTGAATTGATGGCGGAAATTTTATGTAAAATTTACGTAGGTCCCCACTAAAGATTACTGTTTCGTCTTTATGGGAATTTAATCTTTTAATATCTGAAAGAACTTTGGGGACCTACATGGACTACGAATCCAGACCGTCTTACAAGAAAAATGGTAGGCTAGGCTCCCTACCTTGCAGGGCACGTGCATGCACGAAATGAATTGTGTATGTATCATAGGCCCCTCGTATTGTTTGTATGCGCCTGAGAATTCAACAATATTAATAGGCCTAATGGTAGCTCTACACATTAATGTTTTTAAGCAGATAAAATTCCAAAATACGGTACATGATGCAGTCATGTCTACAGTGGAATTCACCACGACCTTTGCAGGACTTAAACCCCATTAAAAGCTATTAAACCAAGATAACACTCATTGAAAACAGCTCAACTGATTAAATCATATCTTCTCTGGTTAAATACACGCAACATATGTTTCTGCTTTACATGTACAATGGAGCAATGAGCTGGTATTATAGTTTCAGTTGGGTGAACGATTATAAAGCGAACGCTAGAGAACAATTCTGTGTGGGCTTTTGTTTACGAAATGAGACAATACTCTGCTTATTGTTAACCAGCGTTCTTGAAAATGAGAAGCATGGTGGTTTGCAGAATTAACACGGGTTGGAAATAATTTCTTCATATTTTTTGGTGTTATCTGTCGTTTACATATCCTTCCTAAAACACCAAAGTACGAATATTTCCAAACATCTAAATTAGCTAAAAATTTAGGACATGTTACAAAACTATATTTTCTAGAATTGGCCGGTTATTTTTCACACACCGACGTTAACTAGGCAATTACCCATACTTCTAACATACGCTATTTGTAGAGGTTACGCGTCAACGGTAAGAGCACTGTGTATTGTGTATAGGAGAATGGACAGTAACTGCAGTATGACGTTTTCTGTCTTTACTTGTCACGTGGTATGTTGAAGTAATGAAGTAATTGAAGTTGTGATTATATGTTCAAATTTTCAAGATGGCCCCAACAAGTCAGTTGGTCAGGGTACAGGCGCTGGTAATATGTCGATACTGTATACATGATAGCGGTGCAGCGTGGGTTCGAGCCCCACCTCTGCCGAACTAAATTTCCTTTTTTTTTAAATTTCATATGTGACACGATCTGGTCCATGGGGGCCAAAGGCGGCAAGTTTGATATTGAGATAAAGGCAAAAATATGGAGTAAAAAACAATAAAATACATAAGAAAATACACATCGCAAAACCTCATAACTTTAGAACCAAACATGCTAGACCTCTGGTGTTTTCAGTAAATGATAGCCTGCTGTTATTACAAGATAATAATTATAGTAACTCAATTTTCAAAAATGCCTCCTTTGGCCCCCGTGGAGCAGATCGTGTCACATATTATGTTAGGGAAATGTGGCTGGGGGAATTTATGTATGACGAAGAGTGGTGTGGGTCGATAGGTTCATCCCCTGCAATGGTGATCCCCAGCCCGACTTGGGTCTTCACTCTAGCTTGTGTGAAGATTTTGTTTTTATAGGCCTATTTGTTTAAAACAGCATCACACTCACTCCCACAGCCCACACCCCCACACACAACGCATGCGCATCACAGTATAGACATATGATATCCCTATTATCATTGATTAAATATTTTGAGCTCAAAATGTAGAAATATACACTTTGAGCTCATCTTATAATAATAGCTATAACAGGGCAAGGAAAGAACTAGGTCACTTTATTATTACTTGATTCATGTCGTATTTTATTCATAGGCTACATGTCGTATGTATACGGACGTTGAAACTTTAAAAAGTAACAGTCCCCAACGAATTTAGATATGAGCTCTTTGATGTCCACTCCCCAATCAGGGAATTCCCTTTTAACAAAGGAGCACCTGCGTAGTACAAGGTACTGCAGCAAGGTTGCACTCGTTCTACTTGATGTGGCTTCATGTATTTATCATGCAGCCTATTATAAATATATCTATTTCATTCAAATACAGGTATGTATTTAATATAAAAACAACATTTGAGGCTTTAGGTATTTTAGTCTCAGCTCAAACCAAAGTAAGAAAGTTTGAATTCTTATGTACCGTAAACGTTCGCCTAATGGCGCACATGGCTCCTTTGCCTTGGGGTAAATTTCATGTACAAAGAGAGAGCTACCTCCTCTAAAAATCACAACAAGAATTAAGGGTGTGTGCATGCCCTTATTTGCTGGTGGGAATTTTGTGGGCAGGCGCTTTAAGTTTGTGTCTAAAATACCAGTTATATCAAAGGGCCCATAGCGCCATTAGGCGAACGTTCTACGGACTTCCATTGACAATACAACAATATTCGTGTTGTAAAGTAGGGTAAAAAGATCTAGGCCTCAAGAAAGAAAGAACAGGAATAAATAAAGAATAATTAAGGACATAAAGAAAGAATTTTGCCCTAATGAATTTTTAGAAAGAGCTGAAGCAAGAAACTGAGTTTCACAATACAATCCTTTTATAGTTCGAAATGTGTGCTGCCGACAGAGTATGCGTCCCTTTGTGTGGTTCAGTTCATGGACCTAAAGACCCGGTTTAACAAGAATGTTAAAATTATGTTACGCCAATCAAACATTTTTTAGGCCTAATATACATTATATTATCATTGATTAAATATTTTGAGCTCAAAATGTAGAAATATACACTTTGAGCTCATCTTATAATAATAGCTATAACAGGGCAAGGAAAGAACTAGGTCACTTTCAGTAGTGTACGCAGGAATTTTTCAAGGGGGGTGTGAGGATAAAAAAATAAATAAAAAAATGGCCGCGAAGCGGACATCGCGTCGAGCTTGCGCAACGCCAGGGGTGTCTGAGGGGGATGTGCCCCCCCTCAAAGTAAGAAACTTTTGCAAAATGAAGACCTAATTGAAGCGATTTGGTGGACCATTTTGGTACTATTAGCGTGTAAAATTTTAGTCTGAAAAAGTCAAAAATTCGTGAAATGACGCATGACGGTCCATGAAGCCTTTTGTGAACAAGTTTTCCCTATAATTGTAGGCCTATAAATTGTGTTAAACACAAATTGGTAAATGTCGAAAGCAGAAGCAAAAATGGCCACTTGTTTATCCACTCTGCAGGGTGTGTCTGAGGGGGATGTGCCCCCTCAGAAGTTAGAAACCTTTGCAAAATGAAGACCTAATTGGAGTGATTTGGTGGACCATTTTGGTACTATTAGTGTGTAAAATTTTAGTTTCAAAAAGCCGAAAATTTGTGAAATGACGGTCCATGAAGCCTTTCGTAAACAAGTTTTCCCTTTAATTGTAGGCCTATAAATTGTGTTAAACACAAATTGGTAAATGTCAAAAGCAGAAGCAAAAATGGCCACTTGTTTATCCCCCGGGGTTTATCCACTATGCAGGGGGTGTCTGAGGGGGATGTGCCCCTAGCCGCAGTCTGTGACCCTCACGGACGCAACCTCTCTGGATAGTATACTAAATAGCAACAGAGCCCGAAAGTAGTGCTAATGTGCCCCCTGAGAAGTTTGAAACTTTTGCAAAATGGAGACCTAATTGGTGCGATTTGGTGGACCATTTTGGCACTATTAGTCTGTAAAATTTTAGTTTCAAAAAGCCGAAAACGAGTGAAATGACGGTCTACTTGAGGTGAACAAGTTTTTCCTCCTCAGATATGTTGCAAAATGAAGGTCCAATTGAAACCATTTGGTGCATAATTTTTACACTATTTCAATTCAAAATACTGTCTAAATATGCTTTATTTTAATATATTCTTTTGAAAAGCGATTAGATTTAGATTACTAAGTAAAAATCATCTGAAGTACATAAAGCTTGCGTAGACGTACTAGCACCATGTTTTGACAGAAAAAAAATTGCAAACGATTTTCAGATGATAACATGGCGCAATTAAATGCGGTGTAAGAGATACAGTTTTGAAAGTGTGATGATGGGGTTGACAATTTAAACTTTTAAGTACGTTGCTGGGGTGTGGGGTGTGTGGGAGGGGGAGGAGGGGGTGTAAATATGTATATCCATGGCAATTAACAATTAAAACCTTTACGCATGTACGTTGCCAGAGGTGTGATGATGGGGGAGGAGTGTTGACATGTATCAACAATAAACACATTTACATATGTTGCCGGTCAATACCGGGTATAGGGGTGAGATAATTTGTGTGGGGGTTGTTAAGTCATCTATAGGCTTATGATATTATTGTGATAGTATGTCCCCTATGCCTTGCTCATCTTCCCCCTCCCCTCCCCTCTATCTCTCTCCCTCTCTCTCTTTCTTTGCCTTTTCTTTTTTCCCATTTTATTTTTGGACAGATCCAAGGGGGGTGTTTCACACCCGTAACACCCCCCTGCGTACGCCAATGGTCACTTTATTATTACTTGAGTCATGTCGTATTTTATTCATAGGCTACATGTCGTATGTATACGGACGTTGAAACTTTAAAAAGTAACAGTCCCCAACGAATTTAGATATGAGCTCTTTGATGTCCACTCCCCAATCAGGGAATTCCTTTTAACAAAGGAGCACCTGCGTAGTACAAGGTACTGCAGCAAGGTTGCACTCGTTCTACTTGATGTGGCTTCATGTATTTATCATGCAGCCTATTATAAATATATCTATTTCATTCAAATACAGGTATGTATTTAATATAAAAACAACATTTGAGGCTTTAGGTATTTTAGTCTCAGCTCAAACCAAAGTAAGAAAGTTTGAATTCTTATGTACCGTAAACGTTCGCCTAATGGCGCACATGGCTCCTTTGCCTTGGGGGTAAATTTCATGTACAAAGAGAGAGCTACTTCCTCTAAAAATCACAACAAGAATTAGGGGTGTGTGCATGCCCTTATTTGCTGGTGGGAATTTTGTGGGCGGGCGCTTTAAGTTTGTGTCTAAAATACCAGTTATATCAAAGGGGCCCATTGCGCCATTAGGCGAACGTTCTACGGACTTCCATTGACAATACAACAATATTCGTGTTGTGAAGTAGGGTAAAAAGATCTAGGCCTCAAGAAAGAAAGAACAGGAATAAATAAAGAATAATTAAGGACATAAAGAAAGAATTTTGCCCTAATGAATTTTTAGAAAGAGCTGAAGCAAGAAACTGAGTTTCACGATACAATCCTTTTATAGTTCGAAATGTGTGCTGCCGACAGAGTATGCGTCCCTTTGTGTGGTTCAGTTCATGGACCTAAAGACCCGGTTTAACAAGAATGTTAAAATTATGTTACGCCAATCAAACATTTTTAGGCCTAATATAGAAACTAGTAGGCCTACATACCACATATTGTTATTGAAAACCTGTAAGGAGAACAGCAACCCTTCACAAAAGAGAAGCTTAATTTTAGTGCTTACCTAGGATACCAACACCAGTGGCGTGCGCAAAGGGGACAGGGGGATGTGCCCCCCCCCCCCTTTTGTCAAAAAGATCGGGGAAATAATGCACCTAATCGGGGAAACTGGGTAATTAGTTATTAAATTTTAAAACAGTCAGAGAATCGAGACCCCTGAACCAGACTTTGAAAACCTGCGTACGTTACTGCCAGGCCCAAACGCAGGATTTTTTGTTTTTGGGGTGCTGATTTTGAAAAAGTGGACTTTTTTCCAAAGGGGGGCGATTTTGTGAAATGTGGACTTTTCCCCCCAAATTTGGACCTTTTTGACCAAAAAACCATAAAAAAAACGGATTTTTTTGCTCGCTACGCTCGCAAATGCTTCAATTTTGGGACTTTTTGAATACTTTTGCAAATTTGGGGAGGTGCAGTCGCAACCCCTCACCCCCCCTGCGTACGGGCCTGGTTACTGCCAAACACACGCCTTGGTGGTGGGCCTATATTAGGCCTATACATGTAAAACATCATAGATGACTTGGAATAAATGCAGATAAAGCAAATATAATGTAACCTTTACAACAATAAACACCTATACACGCCTAAAATAACTCTAAAACCCTAACATGGAATTCAAGACTTTTTGGTAGTCAATTGAAAAATTCCAACTTATTTGTGTAATTTTAGATACCCTCTATAGAGGGCGATGGAATTCAGATTTTTTTGGTAAGTCAATTGAAAATTCCAACTTTTTTTGATAATTTTAAAACCCTCTATACCCCTCCATGGAATTCCAGACTTTTTGCTAGTCAATTGAAAAATTCCAACATTTTATTTGGGTATCTTTAGAAACCCTCTATAGAGGGCAATGGAATTCCAGATTTTTTTGGTAAGTCAATTGAAAATTCCAACTTTTTTTTGACAATTTTTAAAACCCTCTATACCCTCCATGGATTTCCAGATTTTACATGCACTAAACAGGGCCGGAAATCCAGGTTTCTTCCTCAAGTATGCTTTGGAATTCCAGACATTTTAGAAAAAAAACATTTTGCCCTCTATAGGGGGGGTGCATGTTTTATCTGGAATAGCCCAATTTAGGAGCTTCCTTAAGTTTTCCTATTGCCTGCCAATATGTGTGATGCTTAATGCTGATAGCAAAAGATGGGTGCAATCCCTTCCCGAGATGCATTGGTCCTTCTTTTAAGAATTTCAGTTCTGTTTCTGATTTCGTTTCTGTGCAACTGCCACAAACCAGGCCCGTAACCAGGATTTTTTTCTTCAAAATTTGGACCTTTTTGGACTAGGGGGCTGATTTTGAAAAATTGGACTTTAGGCATAAAAAAAACCCAAAATGAAAATGTTGGGTAACAAAGGGGACTTTTGGACATTTTGGGATGGGGTGACCGCCCCAGCCCCCCCCCTTGGTTATGGGCCTGCCACAAACACCTTTGTTCGGGTTGTCCCTGCTTTATCAATTACTTACCAGGTCCAGCCTCACCCCCACACACTTTATCCTATCAAAATGGAGATTTTTTTACATCTAATCTCACATTTTGTTCTCATTCAGGGGTGTAGCAACTGGATCCATGAAAAAGGAGCAGTGCTTTGCTGGGGCCTCTGGACCCTCACATGCTCAGGGCCCATGGACATGATGGACTTCGTCCACCCAGTGGCGTAACTAGCAGGGGCAGAGGGGGGCAACGTGCCCCAGGCGCTACCATTAGGGGGGGGGCGCCAAATTGACAATTCAGCATCGATTCTGCGCCCCTCCAAGCGATGAAAGTCAACATTTTCGCGCGCTTCTGCAGGGATTTGAACCCGGGACATAGCCTACTATAGACTCTGTAGATCTAAGATCAAAAGCTTATACCGCTCAGTGACTAACACTTTCTTTTTAAATCGAAATGTATTGTGGGTCCAGTTTTTATAGCAAAAACTGTCTATAGTTTGGTGTAAGCATATGGTGTAAGTCACCGATTTAGTTTAACACTAAATTGACATAACGTTAAAACATGCAACAGTTTAATGATAAAATTATGAAAGTGTCATTTGGGATGCGTTGCTGAACAGTCTAACTTTTTGGTGCTAAAAATATTTAAAAACAATGCTCCAATCAAGTGCATGATCTGGCATGATCATGGATGAATATCTGAGTATTGTCGGGTCAGTATCGCGTCGGCCTTTTGCAAGTGTAACGTTCATCTCTTGGCAGAGCTTATTTACCTTCCAAACAAAATAGACAATCTAACTCTGAACATCAAACATAAAATAGTAATTCTTATTCCTGGGAGATTCTGAGGTGTGGTTTTTGTTTGTTTATTTGTATTGTTTTTTGTTTTTTTATATTCCGAATAAGGAAGCGAATAAACAAATTAAACCCCCTCCTCCTCCTCCTCCTCCTCCACCTTCTTCTTTTCCCTTCACATTCACCTCCTCCTTCCTCTCCTCCTCCTCCACCTTCTTCTTTTCCCTTCATATTCACCTCCTCCTTCCTCTCCTCCTCCTCCACCTTCTTCTTTTCCCTTCACATTCACCTCCTCCTTCCTCTCCTCCTCCTCGTCTTCCTCCTCCTTCCTCCTCCTCCTCCTCCTCCTCTCGTCGCCCTCCTCAATCTTCACATTTTTGTTCAAACACAATCTTTGACAGGGAGTTAGAGCAAAGTAAAGGAGTACATATTGATTTTGATCATTTTAAGGGTATTTTAACTTAGTAACAATGCATCTGAACTGTGAGAGTCGGACCATTGCATTCATGAGTAGGCTTTATTTCTAAAAGTTTAAATTAACTTTCAGCACAAAATTTCAACTAACCTTGAATTTTCGATGTGTGACACACATCTTCATCAGAACAAGTCTTATATGTCTTTTCATTAGTTTTCATAATAGCCTTACATCATTAAAATTATAGCCCTATATTATTAGTTCCCAAGTACAGTGGTGTATAGCCAAGGTGGAGGCAAGGAAGGGGGACCAGGCTATACCATTACATGCTGTGTATGAATTGCATTATTTATATGGACAAGACTGTCCAATCAAAATCAAACAAAATTAGGCCTAGGCTTAGGCCTAAGCTAGGCCTGTACAGTAAAATGATCACTTTTTTCAAGCTTTCACCCAATGTCATATGCATGGAAGCTACACCCAATGATCTTTGGGTTTTTGTTTTTTTTGTTTGTTCGCTTTTTTTAGTAAGACTGGAAATTGTTAGTACTTCGGTCAGAAATAACCCTGTATTCATCCATTCCGTTTTAAAGGAAATTTTTATTCAATTTTGCTGACTTTGGCTGACCCTACAGGGCTGACATATTAATTTGAATTGAATCCTATTTCAGTGTCTGCTACTCAATAATCAATACCCCAAATTATTTTAGCAGTCCACATCCCCGGTCCACACCGACTATTATGCAGACATCAAATGGGGTCTTGAACCTACCCTGGTGAGTAGGGTAAGGTCAACATTCTCTTTGACTCCTGCATTAATGTATAAACAATAAAGCTAGAAATTCTGGTCATTTCAATGTTGAATTTTGTGGATAGCAACCTGGCGCATTTCAATACACATAAAAACTGTAAATACCAATAGTTTTCATATCATTATTGTTTCAAACTCACCTTCCGGATTCACCTAATTCCGTTTCAGGCAAAGAGAGTGACATCTTTCATTGATGAACTTCTCTCGGAACTTCTTCCACATTGTATCATCGTACCATTCCTATAGAGGAAACATCAATTAAGAAAACAATAAGATGAGCTCAGATTTCTAAAAAAATTATGTTGCGTCCATATATGGACCCCTCAAGAACAAAAAGGTTTGTTAAATAAGATGAGCTCAGATTTCTAAAAAATTATGTTGCGTCCCCTATATGGAACCCTCAAGAACAAAAAGGTTTGTTAAATAAGATGAGCTCAGATTTCTACAAAATTGTGTTGCGTCCCCTAGGGCCTATATGGAACCCTCAAAAACAAAAAGGTTTGTTAAATGGGTAGGCCTAACTCAAACCTACCTGGTTATCATATTAATCAGTGATAAGGTTATCTCTGAATTTGACAGGTGCTAATTGATTATGTTAATGCAATAACATTAAAACATGAAATAGCTCCTGACAAATTCAGAGATTTATTACTGATTAATTTGATAACCAGGCAGGTTTAGTTCACCATGCAGAAGAACTGCTCTGGTGAGACTTCCTCTTTAAACTGAAAGAACCCTTTTAGGTTCTTCAAATGATACTTTACACTCTCAGACCCTGTTATGGCTTTTATAGTTAAGATCCTTTTTTGTTTTGCTAGAACTGTACCGAGAACATATTTTAAACCTTTTTTCTAAGAGTGCATTACAGTCATGTAAACTTTCACAGAAAACGTTTCAATGTTGGATTCGGTATATGGGGTACATGTATAAAATATTTTAATAATATAACACTCTAAAACGTTTTTGAAAACTTGATATACAAGCTATTCTCACATTTATAAGTTATTTTAGTTTAGTGTTGACAAAAATGTTTTGAAAACAAGAACTGTCTTTAAAAAAGACAACGCCATGGATGAAGATCATGTTTCATAATTTCGCATTGACAAGTACCGGTACTAGGTATGCTAGTAATTATAATTTTGTGTGTGTGGCACAACTAACCAATGCAGTGTGTGTGTGTGTGTGGGGGGGGTGGCACAAACTGAGCAATATTTTACAATAATATTAATTGACAACATTTTTCAAATGTTATGTTTTTTTCATATAAAACGTTTTCAAAAAGTTGTCATCTTTGTAGCCCAGTCAAATTATGAAATCAAATTAAGCGGTGAAACAAAATTCAAAACAATGTGATATACTAAAAGCTGTAAACAAACATAACGAAGTATTATGTAAGAACACCCGGCTGACCCAAAAGGTCCGGTTACGTTTGAAAACTTCTCGGATCATCGGCCAGCCGGGCACCAGCCCAGAATTTATGTATAGGCCTACGGAGTTCTCTTAGTGCCATCAATGCTGACGAGAATTATGTACAATTTTACAGCAACTTATGATAGGCCTATATATTTATGCATGGTATAACTTGACGGAATGAGGCACAATACCAGAATCGGTTTCCCCATAAAGATGCAGGGTTTATAATATAGAATGGGGACAACTTTGGGGTAAAAATCCAATTAATGGAATAAGTGCAAATGCTTTTCTTTCTCTCCTTTCTTCTTTATTAATCTTTCTTTCTTTAAAATATTTCTTTCCTTTTTATTAAAAACATTTCTTCGAAACCAATTCTTTAATTCTTCTTGTCCTTTATTTCTTTCTTCTATATATTCCTCATTCATTTCTTCCTGTCTTAATGATCTGTGACGATCTCTGAAATAATTATGGCCTACCTCTCTACAAAACAAAAAGGTTCCATTCTATTTCTCTGTTTTCTCTTCTTCATGACAGTTGAGTCTTATTGCTTCGACAATTTTACAACATGTTTAACAATAAATTTCCCCCGTATCAGGAGCCCCTCATATCCAGACAAAATAACAAATAATAAATACGCTATTTTGGCAGAAAAACAAAGGTGACAGATAATTAAAGTATGACGCAAACCTCGGAGTATATTAGTGAATCAGACATGCCAAATACTGTTAACTTGGCTCACAACAGACGCGCAATAATATGCTATTCCAGTTGAAATCATTACACCCCTCTGGAAGACATCATGACTTTACCTCACACACGGGGGGGGGGGGTGTAGATTTCAAATGGAGTCACCCCATCAGGTAACCCCATTTGAAATTCATACTCCCTGTATGGAAGATTAGGGGATGAAATCAAAACTCGACCGCCGGTTCACCACCGGTTACTCCAGGTTCAGTCCCGGTTTCCACTGTTTACTGAATGATAGAAATCAGACGGAACCGGTAGTCAACCGCCGGTCGAGTTTTGATTTCATCCCTAAGGTTAAATGTATTTCATAGGGAGTGTGAATTTCAACTGGAATAGCCCAATTTTCTCATTTCTATTTTGTGTTGCCAGTTAACATGGCCATGCATGTGACATATAGGTGATATAGATGTTCCGACGGTTCCGTATACTGGCCGTGATGGTGCCACGGGGTGGGGGAGGATACCCCCAGTCAACGATCTTGTCCCCCATGCACCTCCAAACCAAGAAAAATCGAAAATTGTGTGCAGAATTCATGGTTTTGATGCCCCTGAAATTCACTTTGCCCTTCCCCCCCCCATGCCCCTGGTACCGCTACTGCATGCATCGGGCCTACTAGCAGAAATCGTAAGAATTTGTGTTCGAGTTATAAGCAAAAAGGTTAAGTTTTACGTTTTAAACAATGATGAAGGTGAGGGATTGTGTTAAAAGGGGTCATGTTTGAAAAATTGTTCTGATTTGATAAAGAAAATGGTCTCATTTCATACATTCGTTCTATCCATGTGTGTTTGGGCACATTTTATATAAACTGCGGGATATTTTTTTTTAAAAGTATTTTCTGTGTTTATTTTCAAATTTCTAAATGGCACGTTTAGAGACTGCAATCTATCGAGAAATGTAAAAGTACTCACATAAAGATGTTCAGCTATATTATTTAGTCTTTCGGTTTAAAATTCGTTAAAACACTAAAAAGTACATGATTATAATGTTTTTTCCAGTTTCTGCTGCGTTTCAATAACCCCTGGGCAATAAACATGGGAAAGTCAATAACCATATAATGATATTTAATGAACTACACGAATTGGTATAGTAGCTGGTATATTGGTATATCATGGGCGTAGTAATTTAGACTTAATGAAGAAAACACCACTTATATATTTTCTATTGACGCACCCTAGACGTCTGCAATTTTTTTCTACTTCGCTAATTGCACCGATTCAGATAGGTTCTGTGTATAATTATTACTATAGCTGGTACTGCCCTGTGATGCATGAAAATGTATTATGTACATTTAAAATGATGATATCGGGAATAAAATGATCAAGACACCGTTTTAGGACGATCAGATGACAACATTTGAAATGTATTAGATGCGGCAGGCAATTTTAACTAAAAAGAAGGAAAAAACTTCTTGAAAAAGAAATGCTCGAATAGGGCCTTCTTTCAGATTTTACCAATAGTCCTGGCCAGGGCCATAGTATTAGGTCTACCATAGACAGGGCGGATTTAGGGGGGGCGCCCTATATTTTTTGACTAGCAAAGGGCGCCGGTAACTTAAAAATACAAAATTGTAAGAAATTAAAAAAAGGAACCAATTCGGCCATGAACAGCAAACAATGGGCCAAAACCGTTTAGTTTTCGAGGGGTAACCCCCTCTAACACATTTTTTTCGTCGTCGACCAAAAGGCGCCCCCGTTATCAAAAATTCCTGGATCTGACCCTGATAGACCCTGAAAAAGGGTCTATGGTATTACCGGTGGTCTCCCCGTCTGAGTCCGAAACACCGTCAGTCCGAACCACCGTCAGTCCGAATTTTAGGGTTATGGTTAGGTTTAGTGTTAGGAACCCTAACCCTATAAAATTTCGGACTGACGGTGGTTCGGAGTGACAGGGTGTAGGCTAGGCCTACCCGTAAAGGGGAGTAAGGTGACTTGGAGGGATGAATTTGACGAAAACTGTCATAAAGTCAAGAAAAGGTCCAAAAACCTACAAATTTCAGGTTGCCAGCATCCCGGAGGAGGAGAGGGGAGGGGTGACAAGATGTTTTACAGAGTACAGACGAAGGGAAGCTGTCCCCTTGCTCCCAGGCTACGCCGCGCATTGATGAATGTTATATCTCTTTAAAATACACGATATGATTTTCAGTCAATAAGCTTCGAATAAGCTGGATATAGGCCTATATGAAGTTTCACCAGTCTCAATTTCTGACATTTTGAAAAATAAGCTGCATGACATTATAAACTTTCATGACAAAATTATTGAGGCAAATTGCTCCTGGCGATTTGCTAATTTCATCTTGTTGTCACGGTGACATGTATTTTGCACAGGTCTGGACAATGCATAGTTCCCACCTATTTCGATTTGAACGACAGTGACTTTTGCGACAATAAAATACAGTAGGCCCTAATTATTGTTCAGGCAGCAGATGCCCATGCAGCTCGTATATGCCATCCATCCAGGTAGGCCTACCGTGCTGTTTTTGGATTTTTTTTTATCCATGCTATACACCAAAATCTCATTTTCAGCATAAATTCGAGATATTATCTCTTTTCGCCAGCGCATAGGGCGCTGGTACCTAATTCTGAGATGGGGTTTGTGTACACTAAAGATTAGCTATAGCCTTCTTCTATTGGTATGAATTATTTTTTTTACTTCTCGTGGTGGAAATGTTTTTGATGTCTGCTAATTCGATTTGCAAGGAAAAGAAAGTATGTTTTGCCGTTTCAACGAACGAAAACGATTGAGTATTGCCAAAGTTATGTTTTAATTAATTATGACTTAAAAAGTTATCATAGGTTAGGCCTACACATATAAACATAAACTTGTTCAGCAATCAGCATATCAAAAAAAATGACATGGTCAAAGCGGGGGAATGATCACGAGGTCATATCAGTGGACTAGTGAGCATAGCATGATGTTTGGTTGCCTGTGAGTGCATAATTGATATGTTGATAACAGATCTAATAATGTTGTGGAATCAAAATCTTCATTATATGGACCACATTGAAGTCAAAGTAATTATCTATCCTATCCTGTATCGTTTTATGGATAAAATTGACTCAAAATGTTATTGATGATATTATTGCTATCTTTAACATCAGTTTTGTCTTTTCAACGGGAAAATCCGATTGAAAATAAAGTTTTTAGGGCTAGCTATAATATTGAACAATATATCCCATATTTTGACATGCACTTATAGAAAATAAATAAATTATTGTCTTACTTTATAAATGATAAATACTGTAAAATGACACATAACTAAAGTGAGGCCAATTTCTATCTTTTTTATTTGATTCATAAAATTACATTCAACAAAATGATTGAAGACTGAGAAAACACACAATGCAGACTACAGAATGGAGTAGGTAAGATGCCATGTCCATAGCTTTGCAGGAGTTTCGGACTAACAATCAACACATTCAAAAAATACAGTTTAAAAGTGAAGATTGTAGTGAATGATCAGTCCTTTATCATGTGCTTGCCACTATCTACTTTATAGTAAACTATACATTGCGAAATAATATAAAATTATTTTAAAATAAAATGTGCATGTAAGTTGAGTTAACATAGCGAATTAACTAACAACTGCAGTGTATTTCTTGATTTTTATAATAAGCATGGGTAAAAAGCAGTAAAGACAAAAATACAGAACAATTTGGAGTAATGAATTAAAGAGTTGACAGGAGTTATAGGAGTTAATGTGTTTTGCTGTTTCAGTGTGCATGTTCTCACCATTGATGGTTTGGTGAACTGTCATGTAACATGGATGTAAGCGTGATCCTAAAAAATGCCTTTCACGGTGACCCAAACTATTTACAAGACCTCTTCTGCATTGACGCTGGCCTTCCCTTTTAAAGGGAATTTTTATTTATGTCTGAACTATGCGTGGCATTAACAGCAGCTATCAGTGTGATAGTGCTGATGGGTTGGCGCCAACTTAGTTGTTAATTTCCCGCGAAGCTCATCCGATTCTGGGTGGGGGTAATTGGACCAGGTAGGGCATTCATAGATTATGTTAATGCACAGTTTGTCTTTATAATCCGGGGTCCGAACCGAGCCGAGTCATAACACTCTGTTTTTGTATCCTTCTCCATACTTTAGTCCAAGAGCGGGATACCAAGTTTGAGCCCAACATAACTATATATATGCATGGATTTATCAAAAAGATCCCAAAACATAGAAAAAATGTGAACAAATTCATGCATTGTAGGCCTATACATGCTTAACATGCTTAACATGGATAAATGTTAACAGGGCCGTCGCCAGACCAATCAGAACGATATATGGCCTTTTTTGTCGACTGAAATTGTGCATATTGTTGAACCGAAATAATTTTTCGACCGTGCCGAAAATCTGTCAAGGGAAGGGCAGGGGTGGAGACGCTTTTTTCCCCCCGATATTTAACCAAATTGTTATGTCTCATGGGCCCATCAGGAAGACATAGGCCCCTATGCATTTAATTCTACGACGCATGTCAAATTTCTTTGACGCATTGCAATTTGCCGACAATCATCATGATTTTGCCGACAATAATGACAATTTGTCGACAAAATAATATGAATAGGCAGGCCTTGTGAACTTGGTTATCACACTCACATCCCCTCTAGCGATGGCCCTGCATTTACCCTATCAAAATGGACATTGATTTAACATGATTAAGGGGGTACTACACCCCTGCCCAATTTTGTGCCTATTTTTGCATTTTTCTCAAAAAATATAGCGCATTGGTGACCTAAGATATGTATATTATAAGGGCAAGGACTACAACTACTGCACTGGAAATTTTATTTCAGCACAGACAACAGTTGTGGAGTTACAGTAAAATATGAGGGAAAACCAATATTTGATCAATAAATCAATAACTACTTACCTTGAGTTGCTGAATTTTCAGTGCAGTAGTTGTAGTCCTCGCCCTTATAATTATACATATCTTACTTACCACCAATGCGCTATAATTTTTTGAGAAAAATGCACAATTAGGCACAAAATTGGCCAGGGGTGTAGTACCCCCTTAAGTGGACTGGACTCGAACCGGACTCTCCGAGTATGGAGTCCTTTTTGTCCGATTTCTCGGAGCTTGGCTAGTGTTCAGACTTCCTAAGCCAAGAGGCTATAGTTTACCAATGTGGATCCATTTTATTGATTTATCTTTCTAGGTGATCATGTGCAATTGTGTTAGGATTAAATGGCTAACTAGCTATGCTTCGAGACACCGGCCCATTTAGGTCGAGTCCGACAAATATTGGATTCGAACGATGACTATACTACATAATAAACAATGATAAAAAATTATATTGATGGTTGAAATAACTCCACATTGAAACTTTTAATATGTAACTTTCACAATAACGACAGAAGAATCTTTTTTTTCAAAAACTTAAGAATGATTCTTCTCCTGTACATTGTTTCAACAAGTTCTAGTAGTTCTAGATGTTGTAAAAATCGCATTTGTTCAGTATTACATTTTGTTTCATATATGTGAGCAATTATTGAAAAAAATGTAGCAACAATAACGTACTATTAAATAGAGATTCATGCACTTGTCACCTTAGTAGACATAATTTCTCCGCGGTATAAAAAGGCTTCTCAGCCAGAAGCTCTACTTCTTAGCTCAGTCAATGAAAGTAAGTGCAAATTAAGTCGGTACCATTGTAATAATCAATCTACAGGCATAACTTACCATTTATATTAAGCAAAATGCATTAATTAAACTTCTGAATATGAAAAGGCACCGATTTCATGAAGTCATATGGGTTATTTCACGTAAGAAAAGTACATTTCGTTTCTAAAATGATGGTGAGGAGCCTAAAAATGATGAAATTCACCGTACCTACAACATGTCCATGCACGCCGGGGTACAATGATGTGATAAACACGAGGAGACGGTAAGAAACTCTTGAAGAACATCAGTCAGGTAAAGGTGAGTCTCGGAGCAGGCAAACACAAACGATTTTCTTCTTCCAACATTAACCAAAACGTAGATTTTTGTTTTTATATTTTTTTTAAAAAAATACTTAATCTTGCGTAAGTGCATAGGATGTTATTTAATATTCAAGCGAAAATAGATATCATCAGATCATATATACGTGGGTTGGGTTGGCAAATATATGAAAATTATACCAGACTTGTTCTTCACCGTCGAGTTTCTTTATTCTCGTCCTTTCTCGCTCTCTATATCGTCTTTCTCTTTCCCCTGCCATCTGTCTTTTCCACCTTTCCTCTCTCTCTCCCTTTCCATTCTCCCATTCTCTTTCTCCCACCCGTCCTACTCTCTTCCCTCTCCTATGGCCCTCCCCCCTCTCTCATCTCTCCCTCCCCATCCCCATCCCTCTCATCTCACTTTTCCCTTTCTCTTTCTCTCTCGTTTCTTCATTCTTCTTCGATTTCGCTATCAAAATATCTCGTATATTGCTCCACCTCATCATCATGATCATTTCAATGTCTATAAATTATCTAGACCTCTATAATACACCATTCTTTCTTTTTCTTTCTTCCCTCCTTTCCCTCTCTCCTATCTCTCTTCCTCCTTCCCTATCTCTCTTTCTCCCTAATATTTCGCTAGTTCACCATATACTTTGATTTTCCTACCAAAATGTATAATAATAATTATCATGATTATATGCATTCCGCATCATTATGTTCCATCTTTATTGTCATGTTCGTTAACGTCGCTTCTCTATTCTCGTCCTCTCTCCCTCTACACTTCTTTCTCTCCTCTCCCTCCATTTCCCTTTTCCCTCTCTAGCTTCCATCCTCTCTCTGATTTCTCTCCCTCCCTTTCCCCTTTTTCGATCCTTACTATTTTTTCATGACAGTCCATTATAAACTATCTCTACCATGTCTACGATCGTTTTTCTAGTCTCGTCCTCTCTCCTTCCCCCACTCCCCTCTCTCTACCCCCACTCTCAGTTTCTCTTGTTTAAGTTTTCCCCATGCTTTAAAAAAAAGTCAAATCTGTAGCTGAGTCCACTTCACCCAAATCTGAGGTGAGCCGAATTTATTTGTATCCGAGTACTACAGAAGAGTCTTTCAAAAAGACACAGTTCACAGATCAGTTGTATACTGTAATTTGTTCCAACTTTCCATTTTCATATCAAACCTACTCTGCACTGATCTTACAATAAATTAGTGATTTGAGGCATAACTGATACCTATCCTGACTCTGGCTTATATAACTCTATAACCATGATAACTCTCCAGCAAGAAACGACTCATTGAAATATAAACTTTCAAATCAATACACTTTCATAGGCCTATTGAAATTCAATTATACCAGGCAGATAATAACCTTGGCCCAATAATTATACACGTTTACGGGTTCCAATTAAGATAAGCAAACATTACTGGGTAGATAAAAGGAACTAAATTTCGTCAGTTGGAAGGAATTGAGTAAATCGCCTGTATCAAAATATGCAGTGTATTTTTCATATATGCAGTAATATGCATAGCCTTATCACAAAATAAACAATAGCATTGACCGTACCCACCAATCAGTAAAGCCTATTATAATCATGTGATGGCTTAATCCAATAGTAAACATGCTTAGAAAAAAGGCAAAAAAAAATAGTTGTGGCTGCCATTGTCTCAATACAAGATAAGATGTGCTAAAAGGTCCTTGTCATGTGGGGCAGGATTAGATAAAGGGATACAAACCTGGGTATGAGACATTAGGAATTATTTTCTAGCCTCTTAATCACAGGGTTGATGGGCTCGCTACAATAGCTATTCAAGACACAGTGTATGTAAGGGATAAACTGTGCATGTGAGATGTGGGTTCAAGTGGGGGAAATGTTCACTCCGTGAAAAAAAGTCCGGTGGGTTTTGAAGACCAGTGCACCCAGAATAATGTCATGTCTTCCATGGGGTGTATGGATTTCAACGGGAATAGCCCAATTTATTTAAACGGCCACCAAACTTTATAATTAGTGAGACGTATACATGCCTATAAAATAACAGAAAACAAAAAACAACAACAACGGTACTTTCATCTTGCAGATGATAATTGTCAATTGATTAGGCCTACTAAAAGGAGTATTTCGTGATCCTTGCATCCTCTTTTGTGACATTTTTTTCAGTAGATATCCACGAAAAAATCGTATTCCCAAAATTTCAGTTGATTCCGATTTTGCATTTGCGGGCATGGTTTATGTATTACACTGCTCCTTCATTTCCATAGGCCACTGTTGTAATTTCATTCTGGTGTGCGAGAATGTATTACGTAATTCAAATATGACGATAATTTTGCAAAACGAATTTTTCAAAATCTCAACTTTTTTTAGAAATGTAGGGGAATGAGGATGTGCCCTTTTAATTAATGTTCCAGTCAATCTATACTGCCATGATACTACGCGGATGTTTTTAAAAATTCAAATGTTATTATCACTTTTGCCAGGTTTAACGTCTGTCTGCTCTGACAATCCAGACAAAGCCTAGACAAATGACTAAATTATGTGATTAGTAAATCTTGGCTATGAAAGTAAGCCCAAAAGTGTGTTTCTGCCGCGGATTAACGACGATAATCCAGGCTAGACACGTCAGCTGTGAATGTCCATTTTTGACACTTTTGTTTTAAATCTATAACCTGTCCTCAAACACGCGATATAAAATGACTTCTACTTCAATCGCGTAGCAAGTCGCGATCGTCTTTAAGCCAATGAAATGGATCATAACTTTCTAAGCAAGAAGTCATGACCGCTTTCACTGGTCGATAGCCAATCGCTTATGGTTAGCGATTGTGGTATAAGTCAAGCAATATCGATCTTTTGGTATAAAAAAAAGTCGGACACATTTTCCGATTTGGTCACGCAATTGTAATTGGCTAATTAAAAGTTTGGATGAAATATCAAGTCTCAGTACATAAAAAGTACAATTGCAGTTATAGTTCAGATAAAAGTACTTTTCAGATGCAAACTGTGAAGATGCGACTTTACACCCAGCTGTATTTACCTATGAAGACTACAAATACACGTTGCCTAATAATTATAGTCAGAGGGACCGACAGACCGTCCCTGTGGAACACCAATCTTAGCACATAGATTAATTTGTATCAAAGTTGTACTCTTCTTTAAGCATCGGTTTGCATACAAATGATCTATAATTATTCTGGTTTACTTTCACTATCGATTGGGCTATTCCTGTTAAGATCCATAACAGGCAAGGCATAACCTTAATCTCCCACAGAGTGATGTAGATTAATAAATAAATAAAAACAAATTTGGGATTTATACTGCAAATGGAGTCATGGTCACCCGCAGGGCCGGATTTACCTTTTTGGGGGCCCTGGGCCAGGCCAAAATTTGGAGGCCCCCAAACGCACCGCGAGGAAGGCATGTGCACTCAAGTGGCCAAGTATAGATTCTATTAGGACATTTGCGCGCGAAGCGCCCGGAAAATTTCAATATAAGACTATTTTGGCCCAAATTGAAGCTGAATTTTGCTATATAACAAAACAGTGTGCGTGTTTTTCGGCTAAAATGGAAGATGCACACTGCATAGGGCAATTTTGGGGCCCCGGGCCCATCTGGCCCTATGGTAAATCCGGCCCTGCATGGTCACCCGTTCCCCGAATCCAAACCCAATTTGAAATTCATTCTATACATCAATCGTTTTCATTGAACCAAACAAATATGGTCCAGAGCGAAATAACTACCGCCACAAATAAATACTTCATGTGTTGAAGATTATAATTCATGATCTTTAGTCCGAAAGGGCGGTATGGATTTCAACTGGAATATCCCCCCCCCGTTGTGTTATGACATATCTTCGTCATACTCATCATCACCAACACCACCATCATCCGCGCATTCTTCATCACTGTCTTCTTCATAATCATAAACCCCACTCCACTACCATCATCATCTGACATCTTCATAATCATAAATCATCATAGGCGTAGATGGGGGGGGGGGGGTCCATCCATACAATCACACTCCCCCCATGTTGACGCCTGAATATGGGTGTCTGACCAAATTAACCTCAAATTTGCCCATTTTAGTCCCAAAAGTGCACATTTTCGCGTCGCGCGTATTTATTCCACTTTTGCACCGCGGTTTAGCTTCAAAATAGCAATTTTTTCGCGCGCATCATCATCATCACCATCTTCATCTTCTTCTTAGCAGCATTCATAATTACAACAATCATCATCAGCAATTCGTCATCATCAATAACAAACACAACATCAGCAGAACTCGTTTTTGTAACAATGTTTTGCTCTAAAATCTTTTTCTCCCCCGCACTACCTTCGTATCCCCTCTTCCTCTTCTTTTCGCTCGTTTTTCCTAAATAAGTTTCGCTCTGTCTTCTAAATTTATACTTCTTGTCCTCCCTTTTATTTCGTCTTATTTTAAAAAAATAGGAAAATGTTGAATTGTTTTGTTTAGCGTCAAGCACGTATCATCAGTTATTATTCAATAAGTAAAAATGACAAACTGAAGAGACTTTTCAATATCAACTTTCAATAGCCAGCTAAAAAACAGCCATGATAAACACAACTCCCGGGACACAACTAACACTGATTTCAGAGACCGAATCCCCTAGCTCTGGAATCCTCTCATAAAAGATTTCTTTGCACTGCCAATCCCCATAATCACACAAATCGTCTCCAACAAACCTAATAATTATACTGTGTAACTCTATATCAAAATATATCATGGCATTCAAACCAATTATTGTAAAAAATACCCATTTGTTTCACAAACGAGACTTTTATTTTACACGGCCTCTCAGTTAAAGTTCAAAGTTCAACAGCCTGTCTAACCGCATGCTTTCTGCGATATCATTGGTTTTTATCGAGCATGCGTAGATGCTCAGTCTGGCACAGCGTTCATAATTTACGTAATACTAGAGCTCAAGGCTTGGATACCGTTTTCAATGATTTCGATGATGAAGCAGATGATTTACCAAATCATCGGCGTTAGGGATTGAGGGCGTCAACACGTTGACCAGTATGGACATTTGGTGAACTGATATGGTCCAGGTCAAAGACATTCACTTTATATTGCTGAGGTGTTCGGATTTTTTTAAAGAATAAGAATGCAGTATTTATCATCTTTATTGTATTGTCATATTGGGCCTAGTTATTTTGACTTCATAAATGTGCTGCATTCTTAAACACAAAATGTCAAAATAAACTTGCAACAGCATGCTTTTTATAATTATGATGATTTAAAGTAGTTTTACCATATCCTGGAATACCTTGGAGTAACACGTCTTTTACAGTTTGGATGTCTAGTATGTGTCCCGGTGCCGTAGCCGGGGGGGGTGCAGGGGGGTGGAGCAGGGGATAGAGTCCCCATGAATTTTGCATGGAAAAAATGGGGACGGCAAAGAGTAAAATGTCCTTAAAATGGGACAAAAAAAAGACAAATCGGGTCGAAAATGTGGCTTTGCCCCCTCACACCAAAATCCCGGCTACGCTACTGTCTGTGTCGAGGCCGGGAGGAGGGCAAGCCAAGTTTTGGTGCTGGTGCCTGTGAGGATCTCATATTTATACCAAGTTTCAAATTACAAGAAATAATGATGAGTTTTTACAACTTTCCCCCTGATTTTCGGCAAATTTATAACATTTTGGCTAAATGAAACGAAATTGCGACTATATTGTCAGATCAAACAAAATTGAAGACCTGAGCGCAGACCACTTGGCCCCTCAACATGTATACACTAAAGTTACGTATAGTTTCTTAGGGTTTTATAATGTTTAATACATGTTCCAGGGTGAAAACATCATGAAAGGTTGTGAAAGATTTGTTTTGGCCCCTGAACATGTGTAAAACATGACCAAACTATACGAAACCATACGCAACTTTAATGTATACATGTTGAGGGGCCAAGTGGACTTAACGGTCTTCTTGCGCTCAGGTCTTATTAAAAAACTGTTGAACAAAGATCCATCAATATAATTCCAAAATTGCGGGTAATAGATATACCAAACAGCCGAAAATGGGACATATGTTTGCGGCATGTCCCGGTCTACTTTACCCCTTACTCGGGTGTCTGTGCTGGCGGGTGGGGTGGTGGGGGGGGGGGGGGTGAACATGTAGATGTGTAAGTTACTGCAGTTATAAGTGCAGTAGGATAATATCCCTATAATATCCTATATGATTGTGTGACTGTTAGACACTGGTTTTTCAAGAACGGGAATACATGACATCTTTTAATTATAGTTGCTGGAACAGAAAGTGGAAAAACTACATTTATCTCTATTTGAGTCGAGTCTAATTTCATGTTATGATGTTCAAACATTCATTTATGTTAAAAATATTCCAGAAGCATAATGATGAAGATTAAGATGATGATGTAGATGAAGATGAAGTCGAAGATGACGATGAAGAAGATGATGATGGTGAATATGAAGAGGATGATGAGAAGATGAACATGGAGATGCTGATGTTGATGAAGGATGATATTGATGTTGATGATGATGATCATGATGATGATGATGATGACGACGACGACGACGACGACGACGACGATGATGATGTATATATATTTACTTATTCGTAATTTAAGCTGGAAATTCCATCTATACAAATGTACTGGTCTCCCCGGAAAATGAATATAATATATCAAACATGATCCAAACATGAAACAAAATGAGTTCAAATTAGTGTACAAAAACGTATAGACCAATTGCATTTTCAATCTATAAAGGACAGTGGTCTTTCCATAAACTATAACGAACTTATGCAAATTACCATTTTCCCCACTATGCCCTTTTTTGTCCTTTTGGGGCAAGCGAGCAAAAACATTGGTGTTCCAATCAAACGCGAAATTGACTCGTCTATCAATGGACATTCGTACAATGATCTTTCTTATCTATTCAATGAACTGCCAGTGACTGAAATATGATCAGTTTTAACTGCGATAAAAGAGTAAAAATATTAACATTACAATAATTTGTTATAAATAGTGGCATAGTGAAGCAACCTGCTGGAAATAGAATACGTTTGATGATAGACTTTTTGCAGGTGATGCATTGAAACAATGTCAATTCAACGAAACACGGCATTTTATATCATTTTTATCAGCGCTGTATCACATCGGAATAATGTACTGAAAATATTCTGGTGGTTACATGAGGTTTATCATGTTAATTCAAAAAGTTATGCTTCAACCACAATACTTATAATCTGCTCTCATATACCTTTCTGATACTTTTCATATACTTTCCCAGTATTTGTTTGTAAGAAATGCAACCAAGATTCAGTACATATAGTTAATGTAAAAATTCTTATAAGACGACTTCAGTGGGCACAAGTTGACAAGTCGCAATAGTGTAGCTAGACTTCTTCGTAGTCCACTTGCCCATTTTGCATACTCTGAATATTGCATTTATCATAAAACTCTGATTTGCATTAATTTGTGTGCAATTAAATTGATAGATTTTCACATCTGATCTTTTCAGTGACACGGAATAGTTAAAGTAGATTCCAAAATCAGAATTGTTCAGTACTGAAGTGAACCATACATGTAATATGCAAAATATGTTCCATTCAATAATAAGGGCCTATGTATACTTCACTTTTACTGTCACATATTATATAAACTCTTTTATGATCATTATACTATCAGTACAATTTTGAGTTCAACGGAATGCGTTGATCATGATCAATAATAACATAATTTTATTGATCAAAATTCGACTATGGCATAGTCTATAGTGTAACCAGGGGAGGGGGGGGGGTAGTTTCCCCCTCGCCTCGTGAGAAGTCTTGTCCTCTCTCTTTTCCCCCTGTGAGATGCTGGTTAAACTGTTTTGAGGCCTTTTTGTACTTTTTAGCCCATTTTGTGTAATTTTAGCCCATTTTGTCAAATGTTTTTCCCCACCTGAAAGTTCCCTTGCCCCCTTGATTCCACGTTGGCGTATCAACCTCATCTACCTTATCTCAGTCTATGTCCACCACACACTGCACACCGACATCGCCTGGCTAATAATTACTTTCTCGACAGAGATACTAAAATCAATACCCGGGATCGATACACATGAATTCCTATGCACGAGTTTGATATAAGACGAAAATCTTTATATACCGGGGTAGAAAATGATGAATATCTCCCGATATGGTTCCTTGCACTTGAATATATATTTTGAACAGATATGAAAGTCGTTAGCTTGCGTCTTGAGATAGAAGCTTGCGTCTTGAGTCAGAAACTGGCAATAATTCCGAATTATATAGCGCAGTGTATAGGCCAATCGTGAAGGTAGTCTAAGAGCATATGACCTATGGCGTACATGTACCATGCTCGACTCGGCGAGGTCAGTCACCGGCCTAATCTGGACTATTGTCAGTAGCCTTAGTCAGATGGCCTTCGGCCCATTATGCGACTCAAAACTATTAAACAGGTCGATACAAAATGGCCATGCGTGGCGGTGGATTCAACCTACCATGGCGATTTCTGCCATGAAGATATCGGGGCGATGACACTGTGCACTGTCTTGTAGGTATTTACCATCACATATCAGGCGCAGCAAACGCAGGTAACATATCAATACATTAGTGCTCACGGATTTCTGCAAAGCCTTTGATTTTATAGACCACAAGATTACTATCACCAAATTGATTGAGCTGGGCGTTTCGCATTCAATTGTACAGTGGCTGACTTTCTTTCAACTAGAAAGCAGCGTATGAAGTACAACCACGTTTATTCTGACTGGATAGTGCTATTTGGTGGCGTACCACAAGGTACCGTCATGGGCCCAATCGCATTCTTAGGTATGATAAACAATGCATCCACTGCCTAATTCAGATTCATAACATGGAGGTCTGCATGGTTTGGTTGTATGTCCACTTATTATTGAGGATAATAGGGAATATGGTGATGTTAGTAATCATGGTAATAATACAATCCAGCGTCAATTCACTTTGAAGAAACTTTTTTTTTCCAAAAGTGCAACCTGATCAAACTATTCGTCAGATTTATCTCAAAATTAATTATACGAGTAGAAGTCGAATCGTTATTACAAACATATATGCTTGAATTGTCTAACGGGTATTATTATAGAGTTACAGGCCTACGGAAATTTCAGAATATTGGGATATTATGGAGAACAACACAACAAACATACCAACCGCTATAAAAGTGAATAATTCTGTAAAAGATGGGAAATTAAAGTTGAGAATGACTCAAAAGCATCAGTATACATTAGCATGATATCACATTTAGCTGCTCAAGGTAATACACTATTTTAAAGTGTTGCGATTTGGTAGTTCACAACATCTTGCGAATGGTAATGAGCTTTGGCAAAAATTACATTGCTCATTTCCTTGCGAGCGTGTAAAAGAATTCAAATATCACATAAATAATTTTGTAGGTCCTGTGGTTCTTGAGTTATGTAAAGAGGGTTGAAACAACAACACTTTTGTAAAACGTAAATAACTCATTAAAAACAATAAATTAAGCAAGTTTTCAAATTATATAATTTGTAGAATGAACTTTTGCAAAACATCAATGTGTTATTTGTCAATAATTTATTGATCTAGAGAATGATTTTTTGGTTGCTTCGACCAACAACACGTCGTCTACCCTTAAGCATAAACTTTGGTTGTATACATGATGTTTTGTTTGAAAAACGAATAAATGATCCCATCAAACAACGTTTTAAAGCCATTTTCGTGTTTGCAATTTGATATGTAATATGTTCCCATTTCCCAGAAAAATACTGTGCAAATGTTCCCATCCGAGCTCTTAACAGAATCTGTTTTCCTTCTCGCCTTCACATCTGTTTTCTTTAAAAGAAAAAATAAATAAATAAAGGGGACATCATCAGCCAGCATTTTCATCGCAAGCAAGACAGGCGATATCGATCTTTGCTATTATTGGCATGAATTTGCCCTTTTACTTTGTAGACGATCATGACGATAGCTAGACAGATCCAAAATGCAGCTTTTTTTCATTTTCGGGAAAACCTGACACATGGCAAATTCATTTAAATGAGAGCAACATTATAGTACTACCACAGAAGCCAACCTTAACATTTCCATCCGATAGAAAGAAAAAAAGAAAAAGAAAAGAAAACTGAGACGAAAAAAAAACCCATGTCGTATCCCCTCTGACACTAGTAGGGTTCGGTTAGTGGACTTTCGTGGTTCGTGATGTGGGGGTCAGGCCCGTACGCAGGCAAACGTACGCAGGCAAAACAAACGCATGTTCTCTGCGTTGTCGTAGATGATGGAAGCCGGGGATGGAAGCGACGACACAATAACCATGATAACTGCTATTGTATAAGATGGACAATTTCCAACTTTAAACATTCCACGGTGGAAATCAAATCTGTCATGAAATCAACCATGATGAAGCCCTACATGATGCTTGTTGATAATACTAATATCCAAATCTTTATGGATGTAAAATTATCAATATTTTGACCGTTGATTTGATTTGATTTGATTTCATTTCATTCGCCAGATAACATATCAAATACATACCACTGCTCAACGCCTACAAGTTACATAACATCTTGGACCAACTCATCACCACGCACCCTATGGCGTTCGCCAAAAGGACAGTGAGCAGTGGTATGGGTTGCCAGTCTGAGGAAGATGAGAGATTATCATAGAAACGTCACTGAATACGTGAGTAAATATACCATCTTTTACTACTGGAGTTCTTGTATCCAATGTACGCACTGAAAACCTAAATTGGTCAGCTGGACTAACTTAAAGCTAGTCCAGATGGTGCCCACCTGGACTAGCTTTAAGCTAGTCACTTTTGCTGGACTAACAAGGATGACTAACTTATCTTAGTCCAGCATGCTGGACTAGCTTTTAGTTAGTCGCTTGACTAGCTTTTGGTTAGTCGCTTGACTAGCTTGATGTTAGTCCAGCACGCTGGACTAGTTAAGGTTAGTCGCTTGACTAGTTTTTTGACTAGCTTGATGTTAGTCCAGCGTGCTGGACTAGTTAAGGTTAGTCGCTCGACTAGTTATTGACTAGCTTTAAGTAGTCCAACTGGTGCCCATCTGGACTAACATAGCCCTAGTCAAGCCAGCTGGACTAATGTAACATTAGTCCAGCTGGCTTGACTAACATGCTCGACTAACCTCAAGCTAGTCCAGCCAGCCGAGCAAACCTAATGCAAACCATGCATGCAGTTGCAGATTGGATACAGTCTGATAAGGGTTATACAATTGGAAAGTAAATGAGCCACATGTGGATTTAGTCTAGATAGATTAATGTTTGCTTATTGCTTCCCTGCATGAATTTACAAGAATTATTCCATAGATAATCTTGAATCATGCAGCATAAATAGTGAAATATGAAGCAAAAGCAAGCACCAATAATTAGTACAGAACTAGACCTGCATGTTGGCGAGGATTTTGATTTTCTCTTCTGACCATGTTGTCTCATTTCATCTGCCTACCTAGTACCCACCACAGACTGTATCCTATCCTCTTTTGGACACAATAGATTCTGAAATAAGAAACAATTCAAAGTCCAAAATAACATTAGAAAAAACTTTATGACATTCTTATCTTGCATCCAACATTATGATACCCAACTCTTCATATTATAAAAGCCTTAAACATAAATTACAAAGATTTCTGTTTATGAAATAAATAAATAACTAATTATAAATGTATTTAATATGTCAAAACCTTAACTGTTTTTTGTTTAAAACAGCTTGGTTTGACAGATTAAAAACATTAATATTGATCATGTTGATTACAATTCACAGTATAGAGTCTATCCAGATGTCATACAAATTAACATACATAATAAGCATCATGGATAGGTATGATACCATTTTTCTCCCTGATATGGCAGTGACGTCATTGCATAGTCATCCAGCAAACAAACTCATGATGTCCCTTTTTTAAAATCTACAATTTGCTAACCTTAGAGAAAGCGAACCTTAGAGATAGTGGTCCTTAGAGATAGCGGACCACCGCTGGTCGGAAAGGGCATTGTATAATTTTTTAATGCCTGATTGTGAGAAAAATAGTCATTAAAGTTTGTCACTCATATTCACAATAATGAAGTCACCACAATCAAAAGTTTTGATGAATCCATTTTGAATGTTTGTCAAATCAATCAGACAAGTTTCATGTGCATGATTCAGATAAATCCATCTTTGACAGGCAAAATTAGTGCAAGGTTCTTTTTTCACACTACTTGTTTGTGTAACGTCTTAACTCGTTATTTTGCATGGCTGATGAACAGCATTTTCTTCTTGATGAGTTGCAATTGTTGGAAGTCTATTTCTACCACAGTTGGGTTACATTTCAGCAGCACCTGAAAGCAAATTATACAAAAAGTTACTATTAGTTAAACTTTAATAGGCAAAATGAATATTCCTGCTTTCACATCTGGCAGTTTTCTGAAAAAATATTTTGTGTCAGCGAGAACTTTATTTACAGTTTGATACATGTATAGTCTACGGGCCCCCAAAGTGATATGGAAGGAAAAAAACGGAGTCTGACTTAGTAACTCGCGGCCCAGAGATAGTAACTCAGGGCCCCGAGATAGTAACTCGGGGCCCTGAGATAATAACTCAGGGCCCCAATATAGTAACTTGGGGCCCGACTTAGTAACTCGGGGTCTGAGATAGTAACTTGGGGCACGAGATAGTACCTGTGGCCCCGCGATAGTAACTCGGGGTCTGAGATAGTAACTCAGGCCCTGAGATAGTAACTTGGGGCCCGAGATAGTAACTCAGGGGTCCCTTGGGGTCCCGACATAGAAACTCGGGGTCCCGACATAGAAACTCGGGGTCCCGTCATAGTAACTCAGGGTCCGACATAGTACATCAGGGCCCGAAATAGTAACTCGGGCCCCAAGATAGTAACTTGGGGCCCGACTTAGTAACTCGGGGTCTGAGATAGTAACTTGGGGCACGAGATAGTACCTGTGGCCCTGAGATAGTAACTTGGGGCCCGAGATAGTAACTCAGGGCCCCGAATTAGTAACTCGGGACCCCAACTGAGTAACTCGGGTCCGAGATAGTAACTCGGGCCCCGACTTACTAAGCCGAGAATCCGAGATGGTATTGCGGGGCCCTGAGTTACTAACTTGGACTCCAAGTTACGATGTCGGGGCCCCAAGTTACAATCTCGGGCCCCAAGTTTTTTTTCTTCCATGTCACTTTGGGGGTTCCGTAATAGTCCCACCAATTAAACCACCAAAATTTAAGGAAGTTCTTACACCTCCGAAATTTTGGTTGGTCATGTATTTTTCCGCATTTTTTAGAGTCCACCACCAGGGACAGTGTTTACAAAATATAGCGTACTGTCTTAAAGGGCATGGTCAGATTCTGACATTCTGTTGTGTTTTGAAGATACCTCACATTGAGGCTGGCATCACACTAATTTCTGATTTCTTCGTGATGACTTTTGAGTTAAATTGCACTAGTAGCAGTTTTAACATTTAGCAGCAAAAATGTGTTTCACAATGGCCATAAAACCAATAGTTGAGGCAATACGGGGGCATTTGCTCCCCCATATTTTTCTTGGTCCCTCAAATTTTCACTTTTTGCAGCAATTTAACCCAAAATGTGTTGATTTTGTCCCCCCCCCCCTCCCTGAAATTTACTCCCCCATCCCCCACCCCCACCCAAAATCCAGGTGCCGCCACTGAGATCCATATGTGTGGTAACCACAGTTTACAACATTTAAACATGCTAAACTTAAAAACATATTTCAGGCATAAAATTTCACTTGGGGTTATAATATATAAGCTTTCTTCTGATGCCAAAAAAATTCTTCATTTTGATAAGATATTTATAACAGTAGGGGGATGAGGCTGTCATCTGGTCATACATTTTTCAATTACCTTTGTTATTTGAGTGAAATCCTACAGACTGTATATGTTGAGTCTTTCAAGCTTCACAGTTGCATCGTCAAAAAAGGAACAGAACCTATATGAAAAAAAATACATGACATTAAAATGGTATAATTTGACAAACTGTTGACTGTAGATATTGTTTGGGTCGTGGTTGTTATTAAAAGAAAGTGATAATTAATAATTTTGCAGACCATGCACATAGCATTTCTTAGTTGAGAGCCCCTTGAGGAATTTCCAAATGGCATGCCCCAAAATGCTTGCCTCCCCCCCCTTGGCCTACCCAAAATCCCCCTATATGCCAAATTTTGGGATCCAATTTTGCAAACATATTGCAAGCGGGAAAATTTACATAGCATTTCCGTACTGTTTCCTACGGCTTTTAATATCATTTTCTTTAAAAGGTGCCCCATGAATGTGTGCCAAAATTGCTCCCCCCCCCCTTTCGGCTAGCCAACACCCCCCTCTCCCAATTTCATTTCACTTTATTCCAAGTAGTTTTCTTCTAATTCATTTAGAATAAATTATAGCAACAAACAATAAAGTAGCAAAAACATTACCGGTACACAACTTTACCCCCATCCCCAGTGGTGGCTTATGTTATAATATATAATTAGGCCTACACACTGTCCACACAGGCAGTCCCTAATTTAACTTGGAGGATCTGGGCTCATCAGCTAGCTTACCAATACCTTTATATCATTATAAAGGTGCCAAGACTTGAACTTACACTAAAATTGATGACCAAGGCCCAATCATGCCAATTGCAAGTACATTGTAGAATATCATAGTGCACACATGATTGCTATAAACAACAAAATTACTAGTAGTACGTATGCATGTTGTATTGTGCTGTTACCACTGCTGTACATAGTGCATATTATCATGATTATATAGGGTTAGTGACTGGCATTCTGAGCTGATACTATTTTTGTGTTTCTGATGTAATATCATAACAAATTGCAACCTTACATACATCAACACAAAGCAAGACTTACCTTCATGTTCTACAAAATCTTGATGAATTAATTCCAGGACATTTTGTGGCAAAAACTTGAGAGTGTTTCTCTGTATAGTGAAGTGACAGCAGTATCCAGTTGACCTCAGCAGTTGACGGTTACAAAATGTATGTTTCCCCGCTTACAGATTTCAGTTGGGTCAGAGGTCGCATACCACAGACTACTGGCAAATTGACTAGCTTAAGCTAGTCAAGCAGGCGTCTTGACTAACTTCCTGCTGGACTAACCAAAGCTATAGTCAATCCTTAAAACTAGTCCAGCAGGTCAAATCACATTAGTCAAGCCAGCTGGACTAATCAAAAACTAGTCCAGCTGGCTGAAAACTAGTCCAGCAGGCTTGACTAGGTTGAAATACAAGCTTAAGCTAGTCAAGCAGGCTTGACTAACCAGTTTGACTAGTTTAAAGCTAGTCCAGCCTGTAATTGACTAGTTTAAGTTTTCAGTGCGGTAGTCCCAAGATACATAAAGAGGGGACTCCTCTGCGTCCTATAGTTGACTTCACTGGGTCGATCGGTTACAATGTTGCAAAGTCACTTACTGACATTCTCGCTCCCTTAGTTGGAAACTCTGAACATCACGTTCTCAACTCCAAAAGCTTAGCCGATGATCTGTAAGATATCACCATCGAGGAGGATGAGATTCTGAACTCTCATGACGCTGTTGCTCTATTCACCAACCCAATTCACCTTACTCTCCAAATTATCCGTGAGAGGCATGCTCAGGACAAAGATCTAAAAAACAGAACTCTGCTTACCATCGACGATATAATAGATCTGACAGAGTTCAGTTTAGTTTCCGTCGCATATTTCAGCTATGGTGGTCAGATCTTTCGCCAATGTTTTGGTATGGCTATGGGGAGCCCTCTGAGTCCAATAGGCTGCAACATCTTCATGGAATGGCTTGAAGAAAAGGTTATTTCTACAGCTCCCATAACTTGCCGTCCCCGCATGTGGAAGAGATACGTCGATGACGTCCTAGAACATGTAGAAATTAAGGGTGAAGTTGACAATCTCACCTATCATCTTAATAAGACAGATCCCTCCAGAATGAACAGGAAAACGAAGGGAAAATACCCTTTCTTGTCACTCTCATAATAAGGAAACCTGACGGTTCGGTTAAACTCTGCATTTACAGGAAAAGTACTCATACTGACCAGTATCTGCAGTTCACCCGCTCCACCAGAAACTTGGTGTCATCAGGACCTTATTAGATAGAAGTGATTCCATTGTGACAGAGGAGGATGACAAAGAGCAAGAAGAGCAACATATCCACAAAGCCTTGTCAATGTGTGGCTACCCCGACTGGGCTGTGAAAAAAGTCAAACATGACAAAAACAATCCTAAACCTAAGAAAAACACCAAGACCAACGAAGCTGATAAGTCCAAAGGCCTTGTTGTGGTCCCTTATGTTGCGGGGCTTACAGAACGCGTATTTTTCGGAAACACGGTTTCTCAACAGCCGGGTCAACAGCCAGCAAACTACACAGAACATGACGCAATATGTTAGTCCACCCAAAGGACAAATTAGACCCCCTTCAAAAAGCTGAAGCAGTTTACGAAATCCCATGCGCGGATTGCCCAAAATCATACATTGGTGAAACGGGACGCTCATTTGGTGTAAGACTCCAGGAACATCAAAAGGAGGTGCAAAAGTTTGAACTTAAGCAATACACCAGGGCGACTCGCAAGTCCTCCATCGCGGATCAACATAAATCTGCTATCACTGATCATGTCGTGGATACAAACCACAACATTAAATGGGATCAGGCAAAAGTTATAGACAGAGAGTCGGACAAAACTACAAGATGGCTCAAGGAAGCTATCTTGATTAGGTGGAGAGGTGACAATATTCTCAATAAAGACGAGGGGGCCTACAAGTTACATAACATCTTTGACCAACTCATCACCACGCCCCCTATGGCGTTCGCCAAAAGTACAGTGAGCAGTGGTATGGGTTGCCAGTCTGAGGAAGATCATAGAATATAGAATTATCATAGAAACGTCACTGAACATGCTGAATACGCCCGGTGAATACGTGAGTAAATATACCATCTTTTACTACTGGATTTGATAAATGAACCTTCAAAACCAATCCTAAGTTAAGTTTATGAAAATTTCCTTCACTCACTCAATTTCATGTTTTATGCTTTCTGCCATTGTCTCTGGGAACAGGTGCTGATTTTTTTTTTTTTTTGCACCTATGCGGGTTAGCCGTGTGTTGCTTTGCCCGTGGAGGTATGGGGCGTTGCATGCGGGCGTGGCTCCTTTGTAGCGCTTCTAGTGACGCTTAAACATGTTGGCTTCAACATCTGGGAGGGGTTAGTAGAGGTGCTGTGGGGAGCGGCGTGAAACTTTCGGACTAAATGGGCAGTTCCCGAAAGAACAGTACGGGTAGTACATCACTATGACACTTTGCTTAAGGGTGGTCGTAACCTTAGGAATTATGGAAACTTTGGGGCCCATAACTGCTAAAGTATATAAAAGTATTATTTTGAATGACAAAGACTTGATGCATCCATCTGTGAGGTCGAATTTGAGCAATTTTTTTTAATGAAATATGAAGTACAGTGCGAAAACGCATTTGAATTTGGTAAACATTTTGACGTTAATTTAAACGTCGTGTCAAGCACATTACAAATTAACTCAAATACTTTAGTCTACTTAACTCCGTGATTATGGAAATTACACATTTTCTGCTCAGGTATAGTTATCTACTTATCCTTGTGGTTTTGATGACACTTCCATGGTTTATATACGGCATTATGTTTTAAAATATGTTTTCGTCCTTGTCCTTTTAGTTGGTACAACTTGACTCAAATCTTTCTAGGCCAACTCAATAATTATTTTATTTTTATCTTCATATAAACTCCTTCAACAGTGCAAATTTGAACAAAAAGTGAATAATAATTACCGTCACCTTAAACGCATATAATTACGCATATCTCTTGCGAACAATCCAGACAAACTCTTTGCAAGACGAGGTCTACCGCATCAAAAACCGAGAAAGTTTTACACACATTTTGAAAAAGCGAAATGCCCGGACGAAATGTCGAATTGACCAATTTTAATTAATTATAACTTAATCACCAACCTGCAGAATTGACTACAAAAAAGTATTGGGGTAGTAGATTATCATGTATAATTTTAATCTTTATAATATATTAAAAAATCGACCAATATTTTGTTATCTTGTACATATAAAATACAGTCACGTTTGCCGTGCGCCAAGGATTTTTTGTTTACATCTCAGACGCTGTGCTCTGAAACTGTCATCTTCCATTCTCCTATCTGGGATATGCTTGATCTTTACTCGTTAATTCTACTTGTTTATGTTCTATCATCTCATTAGTCTAATTCTTTACTTGTTTAAAATGTGACGTTACATTGTCTTGATTTAAGAATATTGTTATATAACTTGACAGAGTTTGTCTTTTTTCAATCGTTAATTAGAGCACGGAAATATTAAATTTTATGTCCTCCTTTTATTCAACTACTAAAGTATGTATGAACACCAATGTGAAGGCTGCCAGCTACTTTGAATATATTTAACACTTCATTTGAAGCATGCATATTCATGACATTTAGCTAAACGAATCTATGAATGGTGTATTGACTCAAAGTTGAGGGGCTTACACTTGAAAACAAGGTGAATGCATAAACTTAACATTAACAATATATTGTTTCAAAATGCCTTGATTGTAAACAGTGCGTGCGGTTTAGCTTTAATATGTATAACACATTAATTAAAACGTGTGCAAAACGCGCATTAAGCTGTACGAATCTATACAGGGTTAAGTGATTGTCAAAACTTTAAGTAATCTTAAGGGGTTTATGTTCAGAGAAAGGCATGTAGGACTAATTGTTTCACAAAATATCTCGATTCTAAACCAGTTGTTACTTCAAAAGTTAAGATTGCTGTTTAATATTTATTAATCCATTTCATTTATTTGCTTGATTTCCTATACCATGTATGCCAATTCAAATATCCCGCCACAAACAATTAACGTGTTTTTATAATTTTACCTTGTTTTGTTTTTGCAGACGGTTGTATGTGTATCATTGTCTTACACCAGCTTTCCCAAAACCAACGATTTGACTTGTAATAATCATCAAATTGATCACGTTTTGTTATTTTTAATCAATGATAAAGTTTTTCTTCGTGTAAAACACAAATTAGGTCACGTGCACTATATCTACTGTGCCTCCACGTGGTTGGTTTATATTCATAACCAGTTGTGTTGCCGGGGGATTCAATCACATCTTAGGTCTTAGAATTTCAACTAAAAATAATACAGGTTTTGTCAATTTTGACACAGTTCTGATGGGTCGTCCCATCTTATTGACCTTTCGGTAAATCCCATAACCCTTTGCGAGCCGCACACCTGAGAACTCGTCATTTTACGTCACGCCAACTTGCAATGCGCAGTAACGATGTTCGATAAACGATGTGCGCATCGGCGCAGAGCGGTGTGACGCAAAATGACGAGTTCTTAGGTGTACTCGCAAAGGCTTATGGGATTTACCGAAAAGGTCAATTGATAATTATTTGCGTGAAGCTATCCTTAGGTAAGCGGACTTTAATAAACAAAAGGCCGATAATTATGAAGCAACGCCTACCCAAATTCAAAGATTAAATGAATATGTAATCCTGCTTACGCTTCAATCTCTCAGCTAAAAATATGCAGCATGCTAAGAGGGACAGACACTCGATTAATATATATATATGGTCAATTCCAGCGAAAGCGGGACAAAATTCTCTCTATGTTAACTTTCCACTTTAAAATGTCATTAATAAAGGAAATCACGTTATTGATGGAGCATATCATGTCACGTCCAATGTGCTCTCTTTGTGCATATAGGCCTTTACTAGCAAGTCATACCAGGGGACAAGTTATGGTGGCTTAAATGAATTGGCGTTACCCACGAATTCAAAGATAAAGCATCATATATGTCATTAAATGTCCTTCAATCAAAATGAAATTATTACCGTTAGAAAGACGTTTGCATGATCTCTCATCATATGTAAAACGATTGAATTCCACCAAAGTTTGTGGACTCTAGAGGCCATTAAGTCAATTTGGCTAATAATTTTGTTACCCGCGTATCAAAAATAAAATGATCGTTCTGAAAAATGTTAAGTGAATATGCCATAAATGACTATATCATGAAACGAAGTTTCGTTCTATAATTCTGAGGTCCAAGTGATTATTTTATGCAAGTACGTTTTACCCATAAAATTCCATAAAATCAAATTTGACGTTACCCACGTATCAACTGTTACCCACGAGTCCAGCAAACATAATTGCCATAACTTAAATTAATATTTAATGACTTTGGACACTGAATTTAGTTTGACAAGCGCTTAAAATTGTAAATCGTAAAAATACGTTCACCGCTTTAAAAAAGAATCTACGACGGTTTAATCTTTTGTTAACCACGAATCCCGAATAGATGCTAACCTTGAAAAACAAGGAGATTGTTTATTTTAAGTTTAAATCAGCACATATTCAAGCCATGGGTATGCTATAATTTTTACAGTACTTACAGTTTATGCACCTAAGAAACGCAAACCCCAAACGGTACTATAGTACTTATAGCTTTACCCACGAATTCGGCGTTACCCACGAATCCAAGGATTTACTCGTAAATTATATGTTTCTTATGCATCTTAACATTTTGAAAACATGCGAAATAGGTTCCAAAACAGTCCTGTTTAATAGCATACTGAAGCTGCATCATGAAGTTTTGATTGATTATCCTAAATTACCATTTTTTGGGTAAATGCAATTGGTTAGAGAAACGGGAATCATTGAAACATAATGGAGGAATAACCGCATGATGGTTTCCAACCTTCTGTAATATTTTATATTTTGCCGCTTACCAATACATACCTTCAAATATGTGTTACCCACGAACATTTTGGTTACCCACGAATACCTACTTAAATTATAGTTAACAATGTATTAACAGTGTTTTAGTTCATAGGAACTGTCAAACACGAGTTAATAGAATATTGCTGCATGAAAATATGGAATGATTTTACTAAAATAATACTATAAAACTGTTTGCTCTGTCTATTTGAATTTGGCAACTTCATTATTCTCAAAATTTGTATACCCAAAATGCCATAATGATCCATTCTAAATATTCCATGTAGTTTGTATTTTGATTAAAATTCATTTTAGTGCCATTGCAGCCTGAATTATTGACATACAGAAAAGTATTTTTTAATTTTTATTAAAAAAAATTAATAGGAATTGCTATTTTCCAGACGCTGTTACCTACGAATCCATCCGAGATCCTCATCCTGCGACGAGATACAAAATCTAACTTTATATTTATATGAAGCATTTATTCTAATTTTTCGAAATAATACAGTAATGTTAAATGACAGCCACTTTGGAAAGAGTTAGAAGAATTGACACAATCTTAACTGTACACCTGGTTCTTTCTTAAAATTTGTAATAACCAAAATATTTCTTTGTAGATATATGTAATAAAATTCTATTTTACGTTCAAAGTCTTCACCGATTTCTAGCGTATATGAGTCACACATAAAATATTGAAAGATATTAAAGCAAGTGAAATTTTATGGCGTACAACAGGTGAAAAAGGCTTGAATTCGTGGGTAACATGCATATGTGCATTTAACACTTTATTTGGTCTAGCAAGAAAAGTTATTTTTCAATCCGATGGCACTTCCACCTGATGATTCACTAGATATGATCGTCTCATTTGATAAGTCTAGAATTGAAAAGGAAAACATTTTCAAAATGGCCCCCAGAGAGAATTTTGTCCCGCTTTGGCTGGAATTGACCATATATATATTAGATTCCCTTTCTTCGTCTTCTTCATGTTCGTTCTTAATATTTCAATTTATATTTCTCAGTTTTGTTTTTCAGCTTCATGTTCTTTGAGGAAATTTTTCACAAAATTGCAACCTGATCAAACTATTCTTTAGATTTATCTCAAATTTAACTATTATGAGAAACAATCGAGTCGTTATAAGATAAGTACGCTTGAATTGTTTGAATGAACTCCTTCAACATTGAACTGAAACTGACTAATAATTACTGTCACCTTAAATATCTTGCTAACGATCCAGACAAACTCTTGGCTAGATAGGTCTACCGAATGCAGAAAAAGAGAAAGTTTTGCACACATTTTGAAAAAGCAAAATGTCGAATTGACCAATTTAAATTTATTATAACTTAATCACCAACCTGCAAAATTGTCTTCAAGAAGTGTCGGGGTAATAGATTACCAGATATGATTTTAATCTTTATAATATATTCAAAAATCGACACTAGGGGTCTTTCGGTGAGAGCCTATACACCGAAAAAGGGAGGTTCCAGTGAGAAGGTTCCAAAAAAAGGGGTCTTTCAGTGAGACTGGGGAAAAATCTGACAAAACAATGGGGTCATTCAGTGAGACTGGGAAAATTTTTGGGTCAAGTTCATAAAAAATGATGAACATTTTTCAAAAATTGGAAAAAACTTAATTTTTTGGTGAAAAATTTGAAGAAAAATAATGAAAAAATGGGTTAATCCAGTGAGAGATTATCAAAATTTTCCGTGAAATGTTTGAAAAAGGGGGGTCTTTTGGTGACAGGAAAACAAACAAGGAGGTCATTGGGTGAGAGGGAGTTCAGTAAAACAAAAAAGGGGGTCATTGGGTGAGAGCAAGTTGAAAAATGGGGGTCAATGTGGCCGCACATCCCCGTCACCCATTTTTAGTGAGTGCCCCCGGGTCCCATCTTATTGATAATTATTTGCGTGAAGCTATCCTTAGGTAAGTGGACTTTAATAAACAAAAGGCCAATAATTATGAAGCAACGCCTACCCAAATACAAAGATTAAATGAATATGTAAACCTGCTCACGCTTCAATCTCTGAGCTAAAAATATGCAGCATGCTAAGAGGGACAGACACTCGATTAATATATATATATATTAGATTCCCTTTCTTCGTGTTCTTCATGTTCGTTCTTAATATTTCAATTTATATTTCTCAGTTTTGTTTTTCAGCTTCATGTTCTTTGAGGAAATTTTTCTCAAAATTGCAACCTGATGAGAAACAATGGAGTCGTTATAAGATAAGTACGCTTGAATTGTTTGAATGAACTCCTTCAACATTGCAAATTTGAACTGAAACTGACTAATAATTACTGTCACCTTAAACGCATTATATATGTCTTGCTAACGATCCAGACAAACTCTTTGCTAGATGAGGTCTACCGCATGTAGAAAAAGAGACAGTTTTACACACATTTTGAAAAAGCGAAATGTCGAATTGACCAATCTTTAAATTTATTATAACTTCATCACCAACCTGCAAAATTGCCTTCAAGAAGTATCGGTACCAGATATGATTTTAATCTTTATAATATATTCAAAAATCGACCAATATTTTGTTGAGTTGAGTGTTCTAACGCTCGAAAGAAGATGAATGCTTGTACTTTTAAGGTTTTTTAAAAGTTTTTTTATAACATTTTTTTTAAACACAATGTTTTGAAATGTCTTAATTATAAACACGGTGAATCAGTTGTTACTTCAAAAGAAAAAGGTCTTCTCAAATCTGGGCTATGTTTGATCTTGTAGTTTTGTACTTTCTTCTGTTTTATCATCTCATTATAGCATGATTATTCAACTTCTTTGCTTGTTTAACATTTTGTTAAATTTTCTTGATTTCAGAACATGGTTACAACTTGACACAGTTTTCATTTATTTAGTATCGTGAATTGGAGCAAGGAAATATTTATGTACTATTTACTCGCCTTTTCTGCTTGCTTATGTTCTACCGCAATACATCATACATAAATACCAATATGTTTAAAATTTACCGGATTTCTAGGAATAAAACCACAGCACAAACAACATAGAGCATTTTATGGCATACAATGAATAAATTATTCCTAAAGGTGTATAAATAATTACAGAACCCTTGAAAGTTGTCTTGCCCTCTTGCCTCGCTTTGCCCCTTCAGGAAAAGCAGGCCTTTTCGCCCTAGATTTTAAAGGCGAGTGGTTAATCACTCGCTAGCATGATGGAGGCGAGTGGTCGAATTTTCACAAATACCATTTATTTAGGTATAATCAAGTAGAGTATTGTTCTTTAAACGGTAGGCCTATTTATTAACTTATGTTGAAATGCGCGCGAAGAGGTCACAGAATTGATTAAATGCTGAATTGGCTGATTCAATGGCTGATTTTGGGAGATTCGCAGCGAGTGATATTTAGTGTCTATCCCAGCAAACACAAAAACGTTTTAAAAACGTTTTAAATAAGTTATATTTTGGCTTTTGGTTTAGGTAAAAACGTTTTAATAACATTAAAATGTCGGGTTATATAAAGGTCATGATAACGTTTTAAAACGTTTTGTATAAAAACACACTACAACAATATTTTAAAATGTTTTCAAAAAATGTTATTGTAAACTATTTTTGCAAACATTTTTGCCAAATATTGTGTCAATACTTAAATAACATTATGTTAAAATATTTGAACCCAGCAACCACAGAAATGTTCTTAAAATGTTTTTTTCAAAACCTTTTAATAACATTTAAATGTCGGGTTATACAAAGGTCATGAAAACGTTTTTAAAACGTTATTGAAAATATTCTGGGCAAACATTTTCGCAAAATATTTTTTTCAACCCCAAAATAACATTCTGTTTAGAATGTTTTGTATCAAGTTTTCAAGAATGTTTTTGGAATGTTATTAAAACGTTTTTATACCCTTTATATAACCCGACATTTAAACGTTTTCTGTAAAACATTTTTGTTTGCTGAGCAGTAGATTATCAAAATATGTTTTTTAAGGTTATGAAAACGTTTTATACTCTTAATATACCCTTTATATAACCCGACATTTAAACGTTTTCTGACAACCTTTTATAACCTTTTGCGAATGATGTCGAAAACGTTTTGTGTTTGCTGGGATGGCGAGTGGAAAATCGCTCGCTAGAAATCGAGTTTGGGCGAGCGGTGGCGGTGGCGGTGACCTGATTGACAACCTGCGAAATTTGGCATGAGTAGAACGCCCGTATGTTCCGGGGTATGCTCTCTAACAACCCCGTTAAAATTTGAGGATTGAGATGATTCTATTGATGCCAAAAGTGTAAAAAGTAAGAAATGTTTTTGTGCAAAGTAACCACGTGTTATTGATGTGTTTAAAAAATCATTTGAATTTGGACTCACATGTCGAGCACATGGATCATCAGCTTTAATCGTTTATATTAATTGTGATTCTTAAGATTGGATTTTCAACAAAGAAAAATCGGTTCATCAGTGTTCATCATATTTCTCTTCGTCAAAATGCATAAACTGATGGGTAGTATTAGTATAGCAAATGCTTCCTATCTTAAACTGGTAATTATTTATCATATCCAAAGTAGAAAAATGAATTACTCGTACCTTCAGAATTATCTTTTTAAACTTGATAATAAATTTGTTAAACATACCTCTTCGTTGTGCAATGTTCAAGACGTGACTCATATTTCGTACATGGAAACTTATACTATAGCATACCAGTCACTGACATTGGATGAGGATGTAGAACTATGTAGGACTGTTCTTAATCAATTGATGATATTTAGTTATTATGTTTGATATCTTAATTTCGTTGTGATCTACGAGGGGCGGTCAAAAAGTTCGTAGTACAAGGTATGCTACTTTGTCGCACGGTATTGAATTTGGTCTCATTTGAAAGCTTGTTCCTTCAAAACATTACCACACAAATATTAGAGTTTTGCCTCACTGTTTATGGGCAGGACACTCTTCAAAGGAAGCCTACCTCAATGAATTCACAGGTGCTACCAGAAGTGAATACAGGGTCATCGTGAAAATTTCTCCCAATGGTGATGAAAACTCAAATGAAATATAACAATGTACAGTTGCTGTAATTGGTGATGAAGTCCTTGATATTCAACAGCAACGAAATGGTCCCAAGAGTTCAAAGATGGAATGAGCGTCCTTGAAGATCATCCAAGGTCCAAAAGACTTGCTGACGTCACCACTAGTGATATACGTGGTGGTATAGTGGCATTGATAATAAGTAAAGAACCAAACGAGAAAGATGACATAGCCCCGAAATATAACATCTCTAATGAAAGTGTTTTCAACATAAATCCATTAACATGGGGTCCCAGAATCTTCATGCATAAATTTGATACCAGTTGACATAAACTGATGGGTAGTATTAGTACGTCGTATAGCAAATTCTTAATAGCAAAATTGGGTATGAGCTTTGGTCCCCAAAACATTCATACTAGAGCATCCAACATTCAAAACATCCAAATGTTGCATATCCTGGTAACTATGGTAACCTGATAACTACCATAAATAATGGATCATCAGTTAATCGTTTATCTTTATCGTGATTCTTAAGACTGGATTTTCAACAAAAAAATCGTGCATGAGTTCACGAAGTATTCATCAGTGTTCAATCATATTTCTCTTCGTCAAAACGCATAAACTGATGGGTAGTATTAGTATAGGAAATGCATCTCCAAAGGAAAATCATCTCCAAAGTAGGATAATGAATTACTCGTACCTTCAGAATTATCTTTTTAAACTTGATAGTAAACTTGTTAAACATACCTCTTCGTCGTGCATATGCTAAAGACGTGGCTCATATTCGTACATGGAAACTTATACTAAGAGCTTACCATCTCACATTGGATGAGGATATAGAACTATGTAGGAATGTTCTTAATCAATTGATGATCTTTAGTTATATGTTTGATATCTTAATTTCGTTGTGATCTAATTAAGCATATATCTTGAACATGTATGTTAACGCTTTGCATGCTGTGGGCATATATTTCAACATAAAACGTATTATCTCAAAATATCAAGAGATATCTCAAGAACCACCGAACCAATACTAGGCTTGTTTTTACCCATTTTATTGCATTTTTCATGCTGATTCCAAATATAGTCATGAAAATGTACAATTATGACATTTTTTGAATATTTTAAGAAACTTTGAAACTTCGTCTGTAGTAAATACCGGCGTGGATAGGATTGCATGTACAAGAATGTTTAATTTATCATCATATTTTCTTTGAAAAGAGTATCGGAATAGTTGTTCTCAAATTCATGTTTTAGATGTCTTAGATAGCGAGGATGCCTTAGTTTCAACCATGCAACATTATGCCACTTTGAGCCAAAATTGGGTTACTCCTTCATGTAATTATACACGAAATTAGGGTTAGGGTTAGTTTATGGTTAGGATTAGGGTTAGAGTTAGAATTAGGGTTAGAATTAGGGTTAGGATTAGGGTTAGGATTAGGGTTAGGATTAGCTTACACGAAATAATTACATGAAGGATCGATCCAAAATTGTCTCATTTTCAATGGCAAAATCCAATAACCCCCATCCACTATCATCGCTTAAAATTTGACCTTTAGTTGTTGGGTATGAGCTTTGGTACCCAAAACATTCATGATACTAGAGCATCCAACATTCAAAACATGCAAATGTCGCATGTCCTGGTAACCATGGGAACCTCATAATAGATTTATCAGCTAATTGTTGATCTTTATTGTGATTCTTAAGACTGGATTTTCAACAAAAAAAAACACCGTGCATGAGTTCACGAAGGATTCATCAGTGTTCATCATATTTCTCTTCGTCAAAACGCATAAACTGATGGGTAGTATTGGTAAAGCAAATGCTTCCTATCTTAAACTGGTAATTATTTATCATCTCCAAAGTAGGTAGGATAATGAATTACTCGTACCTACAGAATTATCTTTTTAAACTTGAGAATAAACTTGTTAAACATACCTCTTCGTGGTGCATATGCTCAAGACGTGGCTCATATTTCGTACATGGAAACTTATACAAGGGCATACCGTGCAGTCATTGACATTGGATGATGATGTAGAAATGTTCTTAATCAATTGATGATCTTTAGTTATATGTTTCATATTTCAATTTCGTTGTGATCTAATTAAGCATATATCTTGAACATGTATGTTAATGCTCTGCATGATGTGGACATAGGCTTCAACATAAAACGTCAAAGTTTTGAGAAATTGTCTTAAAATATCAAGATCTATATCTCAAGAACCACTGAACTAATAATGGCCTTGTTTGCACTCATGTTAATGCATTTTCCATGGTGATTCCAAATATTAGTGTCATGAAAATATACAATTAAGACATTTTTTTAATATTCTAAGAAACTTTGAGACTTGTCGTCTGTAGTCAACACCGGCGTGGAGAGGGTGGCATGTACAAGCATGATTACTAGTAATTTATCATTATCCTTTCTTTGAAAAGAATCTCGGAATAGTTTCTCTCAAATTCATGTTTTAGATGTCTTAGATAGCGATGATGCCTTAGTTTCAACCATGCAACATTATGCCACTTTGAGCCAAAATTGCCTCGTTTTCAATTGCAAAATTCAATAACCCCCATCCACTGTCATTGCTTAAAATTGGACCTTTAGTTGTTGGGTATGAGCTTTGGTACCCAAAACATTCATACTAGAGCATCCAACATTCAAAACATTCAAATGTTGCATATCCTGATATCCTGATAACTATCACAATGGATCATCAGCTAATCGTTTATCTTTATCGTGATTCTTAAAACTGGATTTTCAAAAAATCCAAAAATCAAAAAAATCGTGCATGAGTTCACGAAGGAATCATCAGTGTTCATCATATTTCTCTTCGTTAAAGGGGCACTTCGTGATCCACAGCCTCATCCCCCACTTTTCTCAAAAAAAAGTTGAGATTTTTATATCACTGGAATACTCTGGGTACATAATGTTTAAGTACAAAATATTTCTTGCAGATTAATTCGTTTTGCAAAGATATCGTGAAATTTGAATTTCGTTCTGGTGCACCAGAACGAAATTACAACGCATTGTCTATGGAGCAGTGTGACACATAATCATGCATAACTCGCAAACGCAAAATCGGAATCAACTGAAATTTTGGGAATGGTCTTTTTCGTGGATATGTACTGAAAAATGTCATAAAAAGAGGATGCTAGGATCACGAAACACTCCTTTAAAACGCATAAACTGATGGGTAGTATTAGTATAGCAAATGCTTCCTATCTTAAACTGGTAATTATTTATCATCTCCAAAGTAGGATAATGAATTACTCGTACCTTCAGAATTATCTTTTTAAACTTGATAATGAACTTGTTAAACATACCTCTTCGTCTTGCATATGTTCAAGAAGTGGATCATATTTCGTATTGGAAACTCATACTAAGAGTTTCCCAGTCATTGACATTGGATGAGGATGTACAACTATGTAGGAATGTTCTTAACCAATTGATGATCTTTAGTTAAATATGTTTGATATCTTAATTTCGTTGTGATCTAATTAAGCAGATATCTAGAACATGTCTGTTAATACTTTGCATGCTGTGGGCATATGCTTCAACATAAAACGTATTATCTCAAAATATCAAGAGATATCTCAAGAACCACCGAACCAATACTAGGCTTGTTTGTACCCATTTTATTGCATTTTACATGCTGATTCCAAATATAGTCATGAAAATGTACAATTATGACATTTTTTGAATATTTTAAGAAACTTTGAGACTTGTCGTCTGTAGTAAACACCGGCGTGGAGAGGGTTGCATGTACAAGATTGATTAATTTATCATCATCTTTTCTTTGAAAAGAATCTCGGAATAGTTTCTCTCAAATTCATGTTTTAGATGTCTTAGATAGCGAGGATGCCTTAGTTTCAACCATGCAACATTATGCCACTTTGAGCCAAAATTGCCTCGTTTTCAATTGCAAAATTCAATAACCCCCATCCACTGTCATTGCTTAAAATTTAACCTCAAGTTGTTGGGTATGAGTTTTGGTACCCAAAACATTCATACTAGAGCATCCAACATTCAAAACATCCAAATGTTGCATATCCTGGTAACCATGGTAACCTGATAACTAGCATAATGGATCATCAGCTAATTGTATATCTTTATTGTGATTCTTAAAACTGGATTTTCAAAAACAAACAAAAATAATAATCGTGCATGAGTTCACGAAGGATTCATCAGTGTTCATGATATTTCTCTTCGTCAAAACGCATAAACTGATGGGTAGTATTAGTATAGCAAATGCTTCCTATCTTAAACTGGTAATTATTTATCATCTCCAAAGTAGGAAAATGAATTACTCGTACCTTCAGAATTATCTTTTTAAACTTGATAATAAACTTGTTAAACATACCTCTTCGTCGTGCACATGCTCAAGACGTGGCTCATATTCGTACATGGAAACGTATACAAGGGCATACCATGCAGTCATTGACATTGGATGAGGATATAGAACTATGTAGGAATGTTCTTAATCAATTGATGATCTTTAGTTATATATGTTTCATATTTCAATTTCGTTGTGATCTAATTAAGCATATATCTTAAACATGTAAGTTAACGCTTTGCATGCTGTGGGCATAGACTTCAACATATTACGTCCAAGTTTTGAGATATTTTCTCAAAATATCAAGACCTATCTCAAGAACCACTGAACCAATAATGGCCATGTTTGTACTCATTTAAATGCATTTTCCATGGTGATTCCAAATATAGTCATGAACATATACAATTAGGACATTTTTTTGAATATTTAAGAACAATTGGAACTTGTCGTCTGCCGTCGATACACTCGTGGAGAAGGTTGCATGTACAAGAATGATTAATTTATCATAATCTTTTCTTTGAAAAGAATCTCGGAATATAGTTTCTCTCAAATTCATGTTTTAGATGTCTTAGTTTCAACCATGCAACATTATGCCACTTTGAGCCAAATGTGTCTCATTTTCAATGGCAAAATTCAATAACCCCCATCCACTGTCATTGCTTAAAATTTAAACTCAAGTTGTTGGGTATGAGTTTTGGTACCCAAAACATTCATACTAGAGCATCCAACATTCAAAACATTCAAATGTTGCATATCCTGGTAACCATGGTAACCTGATAACTAGCATAATAGATTTATCAGCTAATTGTATATCTTTATTGTGATTCTAAAAACTGGATTTTCAACAACAAAAAAACAATCGTGCATGAGTTCACGAAGGATTCATCAGTGTTCATGATATTTCTCTTCGTCAAAACGCATAAACTGATGGGTAGTATTAGTATAGCAAATGCTTCCTATCTTAAACTGGTAATTATTTATCATCTCCAAAGTAGGAAAATGAATTACTCGTGCCTTCAGAATTATCTTTTTAAACTTGATAGTAAACTTGTTAAACATACCTCTTCGTCGTGCATATGCTAAAGACGTGGCTCATATTCGTACATGGAAACTTATACTAAGGGCTTACCAGTCATTGACATTGGATGAGGATGTACAACTATGTAGGAATGTTCTTAATCAATTGATGATCTTTAGTTATATGTTTGATATCTTAATTTCGTTGTGATCTAATTAAGCATATATCTTGAACATGTATGTTAATACTTTGCATGCTGTGGGCATATGCTTCAACATAAAACGTATTATCTCAAAATATCAAGAGCTATCTCAAGAACCACCGAACCAATACTAGGCTTGTTTTTACCCATTTTATTGCATTTTACATGCTGATTCCAAATATAGTCATGAAAATGTACAATTATGACATTTTTTGAATATTTTAAGAAACTTTGAAACTTGTCGTCTGTAGTAAATACCGGCGTGGATAGGATTGCATGTACAAGAATGTTTAATTTATCATCATATTTTCTTTGAAAAGAGTATCGGAATAGTTGTTCTCGAATTCATGTTTTAGATGTCTTAGATAGCGAGGATGCCTTAGTTTCAACCATGCAACATTATGCCACTTTGAGACAAAATTGGGTTACTCCTTCATGTAATTATAGCCTACACGAAATTAGGGTTAGGGTTAGTTTAGGGTTAGGATTAGGGTTAGAGTTAGGATTAGGATTAGGGTTAGGATTAGGGTTAGGATTAGCTTACACGAAATAATTACATGAAGGATCGACCCAAAATTGTCTCATTTTCAATGGCAAAATCCAATAACCCCCATCCACTATCATCGCTTAAAATTTGACCTTAAGTTGTTGGGTATGAGCTTTGGTACCCAAAACATTCATGATACTAGAGCATCCAACATTCAAAACATCCAAATGTTGCATATCCTGGTAACCATCGTAACCTGATAACTATCATAATAGATTTATCAGCTAATTGTTGATCTTTATTGTGATTCTTAAGACTGGATTTACAACAACAAAAAACAACCGTGCATGAGTTCACGAAGGATTCATCAGTGTTCATCATATTTCTCTTCGTCAAAACGCATAAACTGATGGGTAGTATTGGTATAGCAAATGCTTCCTATCTTAAACTGGTAATTATTTATCATCTCCAAAGTAGGTAGGATAATGAATTACTCGTACCTACAGAATTATCTTTTTAAACTTGAGAATAAACTTGTTAAACATACTTCTTCGTCGTGCATATGCTCAAGAAGTGGCTCGTATTTCGCACATAATTTGGAAACTCATACTAAGAGCTTACCAGTCATTGACATCGGATGAGGATGTACAACTATGTAGGAATGTTCTTAACCAATTGATGATCTTTAGTTAAATATGTTTGATATCTTAATTTCGTTGTGATCTAATTAAGCAGATATCTAAAACATGTATGTTAACGCTTTGCATGCTGTGGGCATATGCTTCAACATAAAACGTAAGATCTCAAAATATCAAGAGATATCTCAAGAACCACCGAGCCAATACTAGGCTTGTTTGTACCCATTTTAATGCTTTTTTCATGCTGATTCCAAATATAGTCATGAAAATGTACAATTATGTATATTTTAAGAAACTTTGAGACTTGTCGTCTGCAGTCAACACCGGCGTGGAGAGGGTTGCAGTACAAGAATGATTAATTTATCATCATCTTTTCTTTGAAAAGAATCTCGGAATAGTTTATCTCAAATTCATGTTTTAGATGTCTTAGATAGCGAGGATGCCTTAGTTTCAACCATGCAACATTATGCCACTTTTTGAGCCAAATGTGTCTCATTTTCAATAGCAAACTTCAATAACCCCCATCCACTGTCATTGCTTAAAATGTAACCTCAAGTTGTTGGGTATGAGTTTTGGTACCCAAAACATTCAAAGGTCATTCTATAATGTACAAACATATTGGGGTTAACGAACAGGGTCCTGTCAGATGATGTTTCAGATTCAATATATGCAGTGCATGTATGTGTCAATGTCAACGTATTTGCCAAGCATTGCCAAGTTGGAATAAGTTAGCATTTGGATCGTGTTAAAACATGTTACTGTCACAGACCCAAGTTACGGGATGAAATCAAATTATCAGATTATAGGCTAATTGATGACCAGATGACCAGATAGCGTCAGATGAAATGGTTCTTATGAATGTCATACGAACAATGGAATATAATCTAGCTTCGATAGTTTTATTTCATTTACATACAAAGTTAAATAGACAACCGTTTAGACAGGCCCGTACGCAGGATTTTTTTTTGGGGGGGTGCTGATTTTGAAAAAGTGGACTTTTTTTCCAAGGGGGGGCGATTTTGTGAAAAGTGGACTTTCTTCCCCAAATTTGGACCTTTTTGACCAAAAAAGCGTAAAAAAACTGATTTTTTTGGTCGCTACGCTGGCATATTCTGATATTTTGGGACTTTTTGTATACTTTTGCAAATTTGGGGAGGTGCGGTCGCACCCCCCGCACCCCCCCTGCGTACGGGCCTGCGTTTAGACATCCTTTTGACATGCTCGAGTCTAACTGAAACCTACATATCTTCACACTTTAGCAAAACATGTTGTTTAGTTTAGGCATGTCAGGAATTTGTATTTTAGATTACAATATGGACAAGATGAAAGATCATTCATGTGTATACCCTGGTTGTGCTAGACGGGGTCTAGACACACACTGTATCAACATGCATGGCTGCCGAATTTTCACGATATTTCCAGGGCAAATAGACAGTGCCACCACATCAAAATGCAACATGAGATCCACCTAAAACTATAAATTCTGCAGACATTTCAAGAGGATCCGTGCAATGTTAGATTTCGGATGAAGCAGACTTTTCAATAAAGATCAAAACTGGGGGTATATATAATGATTAATCTAAGACCGAATAGTTTGCGCCTGACGTCAGGGCAAAGGCCGGCGTGATTGGTTGCATTCTGACCTGTGCAGTACGGCATTTTCGAGGTGGTTGACAGGACGTCATACGCAAACTAGTCTTTTTAATTTGGTCTTGAATTATACCGATCACATAATATTGATCACACGAACATGCTTATGAGACCGTTTTGGTAATACGCGGTATATCATCAAGGGGGAAGGGGAAGCAATATATATATATATATCTGCCTAAATAGCGTCTCTGTAACATGTTACATTTCATGTTTTCATTATCCTGTGTATAAGAGTGAATTTTTGAGCTTAAGAGTGCCTTTATACTCCGATCAAAACTTCATTCTGTCACTGATGTACTCGACATGGCTATTCCTTATTCACTCTGGTACACTCTTTTATAATGATCAGAAAACATGTTTATGTATACAGAATTACAAGCCTACATTAAACAATAATGAAGAGAAGATAGAGATAATAAGTTAAGAGTGATTTCACTCTAAAAGAGTGTCTATCATGACGATCAACCAAATGCACTGAAATGGAGAGATTGAAAATGGCGTGGATGCAAAGGGAGTACAATTTACTCTCAAAAGTTTCAAATGCGTGAAATTTCACCATCACCTAATAGGTACTCAATGTTAGAAGAGTGAGTGAATGTTCACATGTGAAGAAAATGTACGCTAGTTCTTGTACATGTACATTATGAATGTTCTAAGCTTCAGTATGGAAGCCATCACACCAACTCTCTCATTTTTTAACCGATTTCCATAAAAACAGTGTCAAAATGCTCAGGAGGATGAACCACTTCAAATGAGATGTGTAGGTAAAATGTTTGAAACATTTCATTTTTTTACTATGTAACACAAAGATACCCCGGTTTGTGACACAGGACCATATATCAAACAATCTCGCTCTAAAGGAGGGTCTATGTATACAGTGATCAACGAAATGGACTAACATGGAAAGTGAAAATGCATGAAATGAATGTAACTCTTTTAACGAATGGAAATGGAGTAAAATTTAATTCGATAAACATGATAAAACATTGAAGATTCACATGTATCCAAAGACATTATGGCCTCATTATGACCTACATTTAGTTCTTGTCTCAACATATTTGCCATGATGCATACGCAGGCTTCAATATGGATGCCATCATGCCTATTCTTTGATCAGCTCATAATCGGCGGGCTTTATAACATCGCGGATTAATATCAAAATATTTTATTTTGAGAATTGTCTTGTGATATCTCGCCAGAAGCATCACAAATAATTAATTCAAGTCCTATACTTTGTCTACTTTCTTTAACACACAAAATATAGGCCAGACATGTCAACTAATAGCACTCTTAACGGTGGTCTACTTTTTGGCGCAATATAGTGAAAGCCTAACATTTCCCGCCTATTAAGAGCTGATCAAACTATACCTCTTGGTCAGACATATAAGATACATATCTATATCTTATAGGTTGGTAGCCTATGTATATTATGTATCTCTCACCTTATTGATATTAATTAACTTCTAACTAAGAGACAAGTTTAGGTCGATCCTTCATGTAATTATTTTGTGTAAGCTAATCCTAACCCTAACCCTAATCCTAACCCTAACCCTAATCCTAACCCTAAACTAACCCTAACCCTAACCCTAATTTCGTGTATAATTACATGGAGTAACCGAAGTTTATGAGAAAACCATGCACTCCAGACAAATCAGGAGAACAAGTTTCAGAACAAGAAGTCAAGTACACATTGGATATATTTTGAACTTGGTAGTTAGTAAATGAAACTTGGTAGTAGTTAGTCAATGAATGTTCTCTTTTTTGCGCGGGATATAAATTTCTAGACACAACCGTTGGTGTGACTCCATTGGAACATGAATGTCATGACTTGTATCCATTATAAATTCATGTTGTAACTGCACTTCGATTTGCTATATGATTATATACTTGTATGCTATAGCAGCTACATAAATATATGTATATATATATATTATATATACACACACGGATAAGTCATGATTAATAGTAGCAATTACAATGCGTGTAATAATAACAATGTGCCTAATTTGAAACTTTGTACTATAATCATGGTAATTAACCTCGTGTCACAATGAAAGAATGGGATGGTTTAATCTCAGACGCTAATTTGAATATCAAACTCTATAATAAGTCAATATAGGCATACATGTGCAACATTACAACATGAGCACATGTACATAACTATGTGTGTTTAGGTACCATTTTTTTTTATTCCATATGCCAAACTTTGTACCTTTCTTGACACGGAACTTGTTATACGTGACTATTACGTACCATAAATGTCAGATACTGCTCTGTACTTCCGTTACTACGTTTCAGAGTCTGTATGAAAGCTTATACTAATTTGGCACATACAATCACAGTTGATATTGATAAAATATGATTCAAATGATTCAAAACGTGATATTACCTGGGTTTTTTGCCGAATTGGTTAGAATTGTCTCGTCAAATCATAACGTCTGGCTGCCAATATCGTTTATGCCCCGCGTGACCACTCATGTTGCATGGCGTAGGTAGAAAGCATGTTCACCAAACAGTAAACATATCGTCCATGTTTTAAAACATACTGGCTGTTCGATCTCTAGTATAGACTTGCTGCATCGAGGGCATGCTCTGTCAAAAAATGAATCAAAATTTGTAGCGAAATTGCAATTTAATGCCGAAATTTCTTGAAAAACACATGTTTCACTTGTGTCGTCTGCGATAATGCCCTCGTTACCGCCATGCACAGTTCAAAATGACGGGTTTCAGAACTTGCACATACCGATCGTCTGATCAAAAAAAAATCCCAACAGGGCATGGGGTTATGTGTGTTGGAGGCCTGTGACTGGACGGTTTAAACAGAAGTATGTATTCAACGACTTGACATTGCGAAACGTGAGTCAAGAATTAAGTTGTGTCTAAAAAAAGGCGCGAAAGTTGGTGAGATTTTAATCCAATTTGTGGGAAAAGGCGGGAAAGATGTACCACTGTGGTCAAAATGTACGAAGAATTCAAAGAAAAGATGAAAACACCGGCATCTCAAAAAAATCATCTTGGGCAATTAAATTTGGTATTAAAGATATGAATGATTCAGACTATGTTACCAAGAGCAACTGACCAGAAACCAAATATGCATCGTAATATTTTCAATTATTTACAATGCAATTTTTGGATATTCAAATTGACGAAGTAAGTAAAATCAGTAACACTATATTCGTCTTCACATTGTGGTAAACTTTGATGAAAGTCTTGAAGAAAAGTTTAGAACTTTTGCACAATTACATTGTTAACATAAAGAAAAATACAGAATATCAGATGAATTGGCTTACTGGTCAGTGCATAGCTGCCGGGCACGCTGAGCAGTAGCTGGAGGGGGGGGGGGGCACACATATTAATACACGAGTCGTTGTTTTAATGTTTTGACTTATAGTTTAAGGATAAATTCACTTAGATATTAGACCAATGCACAATTTCTGTTATTTAATTAAAGATACAGCTTTAGGGACCATTTCTTTACTAATTATTAGCTAGTATTTAAATCAACAGTGTTTATTCAGAAATCTATATATTTTTAGGTAAATACGATAAAACAATAAAGATACAATAGCTGTCTAGTATTAACAAATAGGCTAAAATGATAAACTTCCTAAATGTTATATCTAAAATGAATTATAATCGCACATAATAGGCATCACGTGCCATAATAATTGCTTAATTAAGAATAAACTGAGGAAAGGTATTAATACATTAAAAAAAAAAAAAAAAATAAAAAAAGAGTACCTATTGATCAAAATAATAAGGAACTCCAATACATCGACTTTATACTTCTTTATCCATTGCCATATTGAACTATTTTTATTTTGTCCGTGTTTTTAACTCTCTTCCTATATAAATATTATATCTAAAAAATGGTTTAAAAAGGGTAACTATTATGTAAGTCCACTACATCGACTTTATATTGCTTTATCCATTGTCATCTTAACTATTATGTCCCTGTTTTTAACTCTCTTCACAATCAAACATTCTTGTCACATGACCTGCTAATAATTTAGGCTAATCCGTTAAAGGTGTACATTCCCCCTGTGGAAGGTATGGAAAGGTATTTAAAGTCCACACTCCCCCTGTGGAAGATTTTGAAAATATCTTCTTCAGGGGGCGTATGAATTTCAAATAGAATTAGCACATTAACCAAGTCCATCTGAAACTCATCCTCCCTCTGTGAAAGATTCATGTTTAATCTTTCTCAGAGTATGTATGAAATTCAAATGGAGCTGCCTAATGTATTCATTCCATCTGAAATTCATACTCCCCCTGTGGAAGATATTGTAAATGGAATATCGCATTGTAGCTTTGTTTACCATCGTGTTTTGTCTACATGATGTAGCAGCACACACGTAACACCACACAGCAATTCCAAGTGCTGTTGAGTCATTGTTAATTTGAACTATTTATTACCTGCAAATAATTGGGTTGATAACGTCAATTCAATTCAGTTTAGTTTAGTTTACTTCAGTTTAGTTTAGATAAGTATGGTCTAGTTTGGTTTAGCTCATTTCAGTTTAATTTAATTGAGTTCAGTTCAGTTTTTGGTCTTTGTTTGGTTGGGTTTTGGTTTGGTTTATTTACTTTAGTTCAGTTTGGTCTATATTATATAATGTGGTTTGGTTCCAATTCAGTTTAGTTTAGTTTACTTCAGATTAGTTTAGATAGGTTTGTTCTAGTTTGGTTTCGTTTAGTTTAGTTCAGTGGTCTATATTATATAGTTAGGTTTGGTTTAGTTTAGTTTAGTTTCGTCTGGTTTGGTTTGGTTTAGTTTAGTTTCGTTTCGTTTAGTTTGGTTTGGTTTAGTTCAGTTTCGTCTGGTTTGGTTTAGTTTACTTCAGTTTAGTTTAGTTTAGTTTGATCTAGCTTGTTTTAGTTTAGTATAGTTCATATAGTGTAGTTTAGTTTAAGTTACTTAACTTTACAGTTATTGCATATATCAAAACAGTCATGAGGGGGTGGGGCTGCAACGCCTTGTATCTCAGCCAAAGAACAGGGGACACTCAAAACCTAAAATACATAATTAAAGTACATATAAACACATAATAGTTAATTGCAAATTTACATGAATACAATTAAGTAAGACAACTTTATCCTTAAATATTTTATCAGGTATAAACCACGTACACCTAAATAATATTGCACAAGCTAATTGTCTGGAACCTATATATAAAAACTTAAAATATTGCACATAAGCTACAGAAATGCAAGACAATTAATGTGTTATATTAAAAAGATCGTTTCTTAAATAACGGGGATTGACACAGGTCTTTAAATTATTGTCAGGGATGTCATTCCATGTATATGCCCATTCAGATGAATACGTTTGGTATGTGTTCAATAACTTTAGTTCATCTGTAGGCTAATATCAACTTCCAAACTACATGAACTAATTTGTGCAATTTAGGTCTTGGGCAAGGAGAACCAATTTCGTTGCTCAATGACATATTTAATTGAACATAAAAGACATGTGTATGTAAGCATGGTAAGCGCTAATAACGCATTTTCATCGCCACATACATCCTGTTTTCAAAACTCAATGCATATACAAATACAATAAAATTAATTGTATGAAGTATAATTTGAACCGCAACATGTTCATATAGAACCACCATGACCACCGCCCATTTTAAACGTTCTTCTTCTATTATCATAGTATAAAGAATTAAATTTAATTCTTTACCATTTGTCTCGAATTCATCATTTGTTGTTTTGCAGCCTACATTACTTTAAACCATCAAACTAAATATACATAAATACAATTGCAAAAATTAACTACAGCTTAGGATGGCATTTGCATTACATGTAAGGCACGTATATACCAAGAATAAACCATGAACATGATGTATATCCATGAACTTAATAATTATTGCACAAGATAATTATCTGGATCTTATAAAAACCTGGATTGACCGAGATAAAACTGCACATAAACTACATAAATAGTAGACAATAAAGTGATGTTGTATTATATCAGAATAAAGAAGAACAGTTTCTTATCTTATATTATCAATGATGTGATACCATTGGTCGAAGTAGCCAAAAAAATTCATTATCTAAATCAATATATTATTAAAAAATTTGATGTTTTGCAAAAGTCCATTCTACAAATCATATACTATGAAAACTTGCTTGATTTATTGTTGTTAATGAGTTATGTACGTTTAACAAAAGTGTTGTTGTTTCAGCCCTCTTTACAACATTTTTTTTTTTTTTTTTTTTTTTATTTATCTTTGACAAATAAATTGTCTAGCTTACGCCTTTATTTATGAAATTTTCTATATTCTTTCTTTCTCTTTTCTTTCTTCTTACCATTATTATAAATGTAGTATCATTACTTAATATTCCAATATATTTTACTATAATTCCATTTTTCTTTATCTATATTTATCCTCAGTTTTCGTTTTGTATTCAACATTATTTGATCAATTCTTTTTATTTCCTGAATAAATAACATCAATATAGGTACAGATTTTCCAGTATCATTGTATATTATTCTAGATTTGTAAATAGCAAAACACCCCAAAACAATTAAAATATTAGCTAAATGTTTTTCATTATTTTCAATATCCCACCCACATAAAATGTTTTCCAGGTTTATTTTAAACAAGTTGCAATTTTCCATTTGACAAATAAAGTTTGAAAATTTAATCCAGAATACGTTGTTATTTGAACACATAAAGAAATGTTCCAAATTATCTGTACTATTACAAAAGTCACATGTATCTGAATTACTAAGTTTCCATAAATACAAATTCCTTTTACATGGAATAAGATTGTATAACACATTAAATTGGAATTGCCCCAATCTATTTTCAATTCTGTTTCGAATTTTAAATTGAAATACCTTTTCCCAAACTCTTGCATACACACCATGTTTTTCCCAATACTGAATACACACAGGCTTCTCCAGATCAGTATTTAACATACTATAAATTTCTTTCGTTTCAAGAATGGATATATGTTTAAATTGCTTATTCTGAAATTCAAAAATAGTGAACGATTTTTCTTTACAGGAGGGCATAGAATTACTCCTGACCTCTTTTTTCCAGTTTTCCGGAATCGCATGAATTAATTTGTGAAATAAGAACATGTTCAGTGGATTTTTGATAACTTGAGATAGTTCATTTAAATTTAAAACCTATTATTTATAACAATGTCTTTCATGCGTATTACACCTGCATCAATCCATTCCTTAAAGAAAAGAACTTTATTTTTATGTCTTATATTTGTATTGCCCCATAATACAGTATTATTGTTTACAGAAATGTTTTTCCTTTGTCTGTTTTGCAGTGTATACCAAGCTTTTAAAACCTCTTTATAGAACAGAGGCATTTTGTCATACACGATTTCTTTTATGTCTTTCGCATTACAATTAAACTCGAGTATTAAAGACAAGCCACCAAGCTGTTTGAACCAATGTTGTGATATTTTCTTCCATATAGCGTTATTGTTATTTCCATCTAAAATTCTAGCAATCCATTTTATTTTTAAAGCAGCTATTTGATGCTCTAAGTTTATCATCTTCAAACCACCATATTCCATATAACCTGTTATTGTTTTTCTTTTAACCTTTCTCTTTCTGAACCCCAAAGGAAATTAAAAATTTGTTTGTTTACGTTCTTAACAACATACTCTGGTACATTTAGATTACTGGCATTATAAAGTATTTGTGAGATACCCAACGTTTTGATAATCGTTATTTTACCATAATATGTTAGTTTTCTCGCTTTCCAGCTAATTAAGGTTTTTTGCAATTTGGTCAATTTCGGTTTCCAGTTAAGGTCCTCAGTAATCTTCTTATCCTTCCCAAAATATAAACCAAGACATTTCACTGGACCTTCGGTCCATTTAAAATCTGGAATTAAATTCGAGGGTTTATTTATTCCCAGCCACATTCCCTCAGTTTTTTGTTTTTTAATACTTATTCCTGAAAGAAAACTGAACTTCTCAATTTCTTCCATAACATTTTTAACAGAATCCATATCATTTACAAATACAGTGGTGTCATCTGCTAGTTGAACAATTTTAATTTGTAGGTCTGGTTCCTCTTTGAAAGATACACCCTTAATATCTACATTATCTTTAATATTTATTGACATAAATTCCGCCGCCATAATAAATAATAAGGCCGATAATGGACAGCCTTGACGAATACCTATTTTTAATTCAAATGATCTTGATAACCATCCATTCATTGAAATGCAGCTATTTATATTAGCATAAATGGTTTTTATCCATTTTAAAATTGCGAGCCAAAACCAAATCTTTTTAGACACTTCAACAGAAAATTTATTTCCAACGAATCGAAAGCCTTTTGGAAATCAATAAATAATATAGCGCATTCATTATTCTTACCATTACAATATTCAATAACATCCTCAATAATTCTTATGTTTTGTCCAATGAAACGACCCTTAACATATCCACATTGTTCTTCACTTATAATCTTTTTAAGAATATTTTGGACACGATTTGAGAGCACAGCAGTACATATTTTATAATCATAATTTAACAAAGTTATAGGTCGAAAATTATCCAAATTGTTTTTATCACCTTTTTTGTAAAGTAGGTTGATAATCCTCGTCTCTGAGAGAAAGACAATGTACCTCTTTCAAAACCTTCATTTAGGGAGTTCGTAACCATTTCCTTTATATCAGACCAAAAACATTTATAAAATTCGGGAGTTAATCCGTCAATTCCGGGTGATCGATTAAGTTTAAGTGTTTGTACTGCTTTTGTACATTCTTCAATTGTTAGTAGCCCTTCACATTCGATTGTTTCTTCATTTGATAATGTTTCTACACGTGTTTTGTTAATGTAGGCATCAATATCTTTATCTTCTATTTCTTTTGATTTATACAGATTAGTATAATAATCTACAGATTCATTTAGAATGTCATCTGTGTCTGTGATATTTTTACCGTTTTTTAACTTAAGTTCTGTAATTGAATTTCTAGTTGCTTTGTGTTTTTCGAGCCCCATGAAATATTTAGAATTGGTTTCACCCTCCTCAAACCACTTGACTCTTGACCTTATTATAGCTCCTTTAGTAGTTTCTTTATACAGCTTTTCTAGTTTTGACTTTGCTTCAATATATCTGTTCTTAAATACATTTCCAACATTATCCATTTCTCTTCTAATTCTTTAACATCATTTTCTAATTTCTCCAAAAGCTTTTTTTTTTACATCGGGCCTTTTTTTTACAGTATTTTACAGTGAAATCTTTTATATTTCTTTTACATAATTCCCAAGTAAGTTGATTGGATAATTTTTGCCGGGTACAATCCTTTTGGCAAGAACAAATAACTTCACGAATCTCTTTTTTGTAGTTATTATCATTTGTGAGTGAAGAATTAAATTTCCAAAAACCTGGTCCAGTATTTGTTTTTCCCATTTGTAACTTTAATGAAATGGCATTATGATCTGATTTTACAGAGGGTCTAATATCAGTAGTTTTAACAACATCGATGAACTCTTTGTGAATCAGCCAATAATCTAGCCTAGAAAATAAACCAAGTGATATTTGTCTCCATGTGAATTGACGTTTTTCTGGCCATCTATGCCTCCAGATATCAATTAAATTACAATGTTTAATAATTTTTTGCAGATATTTACATGGTACATTTTTCCTTTTCATGTTTCTAGTATCTTTATTATGGTTTTGAGTACAATTTAAATCACCACCAATAATAACATTGTACTTAGCATTTCTTTTAATCCAATGAAATGTTTTCTTGAAGAAAATATCTTTGTATTTTTGTTTCGTTGGTGCATATAGATTGATTAAAGTGCAAGGTTTTTACGGATTAGCATATTCAACAAAATTTTTCTACCATCGTCAGCAATATGACTATTTTCGATTTTTACATCTAAGTCTTTTCTATAGACGATTGATACCCCTCTACTGTGAAATGTTCCAAACGAACTAAAAGATTCTATCGCCCACTCTTTCCTCAAAGCATTTTCCAACCTTTGATCAAGATAAGTTTCTTGCAAAAGAAATATATCAACTTTTTGGCTTTTTAACCAGTTACATACAATTCTTCTTTTATCTTGATTTCTAAGCCCTCTAACATTGAGGGAAATAAAATGCACATTACACGAATTCATAATTATTTACAGATATATACCTTATACATATTATATACTATATACATACTTTGTTTTGGTTTTTTTGTTGCTTTTCTGCTTGTTTTTTTTTTTGTTTTTTGTTTTTTGTTTTTTAAGCTCTAAAAGAGAACAAAAGAAAATGCACATTATACATATGCTTCTGAAAGTAGATGGGAAATTCATTCAACTATTGTTTATATTGTTCACTTTTTTCTACTTGATCCTCTGCTTCTCCTCTTCTTCTGTTTGCTATCTTTCTGCTTTCTCTTGGCACCTTGTTGATCAGGTGATGGAGACTTGGCACTTAAGCTGGAATATTGATAATGATCTTGATCGCTTGATAGATCTGAACTATTATTACTATAATATTCTGTCTCATTCTGGTCAGATTTGTACCCACTCCTTCCCACAGATGAGTTTCTATCACAGTTCGGATCCCTGGTGATTGCAATCTTGCCAGCAGTTAGTTTTAGCACACTTTGCTTGCTAGCCTTAGTAGATTTGTTGCTTTCACTCATGTCTCGCGATGGGGTGGGATTAGATAGGGCTGGTGTCTTTGGCAGATGAGACGGTGTCTCTTGCTGCTTCTGCTCCTTCATTTTGTTTTGGTTCGTTTCATGTTGCTCATCTATTGCATTATGATCATTTACCACTGCATTAGTTTTGTTTACATTTTCATTCTGCTCCTTTCGGGGACAACTATCAAGTGAATGTCCTGGTTGTCTGCATTCTTTACATTTCTCCGGGTTTCCACATGTAACCCAATAATGTCCCTTTTCTAGACAATGGCTGCACTCTACATCCTTAATCTGTGGTTGACCTTGATGGTATACCTTGGCTTTGAAATTGTTCACATTTATGTATCTTGGAAGTGGTTTTACGGGTTTCTTGATAACAAATCTTCTATTGCCCGTCAGGCAATTTACAAGTTCACCGCCGACACGAAGTTTTTCATGCATACACTCCCCAACAATATTCGCACCTAAAGAGAGTATCTTTTTAGTTATATCTGAGTTGTCCACTGATAGGGGCACTTCACAGACACGAACAATGACTGTGTCTGTGTCTGTGCGATCACGGAGGAAGGGGTTGTCTTGGTGTATTTGGATGTTTTTACCTCTAATGTTCACTCCTTCCGCCAGTAGTTTCACACGCGGGGTGTACCCTGTATGTACAGCCGCCATAAGCCACCAATCCTTTGGACTCCTATTATATGTTCCTGTCTAATCACCTTACATAAAGCCAAATATACTTCTTCGTTTTGTAGTCCTTGTTCTTTAAAGTCTTCTCGTGATAAGTATCCTACGACATCCTTGTTCCTCATAAACACCGTTACAACGGGTTCTATGTGCTGTGCACTGTGTGCTGTAGTAGTACTTGGTTGACTTGAATGCATATCGAGTTGTCTCGGATGAGTGCTCATATTCAGATTGTTCACGTTATTCCTTGTATAACTTCAGAGCCTATTAACATACGTCCTCCGTGGAGAAGTTTCAATAGACGAAATGACTTACAACATGACTCAAGAACCACATGACCTACAAAAGTATATCTGTGATATTTGAATTCTTCTACAGTCTACACACTCGCTATGAAATGATCAATGCAATTTTTGCCAAAGCTCAATACCATTCGCAAGATCCTGTAAACTACCAAATCGCAACAGTTTAAAATAGTTGCTAATTAACCTTAAAGCTCGGTACTAATTGGGTATTCAATTTTATTTTAATGCATGATATATAGATCGAATTAACTAATTGACCGTCCTTGCTACTCATTTACTGCAAAAACAGCAGAGCAACACTTAATAAACACTTGAACACTTAAAAGTGTGCTTTTAAACATCTTCATATTTTTACGTGTTTAAAGCAGTATTCAGACTTTTTATTGTACGTAAAATATTGGGCTATTCCAGAAAATAGGTGCACACCCCCTATAGAGGAGTAAATTTTCAATCAAAGAAATGTCCGGATTTCCAAGTTTGCTTTCTGAAAATGACTGGATTTCCAGTTCCCAATGTTACTGGAAAAAGCTTGGAAATCCAATCAAATGAAGGAAAAATCACGGAAATGTTGAAAATGAGCTCTCAAATTGAGGATTTTTTTGCCGGATTTTTTTGCCTTTGGACACATTTTAAAAGTCTGGATTTCCAACAGTCACGACTGGACAAAAAGTCTGGATATCCGAACTCCTCTATAGGGGGTGTGCACCCGGGATGTGCATCTATTTTCTGGAATAGCCCATTGTATGTAACATATCTACGTTGTTTAATCTATTGCCATTCTATTGCCAATAATGTTTAAGTTCTAACGAATGTTTGATGACGTAAAATCGATAATATATTTCTGCTAGATATTGCTAGATATTGTATGTAACAATATTGTACGTCTAATACTCTGAGTTTGTGGAGCGCTGTAGTGTTGTTTTAGTGTTTATAAATTAACACCCCCTATACATTCACTGTACAAATAAGTGTTTATTAAGTGTTTATTAAGTATTGCTCTGCTGTTTTTGTAGTGTATATCCAAACTAAATTATTGTACATTGAAATTAGGCTATGTAATCATGGTGATATGTGCAATTCAGGACTTGGGTATAGAGTATTTTGAACAATACCTAATGAAGATCTTGCTAAATCAATCACACTTTCATTTGTTATTGATGATTGTAAAAACAATGATGGCCCAAGGATAACCCACGAATTATACGAAGCTTATTTCCATTGGGGTCATTTGCATTTTAGGTAGGATGCACAAACAGCCAGGGGTACCCTGATCGGAACTGACTTGGAGATCTTTGTCACCCAATGCATCTGCCCCACATACAGTAATGGGGAGAGTAGATAAATTCGATTTTTGCCTCCACCGGGAGTTGAACGAGGGACCTCGTGCACCCGAATCAAATACCTCAATGGGTTGCGCTGCTTTCTAACATGTTCTTCCTTTATCTTGTTTATTCAAAACTAAATGATACGATTAATGAACGCATCGAAGTTTGAACCCTCTTAAAATTCAGCAGTTTTTTAAGACAGACTGCTGAACATGCTAAAGAAAATGAACAGTGCATTAAAATGACATAGAAACTGAATGCAAATTTCATTATTTTATTTGTGTCACCCAATCATGTTATCGTTTCTTTTTGTTCTATAAAATGGCAGTGATCTTTAGATTGTAGTTTTGAAGAAACATGGTTGTTTAGAAAAAACATTGCCGTCGCCTATTCAGCTCATTGTTGTTCTTGTTGTTATAAGTTATAAAATTACAAGCTACAAAGGTTTCAATGAAGAAACATGGTAGAAGTGTATATTATTGCCATACGTAATCACATAACTTATCACAGTATTGAAACGTGGAAAACTGACATGCAGACAACATGGACAACGGTTTACAAAATGGCGGGAAACGTAGACAAGGGATGACACAGCAATTATCAAGAGTTATTTCAGATTCGCTATTTCTTTAATTTTGCTTAAATGTCGATGCTCACACTTTTGGTTTACAGTTGTGCAACATTGTTTATTAAATCTAAGAAATATTTGTGATTTTTAGGTGAAAGATTCGTGAAAAAAAATCAGTTCTCTCATACTTTAGTCTCATGCGTTTTCTTATCGGTTAGAGCATCAATTTTCAAGCAAAGATTAGTCGAACTACTAGTATATTTCCCTGTTTGCATGGTTTGTCGTCTGCTGAGTGAAGAATTTATTCCTAAATGAATTATAGAAATCTTAATCCCGAATTATCATTTTTTATCATTAATTTGTTAAATATATTCAAATTGTATACAACTATTATTTTGAATTCTTTTCGTTGTATGACGGTAAATGCTCAAAGTGCACGACACACTGGACCAGTGCCTCGATAATTGAATCTGAGTGATAGTTGGGCTGTGTTCTGTCCGCGATTGGCCCGGGAGACAAATCATGAGTGCATGGTCATAATTATACCTATGATTTTATGAAATTAACTTGCAATCAACGCTATGATTTATCAAAAGCAGAAGCAATAAGTTTAAATATCAGTAATATAATATAAAGTATACAAACATATAAAATACGCATGGCAAAGTTAAATCGAAAAATAAGAATATGTGACCAATCCCATTGTGTTAGTTGTGTTTTGACTCTCTGTCGGTAGTTCAGTTGAATCCTTTTTGCATCGCAAACGGGCGAAGGGAAGTTCGATTGATTTCGTTCCAAAAAAGGTCTATGATGAAAGTACAGAATATTATAATAAATGAATAAATATTCTTATGATTTATTAGATATTATATCATAATGAGATACAGTTTTAAATATGCAATAACGAACATGAAAGAAATTAGTCTGTGGTGTGGGTATTTCGCCACAAAGGAAAATGGTATTTCATTGTAGAGTTTACTATTATCCTATACCACATGCAATGGCATCATTTTGCACGTACATCAACAATCAGACAATGTTTGAAACAAACCCAAAAACACAATGGTAATAAAAATTTATATTTAGCATCAGATTACATTGCCTTTCTTTACAGTTAACAACAAATTATTCGATTTGTAATCACTTGGTATTGCAAAAAGTGTAATTTTCCATTGAACATGCGAAAGATATTAGAACACGGGCATTGTGACGGTTAAGAAATATATCAGTATAAACGTCTTTTTAAAATAACATCATGTTGAATATAGATATCATATATTTGATAATATAATTATACAGGATACGTATCATAATTATTATATAGATTTAGGACTTAGGACATCATGAAATCTGTTTCTTTATAGTTACTTTTAGGAAAACGGTGCAATATGTTCGTGAAGTTATGACGACTTGCAGCGGCTTATAGTATAACGACCAGCTTATAGATAGTCGCAGTTTCATTTCATCGTGGTATTTTTAGAGCCTTAATGACACAAATTAACATAATTAGGATATAGAAACAAACTGGTAAAATCATTAATTATTACTTACAAATACTAAATAAAGGCGATTGGACGAACCGAAACAAGCACTTTCTTCAGTGTTAAACGGGATGAACGTTTCATGTAAAACATGGCGAACGAAATCCGTTCGACTGTTCGTAGCAGATCATTCATGTATCACTGCACCGGTATAGCCTAAACTTGCTATTTTGTGTTTAATTTTGTTTTTCAAGGATAGTATAGGGCCCAGATTTCAAGGCAATGATTTATCCATTCCTAAACATGCTATGAGAGAAGTCAGATATTTTATTTTACATTGTCCATGCTATGTTAGTGGTGTTACCGAAAGAACTTCGGTTTTAGTTGAAAAAAATGCAAATATCAAGTCCGACATCCATGCATCGAATGTGAGGCAAGTACGGTAAAAACACTGCATTTAATCGTCTAAACCAGCAGCCCCAAAACGTTTCTTGAGTATAATTGGCGTTCCATTGTCTTAAACAATAGCAATTGAATTCCTAATTACCAAAATTATTTTGCTATATTCAGGTGTTTTTCTAAATCATGCATGGGTCAAGGCGGACTTCACATGTCATGTTGACCGGCACTGAGCGGGTTGCCCCAAAGTATAAGGCGGAAAAGAGCGGGCCAGAGTGTACACGACTACAGCGTTGAACGTCCCCGTATATGTTACGCCTACAACCAGCTTAATGCTCCTTTATTGCGGTGTTCTTATAGGAAGTTTTCAACTACAAGCTTTTATTGAGACTTTCTATAAACAATACAGCACAATATTACTTGAAAACAGCTATTGATAATGAGTTAAAATGTTACAAGTCATGATGATAACTTCATTTAAGTAACACCCTTACCTTCAGCAGTGTTCAGTCCAGTATAGTAAAATGATCTACCAGCCTGAAATTCTAACTATTGCTCTCTTAATATTGAGTGTATTTCGTACATTTCGTATATCACCCAAAAACAATGTTCTAAGTCTGTAATAATGTCCTTTAAAAGGGTTTCTATAAAATTATCGAGCGCGAGACACCTGATTCGAATGCTAATTTATCAGAGCTAACCAGAGAGAACTATAACAATAAAATTGGTATGTCTTTACATGTAAAATATCGAAAAGAACTAAAACTATAGGGCTGTTTTGTTTCAATGCTCGCGAACCATGCAAATAATCTACGAAATAGATATTCGTAAGTAACAATTCACTTTGAAACATAGTTGTCTTCGTTATGACCAGTATCCGTACACAGGATTTGAAACACGACATGCAATAAGTAATTTTATGATTCTATCATCCCTTCTTACTCCGGGCTTCTTATTTTCTTTGTCTTCGTAATACCGACTGCCTCACTGAATGTATATCACTGTCAGTGGCGTAGACACAGAGGCCTTAAATAGGGCCTGGAGCCCTGGTACGGCGGCCTGTCCATTCGGCCCACCTGTTCGCTACATAAATATGCCTGTAAAAATATTCTCTGAAAATAGGGTCCGTTTAAAACCGAAAGGGTCAGCAGTAGGTCTACGGCTTGGAAATTTTGGACGACCGAAATGTCGAAATTTTTAGGCCGTCGGTCCATTGCCAATGATGTGACCCGAAAAGCTGCGATCGTATCCCCGGCCATATCACGGTGACTGCAATGACCGTGGTTATCATCATCATCATGCTCGTTTTCACTGAATTTCACTTCTTCAAGAGGTATATGATTTTTTTACACGAGCTTATAGCTATATCTTAATTTCATTGCATCTTTTAACAAACTTGTTTTAAGCAGTGAACCGTTGTTTCATGTCCCTCCCTTGTAAACAATTAAATCATTTGATAAACCATGCTTTATTAATTAATCAGGTATATGTAGGCCTACTACCTAGCTAAAAAAAGCGAAATTTACTCTTCATGAAGTGCATAATTCAAGTTGATCAAATTCAATGTGGTGTGGCGAATTTTCTCTTTCGAGAGACTCCATGAATTTGACTTCATTTAACAATCTTTATGAGACGACATTTTACTCCGAAGAGGGCTAAATATTAATTCCACTTTCACTTTTAATATTCCATAAAGCTCCATTGGAGTATCATGTTCACGAATGAAATTACTATAAAATCACTCTTTTAGAGGTACACACGTCAGCCTGTCTCTGAGCAAGATTGGGACAGTGCATGTTCCCCGAGAAAGTTAATCAAAAAAAAAACAGCAACAAAACAATTATTAATCTATACTCGTCCCTGTACCTATACATGCAAAACAGAAGTCATAATGTGTATATGTATAATATTACACCTTTTTGTAAACTTTCTACCTACTCGCTTCCTACCTACCTCGCTTCCTACCTACCTACCTACCTACCTACATACCTACCTACATACATACCTAGGCCCTATACCTACCTACCTACATAGTACATGCCTACCTACCTACCTCACTACCTCGCTACCTACCTACATACCTACCTACCTGCCTATACATACCTACCTACCTCACTACCTCGCTACCTCGCTACCTACCTACCTACCTTACCTACCCATATATCTACCTACTATACTTTATCAGCATGTAACACACATAAAGAATATTATGAAAATTATCCCATCAAAAGTATAAGAAAATAAAATTGTGTATAAATTAGATTACTACTAGCGACATATTTGGTAAAAATTACTATATAGACAGTTATATAAATAGCTAATCGGTCTTCTCTATCCAGTGACACCAAAATAAGTACAAACATTCCACACATAACGTCGCTATGACTTCATAATATCAGCACACCCTGTAAAAGTATAGGCAAAATTTATATTCGGCTAAAAATTCCACGAACATTGCAATTTTCAACGAATTTTCTCCTAAGTATAAAAGGAAATGCATATTTCAAAATAAATAAAAAGTGAAAAGTCAATATTTCTTAATCTTGGACTATAATTTTACAGAGCGAAATGAAAATGATGGATTTTACCTCAGAAACCTATGGTGTGCCCCACTACCCCCTCCCCTTTCTGGGGTAAAAATGGTATCACTAAAATGAGCGCAAAGGATGGATATACGATTAGCTTAAGTTGTTTGGGCGTAAACATGCGCATTGTTTTATGACGGGGGTGGGGGTGGTACCTCCCTTCGTAGTTCTAGGGTAAAAGGTGAAAGATGATTCACTAAAATTGTCATTCAGTATTTTTGATATGAAAAAAAAAAGGACAACAGCATTATAGACAAAGTTAAAGAACCATTAAAATACACGTAGCTAATTTCTCTACTTAAGTACAGATATTTCATGTAATATGTTCTATTTTGTCTTGATGTTAGCACATTTATGCTACCAAAAAAAAGTGCAAAAATGTTTAATTTTTAGGATTTTCATAATGACTAAATCAATCAATAGGTCTTGTTGGTATACAAAAAGTGTTTTCTAAAACTGTACATCGCTAGATTATAAGAGTTAATATCAAAGTAATTGAAAGTAAAAAATGCCAATCCAATCGAATGAAATAAGTCAAATAACGAGTACTTTGACACAAACACAACATACGTCTAACCTGTTGAAATATGTGACGTGTCATGTCAAAAGGAGTCACTTTTGGGCAGGTTATCAATTTTGAGGTTTTTACATATCTTAAATATAGCTAGTTTGCTCCACAACGCCGTTTTCCCCATTGAAATCGGACATTCCTAAGCGAAGATATTGAGTTCGTAAGTTATGGTATTATAAAATTAGAAATTGAGATATCGGCCTTTAAAAATATTATTGACAATGTTGAGAGTAGGAATTACCTTGGAAAATGTCTCAAAAAATACAAGATGCCAGTTATATTCCGGTCTGAAACTCTCGGACAATATTTTAAACATTAATAACATCACAAATTCGCAACAAACCAACATTGTGAAAAAAATCACCCCGGGCAGATTTTTGGCTATTTCTCCATTTACGATCCTGCCCAAAAGTGTCTCCTTTTGACATGACACGTCACATATAATAATACCCATGTTACGTTCCTTCTGCCAAAATAATAAGGGAGCGCATTTATATAAGATGCCGAAGTTGAACTGAATGTTCTAGAACATGTAGAAGAAGCTCATAGATACGATTCAGTTTCGGATTAACTCTTAAACATATCTTTAAATATACCAATACATCATCAACATCAATCTTGGAGAGGTACTATACGAGTTGTATGAAAAAGCTACAGAAAAGAGTAATCTGCGTACACCTTTTATTACATCAGAAATATTAGCAACTTACATGAATAGTTGATATGAAGTGAACAACAACAACCTGTCGATTCCCGATTCTACAAGTTAATAAATAATCAGCTATCAGGCTATTTATAATTTTACTCCACCAAATATATTCCATAGAATATTAATGACATGTTTTTGCTGTACTCATTCTGCATTCATGTTTTCCATTGTCGAAGAATACATATTTATATAGAATAAAAAAATATATAAAATAAAAAATATATCAGTAAACATTAGCAACAAAGCAGCTCAATGTATTCGTCTAGACAGGCCTGGATGTCAGCTCAGGTCATGGTCATTGTCATGTAGCAGATCCCTGGTAAAAAATCAGTCTTGATCAATCACAGTTTTCCACCTGTACGATTATTTTGTAGCTTTTAAAATGATAAGTATTTTGTAGACGACACTCAGGAAACAAAAATGTTTTTCAAACGTTATAAACATGTTTTAGGTTTGATCAAGAAAGGACTTGAAAACCTTTTCAAAACGTTTGGTATTAAAAACACTACAATATTTAAAACAAATGTAATGTTTCAATACGTATTTATTTTATAGGCACCCATCAAACTGTTTTTAGGGAGGCCGGGTTTTTGTAGTGGTCTTAACTCGCTTCTCACCATTGTGGCCCGGGTTCGATTCCCCGCGTTGCCACATGTGAGTTTGGTTTATAATACCGATCCATGCTCGTCCTCGAGTGTTCCGGTTTTCCACGTGTTTCTAAAATTAGACCTCTTCCATATCCCTGTTAATTAATTAATAAATAAAAAAACTAATTAATTTGGCAAAACTTAGCTACCGTAGCTAAATAAGTATCAACATTATGCATCGACAATAATGTGACAAAAATCGGGCAATGGGCTATTCCAGAAAATAGATGCACACCCCCTATAGAGGAGTTCGGATATCCGGACTTTTTGTCCAGTCGTGACTGTTGGAAATCCAGACTTTTAAAGTGCCCAAAGGCAAACAAATCCGGCAGAAAAATAGTTTAAAATCAGAAATCCTCAATATGAGAGCTCATTTTTAACATTTCCATAATTTTTCCTTCATTTGATTGGATTTCCAAGCTTTTTCCAGTAACATTGGCAACTGGAAATCCAGTCGTTTTCAGAAAGCAAACTTGGAAATCCGGACATTTCTTTGATTGAAAATCTACTCCTCTATAGGGGGTGTGCACCTATTTTCTGGAATAGCCCAATACGAGTAGTTTGGGCAAAGACAACATCAGTAGCGGTACAATAACATACGAGTAACTTACAACGAAAATACAAATTAGGCTCAGTATGGCAGACAAAGTGGAAAGCTAATTTGGGACAATCAAAAGTTTTGTTTCAAATATCTGTGTTTCTCATTTCCACAACATTATTCAATATTCCAATACATGTATATTATACTGAATGGAATATTATTACTTTTCCATCTGTGTACTTTGAAGTTTCACGTTTAGTCGTAGCGAGTGAGCGGTCATGTTTTTGCTTTAGAAGCAACAATACATATCGTTGGTAAACTTTCTGGTTAAAAGAACTAAAAAAACCAACCCTACAATCAATGCTGAAGTCAAGAACATTATTTAGCAATCGCGCGCCAGCGACGTACCAATCTATATGATTTCTACTCCTGGTTCTACTCCCGAATGTTATATAGTGCTGCAGAATGATGAAACCATTGTTAAATTTTGTGAAAAGTGTGAAATTTGGCTCAGATGTAGTATTCAGCCGGGTGAACAATTCTAGGGGGAGGGCCAAAAATATTGTGTCCAATATGGCCGCCATAGAGGTCATCGAGCTTTATACAGGGAAAAATTCAAAGTTGTTTAAATTGAGTTATACCATGCCAACGTGTTCTCCTGGTCACAAGGATCCAGAAAAGGTATAGTTTGAGATATCTGTGATGAACGATCCTCAAGTTATAAGCAAAAAGGTAAAAGGTCAAGGTTTGACCTCTACAGGGGTCAAATTTGAAAACATGCTCCGATTGCTGTCAAAATGGTCTCAAATTCTTCCTCTCATCATAATAATTGATAATAAGATGTATGTAGGAAGTTTGCTTCCCAAGATTACACCAGTCAATAGGTCTATGTAACGTTTGATATTGACCTAAATTTATTTGCCTGTGCAACCTTGTAAAACCTACAAAAAAAGCGTAGTGATTTATAGTGCGCTACGCACAGGCACAACGCCTAGACGTTGATCCACAAGCCTCAGCACACTTTACAGGTTGTCGCTGAACAGTAAGCTGAGAGGAACAATTTGAGACCATTTTGATAACAACCGGAGTAATTTTTCAACTTTGACCACTATAGAGGTCAAACCTTGACCTTTGACCTTTTTGCTTATAATTTGAGAACCGTATATCACAGATAGGTCAAACTATACTTTTTCTGAATCCTTGCCCCGTTCCCATTTATAATAACACAAGATTAAAATGTCGGGTCCTACAAGGGTTTCAACTGGAATAGCCCAATCATATATCGAGGGTTGAGAGCCAGAAAGCCTTAACTCACAATCACCTGCTCCTACAAAATGAGCAGAACGTCGCAAGGGCACTATAGAGATACAGTCCGTCAATCATGACAACATTAATAGAAAACAAAAGACATCGTGGAGAATATATTGATTTTGAAGACGAAAGCAAGGAGCCAATTTTATGTTCATTTTGTGAGAGCTGGTCATAGTGAGTTACGGTTTTCTGGTTCTGAACCCTCGATATATTGTTTTGCGGAAGTGTTGTGCCATTCCCATCAAATTCGAATTAACGGAGCTGTCCACTCATCTCGCGAGACCTATAGACTCACGTCATTTCATTCAAATAATTGATATCGTAAGACCTAGAATGCGTCATCTCAGTGAAATATGTCACAGCCTTTAAAATTAGAATAACCACAGACGTGCCCATGTTTTGTATATGACTCCTCCTGGATTATTTTGTGGTAAAGTTTTGCGTGGAAACACCTTGTATTTTTAAAAGCAATTAGATGAAATGGACCCTGACGATATGCCAGAAATTCTCTAAATTGGTAAGGTTGGGAATAGGGATATATCATTTGAGTATTGCTAATTTCCACAGTTTAGAATATTTTGGTGAGTGTATACTGTGGTTTACAACCCGGTTGCAAAGGTTTTGTTAAAGAATTATGCGAATTGGGCAATTCCAGTTGAAATCCATACACCCCGTATGGTAGACATGACCTTAATCTCCCACACAGGGAGAGTAGATTTCAAAATGAGTCATCCATTCAGGTTAACTTATTTCACTCATGGTGTATGGATTTCAATTGGAATAGCCTATTATGTCATTAAAATATCCACTAATCTTGGTGATTGGTTGCTGACCTGCGCAGTACGGCATTTTTGGTCTGGTTGACAGGTGGTCATATTCAACCTAATTTTTTTTAAATTCTGTCTTAAACTATAATGCCTGTAAACAACCAACATTATATTGGCATCATTCAGAAGGGCAATGTTAAGTGGAGACACATCATTAGTCATTGTATTATATTGTCGTAATTGAGGACCATTACAACACATCTGTTCAACGTGACACACCTGTATGCATCTGTTGTCCAAAGTAAGAACCCAGCAAACACAAAACGTTTTCGACATCATTCGCAAAAGGTTATAAAAAGTTGTCAGAAAACGTTTAAATGTCGGGTTATATAAAAAGTATATTAAGGGTATAAAACGTTTTCATAACATTAAAAATCATTTTTTGATAATCTACTGCTCATCAAACAAAAAATGTTTTAGAGAAAACGTTTAAATGTCGGGATATATAAAGGGTATAAAACGTTTTAATAGCATTCCAAAAACATTTTTGAAAATTTGATACAAAACATTTGAAACAGAATGTTATTTTGGGGTTGAAAAAATATTTTGCAAAAAATGTTTGCCCGAAATATTTGCAATAACGTTTTAAAAACGTTTTCATGACCTTTATATAACCCGACATTTAAATGTTATTAAAACGTTTTGAAAAAAACATTTTAAGAACATTTCTGTGTTTGCTGAGTGCAAATATTTTAACATAATGTTATTTAAGTGTTGACAAAATATTTGGCAAAAAATGTTTGCAAAAATAGTTTACAATAACATTTTTGAAAACATTTTAAAAATATTGTTGTAGTGTGTTTTCATACAAAACGTTTTAAAACGTTTTCATGACCTTTATATAACCCGACATTTTAATGTTATTAAAACGTTTTTATGTAAACCAAAAGCCAAAATATAACTTATTAAAAACGTTTTTAAAACGTTTTTGTGTTTGCTGGGAACCCAGTATCTGTGAAATGAATCACACAGCAGAAACTGCCATTTGATACTACCAATCATATCTGTTTTCAGAAACATATTTCCGAGATGTAACGGAGCACAGAATCTGTGATTTTTACCAATCCAATATTAACATGATTAACAATGATTTAAGGTTTACATACATCTCTTAAATTTAATTGATCAAATATAATTTCAAAAATCAAAGATTTAAAATCTGTCTTCCAAGTAAACAGGCAGTATGCTTCCTTACTCGTATACTCAGAATAAAGGCAGGTCAGCGTTGCTTTGGCAGATTCAAGGGCACTCTATAATATGTGATCAAAAGTTACCAATGCATCATAGATGTAGAATGTTAAACCAGTGTGCATTGCCAACAATGATGGACGAAACATGGACAATAACCAATAGTACCGGGAACAGAATAAACAGGTCAAAGAGCAAGGTAAAGGGAGATGCTACACGTTACCTTAAGAGATACAAGAACATTGAAAGAAGACGACAAACTCAAGTCAAAGACATAATGATGTAAGAAGCGAAAGCGAAATGGAGATGCGGCAGGTCACCTTGTACGAAGGGAAGATAACAGATGGACTAGGCGGCTTACAGAATGGCAACCAAGAACAGGGAAAAGATCAAGAGGAAGACAGAAGCAAAGGTGATGTGGCGACTTTACTGCCTACATGGGACATACTTGTACATGGACAAGAAATGCAAGAGACAGAAAAAAACCCTAGCAGATTATGAAGAGGGCTACGTCAAAGAATGGTCAAACACAACCTGGTGAGGTGAGGTGAAGTGAGGTGATACTTTGAAAACAGACTGTACTTCCAAAGTCCCCATACATCAAAATGGGCTGTTACAAAAAAAACCCCGATGCACACCCCTATAGAGGAGTTTGGATTTGAAGACTTTTTGACAAGTTATGATTGTTGAAAATCCAGACTTTCAAAGTGTTTAAATACGAAAAAATATAGTTCGCAATTGAAAATCCTACATTTAAGGGGCTCATTTTGGACAATTCCGTGATCTTTCATACATTTTATTAAATTTTAAAGCTTTTCAAGTAAAATCGGAAACTGGAATTCCATTCATTTTCAGGAAGCCAATGCAGAAATCCAGACAATTCCTTTATTAAACATTTACTCTTCCATAGGGGTGTACACCTATATTCTGGAATAGCCCAATGCAGTATCTGTTATTCATTTCATAGATACTGGGTTCCTACGTTGGACAACAGATGCATACAGGTGTGTCACGTTGAGCAGATGTGTTGTAATTATCCAATCAGTTATACGACACTGATTACAATGACTAATGATGTGTTTCAACTTAACATTGCCCTTCTAAATAATGTCAATAATACTGTTGTTTGTTTATATCCATTATCATGATTATAAAAAACCCACTGAGGTGAATCATTGTTTTGTTAACGAAATGTATTTTTAATTTGAACTTCTGACAGAGATTAATTATTTCATTTCATATAACAAAAGGAGAAGATGAAAAAAAACCCCAGAATAATGTAAAGATCAGACACAATAATTACAATGGTTATAATGAAAGACAAAGATAAAGAGAATTTATCGCGTCTGACGTCATCTGTCAATCAAACTCGAGCACGGTTTGTTTACAAGTGTCGTGATGATGACTAGCTGAACGCGGATTTATAACCGGGCGCCTTATTGTTAATTTTGCACATTTCGACATGCAAACCATCTCAAAAGTTAGGTCTTTATAGTAGGAAACTTTCTTAGCCGAAGGCACCATGTCCACAATGCCTAGAAAAGCTGCTTTTTGCCTTGTAAAAGTACATAATTTTTCGCCATTTGCTGCTATTCCTTTTCTCCGAACAGCACCAGACAGATCGGTCTTCCTTTTACGCGTTGATTAACCTGTGTAAACCAATCAAGGATCGTAATTGACAGTGACATCAGACGCGATAAATTCTTTTTATCTCTGTCTTTAATTATAATGGTGTGTCTCCATTTAACATTGCCCTGCTAAATGTTTTTAGAAATGCCCTTCTAGTGTTTTTTTATAGACATAAACAATCTGACGAGGTGTATCGTTGTTTTGTCAACGAAACACATTTATAACTTGGACATCTTGGTTCATTGGTAATAGCTAATGATAGCCGTGACAACATTCTTTTATTTCATATTATAAACAAACATGACAAAAGAGATAATGCTGATGTATTATTATGACTTACATTATGATAAATTAGACAAAGCAGAAATCAAAAGATATGATTTTTGTGTTCACTTGTATTGAAGAAAGCTATAATTATAACTATTGCAATAGATTTCTCAAAATGTGAACAAGCACAATGTACATGATGTATGTTAGACATGAAACTTTTTTACATCCAATTTTTCACTTTGATCTTGTGTGAAATGAAATCAACTTTATAACAAAATGGATAATTTCAGGCGCTCCATACCATAATCTCAATTTTAGTGCCAATTCCAACGTCAATTTTGGGATTATTTTCCTACTTCATTTGCTCATCCTTATCAATATCTTTATTATAACCACAACTTACCGTATTTTAAACCGGAGACTATCATGAAGCCGTTGGATAGCAACGCTTATCAATGCTTATTCTAAAGTGTATGCTGCCTACAGGTTAATAACATGAGAAACATACTACCGAGATGTCATAAAGAAACCAATCTCACAGAATCTTTAATTTTCCTCAATCTTATTATATTTTTATCTCTTAATTTTATCGATCAAAATCTGAGACGAAATTCAGATCAAAATAACACATTTCTTGGTATTATCGATCCCTTCAAAAGGTGTGCTAAGGCCAGAGTGATACAGGTGTGTCACGTTGAGCAGATGTCTTGTAATTGTTCACAATTACGCCAATAATGACATTGACTAATGATGTGTCTCCCCTAAACATTGCCCTTTTAAATGATACAAATACCGTGCCCTTCTATATACATGTTCTAGAATGAATTGCTGTTAACTGACATTTAAGCAATAAAACTTCATATCAAAAAGGAATTGATTGACTGTAAATACTGGTTTACTGTTCACACTTTGGGAAGTTTGGAAATCTAGTCTTTACACCCTGCAAATTTCAAAGGTCAACATTTGTTTATTCATGTTTATTTGTTGTTGATAATGTATCAGTAAAGCTTATGACATAACATGTCTTGGATGACTACAATATTTAACAAATATTGTATGCGCAGATGATGTTTGCGCGCACGTATATTTTTCTGATTGGCATTACAATCGCAATGAGTTACGTGAAATAAGATAATTAATTTAACTTTTTACCAAGTCAGTCTGATAAAAACAATAATATTAATAATATTAAGAGGCTTATTTTAAGCCTTATTTAAGAGGAAAATATTGCACTTGATAGAAAAATAAAATATTTTTCTATATTTTGCAATAATGTTCTTTGATCACACTTAAAGCCATTCATACTACTAATGGGTATAATCTTTGATACAGCCTGTACGTAGTGTAATTGAAACATGGCAAACGATGCAAGAAGGTTGACTGAATTATTAAAACAATGAACGACAAATTGTCTCTATATTATTATAATGATACTAGCTTTTGGTTTCGGAGGAGCGTGAAGAATCCGTTCACATCAGGACAAGCAAAAGTGATTTGTACAAGGACCAGGACCGGCACAGACTTTCCGGAGCTTACAACTCCTCACTGCATGTCACGTGAATCACGTCACGGTTCGACGGTCTCTGACCAGTAACAAGCATCATTCACCAGTCCATCCACCGAGTTAACAAAGAATAGTGCTAGATCCGAAAGCTTTTTGTTTGTTAAGAAATTTTATTTTACTCTCTCCGATTCTTGCTTGCCGTTCTCGCCTAATAATAGTAATTTAATTCTTTTTCATTTCAGAATAAAGTTAACCAGGAAAGGTTGCAAGATTAAGGTTATGTCTTCCAAAGATGGTGCATGGATTGTAACTGGAATAACCCATTTATCGAGAGAAGGTAAATTAAGCAATTTTACATTCAAAAGAGCAAAGGTAATTTGCAAAATACTCGTCAAACGTTGATGTGACATTAGGTTGCACTACATTATGGTCTTATTTCCGTGTTTTAACCTGTTGAAATGCCGCTTTCTTTGATAGCAAGCCTTAAACCTTCCCTAACCGCCAAAACCCCCGCCAAAACCTCCCCTGTCCCCAATCAATTGTTGGTATACAACAAAATTGCAAGATTTTAACTTCGATCGCGGGATGGCATGATGTGGGAGACTCCTTAACATTTCCCTATGAATCAGTACGTAGCTCTTTCATTCATTATTCTGATAAGCTCTTTATAGTACTGATCTCCCAAGAGGTCTATCCAGACAATATAGATTTACAATCACACACAAATTACAAAATCCAAAATGCAAAGTATACTATAAATACAAAATGAGGATATTAAAATAATATAGCAATGAAATAACCAATAATGCAATTTACATAGCAAAGAACAAAAGCATTTGCCCAATTTCATATTTCAATGTGGCAAAACAAATATAAGTGCCCTAACATATTTTGACGAATATTGTAGGTCTAAATGCTCATAAGCGTAGCCAACAACAATAACAATACAAATTATTATAGCGACAATCTACAAAACGTCAATTGTTTAAAGGCGCTGAAAATCAAATCTGATATAGGCTTGTTGGAACAGATAGCATTTTAGCAGCTTCTTGAAAATGCCAACAATCTGAGCATTCCTAATATGGATGGGAATTTGCTCCATTCTTTTGGTCCAAAGCATAAGAAGGGTCTATCTGCGAATGACACACTGGGTTCCGAGTTCAAGAAATTGAGGAGATGATGTTGATGACCGCGGTTGTCGATGATCCGATTGTGGCTGAAGAGATGTAACAAGGAGACAGTTTGTGGTGCGCTTTGTAGACCAAAAGGGAGGACTTTCGAAATGATGCGTTGCTGTATGTGGAGCGCGACGAGTTCAGGAGTGATTGAGTTAAATTTTCTTGGCAATGATCCTGGATGAAGTGCATTGAACATTTTGAAGTCTGGTGATGAGAGATTTGCTAATACCCGTCAAAAGGCCATGATCTTTTCAGAGGTACTGGGCAGCATCCAATAGGGGGTCTCTCAGGGGCGAATCTGCCCTCTTGCCCCTGCAACGTCACTGCTAATGATCAATATAAAATTCCCGGGAAATAAAAAAAAGATCCCGGGAAATGTAAAAAAAAAGGAATAAAGGAGAGAGACAGATAAAAATACGAGGCCTGCAGAGCCTGAACTGACTATGTCCAAACTTTTAGAGTCTCAAAACGTGTATCTTACTGGAAAAAAAATCAAATTTGTCTTCTAATTCGGCCCAAATGTGAGCTTGCAATGGCCTGAAGTCCAATAAATTTCCACTTATTTGCAGACGTTTCGGAAACTATATATTAGTTTTCTTTTTCGATGCTATTGTTGCTTTTTTGACGATAGCTGATGTTGACTGCTCTGCTTAGCAACCGAGTTGCCAGATGATTTTCATAAAACTGAGGCTGAAAAAAAAATCGGCAACAACATATAGCTACCAGGAAGGCATCTCAATCTGGTATTCATAAATCCGCTATTACAGACCATGTGGTTGATAACAATCATCTATTGACTGGGAGGAAGCTAGTATCGCAGGCAAAGAAAGCAATAAATATAAAGATGTATAAAAGAAGCAATAACCATAAGGAATCGGGTTAATACCATGAACAGAGACGAGTGGCAATACAACTTTTAAGTCACGTATTTGACGATCTGATAACTGAGAGCAGATCATCTGGCAACTCGGTTGCTAAGCAGAGCAGTCAACATCAGCTGTATACAGATCGTCATTGCAAGAATAGCATCGAAAACGAAAACTAATAGTTTTCGCAATGTCTGCAAGTAAGTGGATATTTGTTGGATTAGTCGTATGAATTTACAACTGCTTATTTTTAGCCTAAAGTGGATATAATAAACCCTCACACTATATAATATGTCAACGGAATCACATAATCAATGGACATGGCTTTGGGTATGATAGTTTGTGGGTCCTTAAATAAATTCAAATGGACTGGATCCAGAAGACAAGATTCTGATGACAAACATGTTGAAGGGTAAAATGAGTGTAAGTGTCTGACGATGGCTGCCAAACCCCTTTCAATAATTCGTAATTACAGGGGTAACTACAAGCCAAAGAAAGCATACAAACAGTTGTAGGTCTGTGACTCCACCAGTTACCTGGGGGGTTTACCCCTTATTCTTGTTTTCTACGTCTCTTCTAATCTAACCACAATTTGGTCAATTGGTAGCCGATATAGATGCGGTCACCCAAAGCCTTAGCTTACGGGCTTCTGTTCCCTTGTATCAATTACTTTTTCCCGCCCATGAACCAGACCAATTCAGATGTTTAGCAAGTCCGCCATGCTATGCAACATAAAATATAACGAAAGAATTGAGACCACAATCCCACCGAGATCTATGTTGTGGCTTAACATATGTATGTGAAGAATGCAATACGTGTATGTTATCCTATGTTATTCATTTGGTATTATTTTCATAACTTATAAAAGTAATAATAACTTGAGCTATGATAATAATTCAATATGGTGTTAATCAAATAATGTTCAAGAGGCTGGAAAAGGTTATCTATATCTACCTGATGGAATGAACAGTCACTACGATTATGATGTTGGCTCTATATAATTCTGAATTTAAAAAATGTTAGTATTTCCGATGGCAGAGGGAGGTCATTAACCACCAACAATAGAAGGTGTGGAGTAGGAGTTTATTTTTACCCAGCCCATTCATATTATTAGGTCATTCTTGGAGTACAAACATATCAGGTTGGGAACTGTGCCGTAACAGATCTATAAAAGCATGATTTAACTACATAGAAGGATAGGGCTAAAACCGCTCAAAGTTGGTGCTTCGCGCCTCTATCGGGCCTTCGGGGCTCCATGTCCCATATTATTAGTGAATATCAGGGATTTGTCGTATCAAAACACCTTAAAAACATTTTTTTTTGCATTTTTGGAACAAGCACAGAATGATGTGGACAAAATGTGAAAGCCACCTGATAAATACAAAATCTGACATCAAAATGGAAATAGAATATAATCATTGCCGAATTCGGAAACCATGGTTAACGTATGTACGCTATACAGTCGACACCAAGAATATAATTGAAGACCGAATTAAAAACGCTTGTTTGCGTCCGACATGATTGGTTGCTGACCTGCGCAGTACAGTATTTTGGTCTGGTTGACAGGACGTCATACGCAAACTAGTCTTTTTAGTTCGGTCTTCAAGTTACAAGATGCTACACAGCAAAGGCAATTGTATTTCCCATGTCCAAACCACAAGATATGATTAATTCAGACCTGTTTCTTTGACTCATTGTTAATGTACGGTAGCCTAGGGGTTTATTACAAATGGGGTTCATGAAGATATTCAAGGAAATAGATCCTTAGTAATTTGGCAATATTAATGGCAGCAACTTCATATTATCATGTCATACTCTCTGTCAAGGTGCTGACAGGGTCAACAACGTTGGATAGTGGTAATGACAGATTTCTCCAAAGCGTTTGATATGATTGACCACACCATCATCCCGATTGCCAAATGTTATCCACCTGGAAGTCTCCAGATCCATCGTTCGCTATAATGAATCACTCTTCAAGCACGAAGATCTTGATGATGCTCTCCCGCAGGGCACAAAACTCAGTCCATTGGTTTTCAAGAGTTATCAATGGACGCAGCTCAAACTTTGGATCAGAACATTAACTGCTGGAAATATGTGGTTGACCGGACACTAGCTGACAATCGCTCGTTCCCACAACCTAGCAAGCAGCAAGGTGTATTGAACGAGTTCACTGGACTAAAACTAACAAGCTTAGCTTATTAATCCCACCACACTCTAGGGTCTGTGATCCCACCAAGAAGGGGAAAAAGCGTCTCATGTTACTTAGGTGAAAATACACTTGACGTTGGCTTCAGAATGATCAGCAATGGGATAAGAATATCAATGAACTCAATACGAACATGAAGAAAGCCAATCAAATATTGTACATGCTCAAGAGGTTTAGATTCAACATGTTCAATGACGAAGAGCTGATATCAATATATACAAAGGCTACGTTCGACCTACTCTCGAACTGCTGGTAGCTTGGCAGAGATTGGTCCTTTTTATTTCTGGAATTCTGCTTTTCAGAAAAAAGTTCTCATCGCTTCTATAAGCGTGCATGCATATACCGTGGAAGCGCTTTACATCTTATGCGGATGCTATTCAGACGTGCGAGCTTGAGTTTCTTGCTGATGGAAGGGTGAATCATTGTGGCAGGTTTCAGAGAGTACAAATGGGTCGTCTTCTCGGTAGCTTCTCGGTACCCTACTTTGACGACTAATCTTAGTAGGGTACCTTTTTATTTATTTTTTTTTAGCTTTTGACCACATTCCATTTACTGCGGTCATCTTAAAGATGCTTTTGAGCTAGGCAAACTTTATATGCAATATATGGTTATAATTATATAAATGTTTTGATTTCTCTCGAATACTATCAGAGTATTGTTACCCGTACTCTCTGGAGGTCAATTTATTTATTTTTGGCCCAATAACTCAGACTATAATTCATATTGGGAAGAATTGAATGCTGCCCATATTTTATTTAAGTTACATCAACAACTTACATCTAAAACCAAGTTTTGTGTATTGTGGTTGGCTCTTGTCAAACCCATTTGTTGTTTTTCAAAAGTCTCTCAGAGTGGTGATAAAATTATAATTATGATGTTTTGATCGTATGTTTAATATTTATGTATAACAATTATTGTGAATATTTAGTTTATATTCATTTGTGTATTGACTAATTTAACCCATATTTATATGGGGATATAATGTTAAGCATTCCTGATGAATAAAATATAAGAATATTTGTGTGTATTGTGGTTGGATTTTTAACTGCTCTTGAAAGGCCCATTTGTTTTCAATGAGGGATTGTGAATATGAAGTACATTATCAACCATAACTATGGTATTTTGTATTGATATTAATCTGCTTATTACTTATTTCACCCATATCAATTGGTGTATTTTGAAAAATTCTACAAGAAATTAAAAAAATCCAACATTATGTTGTCCCAATATCATAATAATTTTGTTATTTAAAATGTCACCTAAATGTATAAGTTGCTTTCTTGTGATTGGAATTTGTAAATTATGTTCCTGTTATGTTACTTAAGTAAATACAATAAATAATAATAGTAATAATAATAATAATAATAATAATAATAATAATAATAATAATAATAATAATAATAATAATAATAATATAATCACTGTCCCATTATTGACCGAAATTTAATTTGTTGTACTTCCGTTCGAGGAATTGATCTTTTTCTAAGTTCTGGTTTCTTTCATAGATAATTATTGTTACCTACAAAGTTGGAAGCATACACTGTTAAAAACATTAATATATCATGCATTTAACATGCCTAAATCATGATTCTGTTAGTATGTTTATTATCAGACCCCCAAAAATAATGTTTTGGTTCTTGTCCTCTTCATACATGTAAATTAGTTTATTAGAGAACAAGGATCACATTGAAAAAAGAAAAGAAAAAGGGTCTCCTCCTTTCCTCGAGTCGAGCACTGTTAGAAAAGACCGAAAACTAACAATGCTAATTTTACATTAGAAAAACTCCTCCTCATCATCATTTCATGAAAATCCTCTGGACGAGAACCAAAACATTAATTTTATACGGCCTCATGATTATACAGGTATCTATGTTTATAAGATCATAACATTGCAACCACTATATTGCTATATGAGCTACAGTAATCTCAATCTCCAATAGCGAAGTTCAATAAACCCCATTCAACTATTCATAGCTCAAAAATTGACCTCGAGTGGCTGAGGATGAGTGTCTATACCCGAATCATAAGGTCATTCTATGAATGTAGACATCTATTGGGGTTAAGGAACTGTGCCTGCCAGATGAGCATATTGAGATCCTAACATGTAGTACACGTAGAAGATAAATAGCTGAGTGGTTCATTTACATACAATAGGGCTTTGTAGATTTATGCTATACCAAAACACTTTTCACATCGATGTAGAAATTAGGCTATTCCAGTTGAAAGCTGGACCTTAATCTCCCACAGAGGGGGTGTAGATTTCAAATGGAGTTATCCATTTAGGTAACACCGTTTGAAATACATATTCCCTGTGTGGAAGGTTATGCCATGTCTTCCATAAGGGGTGTATGTATTTTAGCTGGATTGGGCCATTCAGTAATGTAATCGGGCTTTATATTATAGGGTTATGCCAGAAAAAAATCGACCTGCTTATGGTGTATAATCGACTGGTTGGAAAATAACACAGTGACCAAAAGTACTGCAACATCGTTGAAAAAACTGAATATTTTTATACAATATTCTGTCTGTCTATTTCACATTACGTAGTATCATGGCAATCGTCTTTGTTTAAAAGAAGTACAAGAAGGCTAATCAATGGGATTGAAAGTGTCACCTCCTTTGTTGACATCATGCGCCTATTCCAGTGCCTACAATGGCGGAATACTGGAAATCTGCTTAAACGCAAAGACAAAGACATTTTTAATACAAATATACTACAAAATGTCCCGATGTCGTTATAATGTTTTAATTGGCTTCTGCAAGGTCATAGGCTACTTCATTAACGCACATAATTACATTGAAATACGTAATCATGGTAATGAACAAAAAAAAACCAATGTTTTGGTGTGACTCAAGGTCATTATGAGCCTTATGGGGTAGCCACGTGAACTCTCTATCTTCTGGGTCTTCTGACCTTCAAAGACGTTTATCTTCTAAGGCTGGTAATTTGTGCCACTCGACTTATCCATGATTCATTCTCCCACCTCCAATTTCCTGATACCTTGGAGACTGTTTGGTGACCATTGTGGCATCTGGACATTTTGTTGTTTGAGATTACTTTATCTCGGCATTCTGCATTTCTGCCCTAAATGTAAGCACTGAAATACGCGCATGATGTCACCAAAATAGACAAAGTCAATTCCACTGATTAACATAATCTTTCTTATTTCATGCAAAGAACCCTGCCTACCTAATGTGAAATCTTTTTTCAGTGATGTTGCAGTACTTTTGGCCAGTGTGTGCATAATTAAATAAAGATATCAAACAAGATGTCAGCAGAAGTGAAGAATAAATTCACACTGAGCTTATTAAAATAGATAAAGACCAAAACAGTAATAATGAATACATAATGATCATCATGATTATGATGGATATATTATTCTCAAATGAAATATGCAAGCATATTAATACCTGCAAACATAATTATTACAAAGTGATGATTAATTAATTCAGAAAACACACAGAATTACGTATGTGATATACGAAGCGACTCTTTATACCCATTATTGTGAAAATTCACCTATTTTGTAGAGCGCCTCCTCATATCACTCAAATAGAGTGGAATTTCACTCTTCTCGAGTGCGAATGTCACTTCGGTTTGCGATATAAGAGTAAATTTCATCACAGACAAAATTCTTTCTATTTTCACTTTTTCATGTCACCCTTTCTTCATAATTGAAATAGAAATGTTGTAAATCTAAGCAAAATAAAGCTTATTATTTGCAAATTAGTAGAATAACCGTATATACATGATATAGCATAGTGACAAGGCGAATCGGTACAATGCACCGTTTCAGCATACTTGCGCAAGAAAGATTCAAGTTTTTTTCCCGCGTCTTCCTGGTTTGCAAGAAGCTCTTCCAGTTGATATCCATACACCCCTATAGAAGACAAGACCTTAAAGGGTAGACTAGGTATTGTTGGTCGAAGCAGACAAAAAAGTCGATTTTCATGATCTAAATCAATATACTGAAAAATTACACTTTGATGTTTTGCAAAGGTTCATTATACAAATCATATTCTATATATGAAAACTTGCTTGATTTATTGTTGTGAATGAGTTATGTACGTTATACAAAAGTGTTGTTGTTTTAGCCTTCTTTACAACATAACTCAAGATCCACAGGACCTACAAAAGTATATCTGTGGTATTTGAATTCTTCTACACTCTCGCTATGAAATACAATTTTTGCCAAAGCTCACTACTATTCGCAAGATGCTGTGAACTACCAAATCGCAAAATATTTCCTAACCTTAATCTCCCACACAGGGGTGTAGAATTTAAGTGGAGTCACCCATTCTGCAGGTAACCCCATTTGAAATCGACACCCCCCTGTGTGGAATATTAAGGTTATGTGTTCCATAGGGGGTGTAAGGATTTCAACTGGAATAGCCCAGATTATAGTTAGAAGGAATGTTTTATCTTTCACAGTTTATGATATAAACCACATTAGTGGTAGAATCTTCATTAAATGTGCTTTCTAATTTTTGCACAAACTTACTTTGTAATTTTTAACGTAACACCGTACGTCCTTACTTTTAAAGACGGCTTTGTTCTGTAGTGCATGTAATGTACACCAGGCACAAAAAGAAACTCGTCAGTTATATTTATCCTTGCTGTTCAATAACTTGATAATTTTGGATTATTCTGAAATATACAATTTGTTAATTGGCCTTTGCTTTCTCATTTGACACCCTGTTCGTGAAAAACGAACAAGAATTGACCAAGATATGCGCCTCCAAAGCCTCAAACACCAAAATCGAAAGTTGCATTTTCAACGATTTTCAATGGGAACCCATCGTTGTAATTATTGCACACAAACACCACGAGCCAGTCAATAAAGCACACAGTATAACAGGCACAATTGAATCGTTAAAATTGCAACTTTTCATTTTCGGGTTTGAGAGTTTGGAGGCGCATATCCTGGTCAATTCTTGCTCAATGTTCACGAACAGGGTGTCAAATGAGAAAGAAAAGTCCAATAAACAAAATGTATATTTCAGAATAATCCAAAATTATCAAGTTATTGAACAGCAAGGATGAATATAACTGACGAGTTTCTTTTTGTGCCTGGTGTACTTAGCAGTTCAAGTCACGCACACCAAGTATAAAGCGAAACACATCACTGTTTTTGCGCGGTAATAGCCGGGTAACATCATGTCATGGATCCGCGAGTATCCACGTGTGCTATTATTCAGTACTAGGCGGTTACCCATATTTGGCGGTTCTCGGCCGGGCGCGATTACCTGGCTGATGGTGAATCTACCCACCAAGTTTCATGCCCATATGACAGTTTTTACTAATTTGACCTCAGATGACCTCTGGTCACCCCAAAATGACCTTCCAAACATTTGGCTCTAAATGTTGACTGTACCCACCAAGTTTCATGCCCATACGACAGTTTTTACTAATTTGACCTTAGATGACCCGTGGGTGACCTCAGATGACCCCAAGATGACCTTCCAAAATTTTGGCTCTAAATGTTGTCTGTACCCACCAAGTTTCATGCCCATATGAAAGTTTTTAGTAATTTGACCTCAGATGACCCCTGGGTGACCTCGGATGACCCCAAAATGACCGTATAAAATTTTGGCTCTAAATGTTTTTTATTCAGTATATTACTCACCATACAATGATTACAGAATTTGTTCTAAAATTGCATTAAAAATCAAGCAACCTGTAGTGCACTCTTAGAAAAAGGTGTTCCAAGTAGAACCTAAAGGTTCTTAAGCTGTCCTCTATGTATAACCTTAAATAGTTCTATTAAAAACTGAAAAGTGCTAGAATGAACCATTTTTTATTCTTGCAATTTCCGAGAACCTATCTCTCCTGTATGTAGTACCCCTAGAACCATTTTGTTCTGTAAAAATGATATCGTACATTTCTTAATTCATTTTGTAAATCGCAAAACGGATCTCAAGTAAAAGTGTTTATACGAAATGGTTACGATAAAAATAACATGCACAGAAATGTATACTTTATACACACTAATATGACAGTAATAGAACTACTTTATAATATATGGCACGCCAGAGTGGAAAACACCTAAAAAAAAACAATTGAAAAAAAAAAAACATTGAAAAACTCCACCAAGAAAAAGCACATTGAGAAAAAAAAGATTAAATAAAACACACTGATGGGATAAATAAAAAATCTCATCGAAAATGAAAAAAAGTCATCGAGAAGTAATCATGAACAAAAAATACGAGATGCACAAATATACACCAATCTTCTGTAAAACTTCCTCACACAGGTTCGGAGTTTGTATTTTACTTAATGTTTGCTATATACATATTATTTTTTTCTGTTTAACTTCAGTTCAAAATTAATACTGTTAGTATTAATTAACAGTTCGATTTAGTTCAATCGTATTCAGCACAAAACACACATAATTGTCGCGAATGAAGAGATTTATACGTGTTGGGAATAGACATCAAAGGTATATTTTAAAACAGGTCAACAACACTCACTTTTTGAACCGAATATTTCAGAGAAACCATAACAAGAGACCAGCCTAAAATCAAACAAGATACCAGCCCACCCTAAATAGGGACGGGGGCCGAGAACTTTCTAGAATATATGATTCTCTTCTAGAAACACCATCACAAAGGACAAAAATGACATTGTCAATAACATCTAGAAACACTGGAGAATCATCAGTCAGTCTACCAACAGCATTACACCGCTGATGACGGAGAATAGGTTCTCTGAAATATTCGGTTCAAAAAGTGAGTGTTGTTGACCAGTTTTAAAATATACCTTTGACACATAATTGTGTTGTAGATAAAACAAGCAAACACATCACATTAATAAAGAATTATAATGCCTACACTGCATATCTAAAATGACTCTAGGCTTTGTATGCAGTAATTAACAAGAATTGTATGAATACGACTAACTTTGCTACTAGTACTTATGGGAGCGATTACCGAATAGGGCGCAGCTCTACTGGTCTTGTTACAAGACTGCTATACCCCAACCCTAAACCCTAACCCTAAACTCCGTAAACGAGGACTGGACACAAGTCTAGCAAGTAATTACAATAGACAGTACATCATTAGGTCACAGGTCGATAGTCCGAAGGGGCATTAGTCCGAAAATCCAATGACTCAAAGTTATAAACCCTAATTCTTACCCTAACCCTATCCTTCACCCAAGCCCTAATTCTAACACTAAACACAACCCTGACAATCCTAATCCTAACCTAAAATGTCCAAATCCTAACTTGAACTCACTCTTTTGGGACTATGGCCCGTCGGGTTGTTCCCGTATATTACACCTGAGACAAATGTTGTTGGACTCTAATTGTTTCCCAGATTACACATATCAAAAGCTTCTTTTTACATAATAGCTAGTAATAAATACCTGACTCCCTACCAGACTCATCTCAAGTGACGGTCACTTCAAATCATCCCCCACGTCATATGGTTTAGGACTAGGACTAGAGAACATGAACAGGTATACTAGTCTCATATGAGTGCAGCCTACTTATAGTGCAGGGCAATACATTCAAAAAAAATTTCACCTATCGCTATGGTAATTAATTCTGTTACATCACTATTTATACAGGAAATATACATGAGTCTCTTTTAACATAATAGCTAGGAATAAATACCAACCTCATCTCAAGTAGCGGTAACTTGAAATCATCCATTTCATATGTCATCCACGTCACGTGGTTTAGGATAATTAACTATTACGAGCGTATGTAAAAAAGAGACACATGTAGAATCCGACATGTACATCCTTTTTATATTGATGTTTTAGATATTTTCCACTTACCATGACTATATAATCCACATCAAGTGGTACCTTTGTGTCGTCTAGATGTAAGTGCAACATAGTGGCTTGCCGTTAACATGCGTGTTATTGTCTGCAAAGAAAAATGATTTCAATATTAACATGATACCGAATTGTGATACCTCAATTGCACGATACGATACTAATTTGAATTAAAAAAGAGGACATTTCAAAAGTGACATATTTTATGATTTTATCCTTCAAGGCGAATCCTGTTGGCTTTTGTAACGGCCCCATTACAGCGTACCAGATCAACACCCACTCTGCTGCGCTCATAATTAGCACAGGGTTAGGTGAAAAGTCCATGTAAATTTTATCACTTCTGAAATGCTCTATTTTTTCATTCAAATTGGTAATTAGATAACTACTTGGCAATTTATATTTAGTATCTTTAAGGGCTCGGTCATTCACCATTGCACAGATTTTTTAGGGATCTGAGAGCACATCAGACACCCCAAAAATTGCAAATTGCATTCTGAATACGAGGAAATTATGTCCTACTGATATCAAATAATTTTGATTTTGTTAAATTCGCGATATAATACACATTTTATGGCAAATTATTCATTGAACATTTTTGACAATTAACAGTTCTCAAGGTTAGGTAAATAAATCTAATGATATGTATTAAAAGTGTATGTAGCTGGGAGGAAAAGCTGACCATCATATGAAAATTGTGGCCTTTTGTATTATGTATTGGGCTATTCCAGATGACATGTCCTTAATTTCCCACACAGGGGGTGTAGATTTTAAATGGAGTCCCCATTCAGGTAACCCATTTTAAATTTACACCCCCTATGGGGAAGATTAAAGTCGCGTCTTCCATAGGGGGTGTATGGATTTCAACTGGAATAGCCCATGTTGAGCCCTTATTTATTGGTGGAGCTGCACGTCTCGTCCAATATTTTACAACTCATAGCGAGACCAATAAATATTGGGCGTAAAGCATCCAATTTTATCATTATTATGTTTTGGATCCAATATTTTCACACACTTGGACCCATCATAATAATGTACGATATAGAACCTTTTTCAATTATTTGTAATCTAATTTAAAGAGGAAGATTGCAATGTCATTCTTTTCCTAGGAAAGATCTGACATCATGGCCATTAGACCATGGCCGGACAGTAACATGAGTAGGTTTATTTCACCTTGAAGGCATGGTTAGTCTTGTAAATATGGGATAACTTTCCTCTAGCCCGCGCTTGGCCATCCAATATGCCATGAATAATAGTAGGACTGCAACTGGTATCTACTGGTCAGTTTATACTCTTATTTCCACACCTGTTACTTTTATATGTGACTTAAGCTTATTATCATTAGTATTTTTAGTTGGGTATATAGTATTTACATGATCCAAATTTATTAGCTATTTACATAATATCGCACATCGACATCGCCCGGTTAATAATTACATTATACAACCAGAGACACTGAAATGAATACACGGGATTGATACACGTAAATGTGCTATGCACGATTGATATTCAGACGATAAATCTTTGGATACCGGGGTGGAAAATGATGAATATCTCCCGTAAATGATTTCGTATAAAGAAACCAGATGTGGTTCCTTCCACTCGAATATATATTTTGAACAGATATGATAGTCGTTAGTTTGCGGCTTGAGAGAGTAACTTGCGTCTTGAGCTGAAAAGTGACCAAAATTCAAGATTTTAAATAGCGCAGCGTAGACCCTCATGGAGGTAGTCTCGGGCCAGACTGTATGTGGTTATCACGAACATACAGGATCGACGAGTGTCAGACCGACTGACACAAACTGGCTGTGTAGGAGACTATCGTAGAGGCAGTCTATAAGCAGATGACAATGGCGAATGTATGCTCGCTGACCGTACAGAGGTCAGTCACAGGCTAATGTCGTTAGCCTTAGTCGGATGTCCTTCAGCCCACTATGCATTTAAAAACTTTAAACAGGTGGGAATACAATGGCCATGCGTGGCTGTGGATTCAACCTACAATGGCATTTTCTGCCATGAAGATATCGGGGCGATGACACTGTGTATCGGACAATTACTTATATACGTCACTTTCTAATCGTTTCTAATGTTAGTTAATACTGTTATGACAGGCGTCATGAGCTTCCTTTTCCATCTTGAAATGGTCAGAATAATGGTTTTGTATCATGTTTATGCTATAATGTCAAGTGGATGAAATATTGCATTTTGAAATGTCAACTTGATAAAATAAAGGTAAGTAGACGGTGAAACAAAATGACTTTCCTTTGGTCTAGAATCAATGTTTTTGTTGATGACCCAGAATTATAAACTCTTTTTTTTAAATAAAATGCTACAGTGAACAATAGCCCATGAGGAGTGACACAGGTCAAGAAATTATATAGGCACCTAGGCACTATAAAAGTACATGGGCAAATCAGTGGTTCACAGCAGCTTAGGAGCAACAAGAGTGAGTGGTACAGTAAAGCATCAGACACATGGAATAAGATGCTTATGCATGCACTCTGCTCTTGAAGGATAGTTTGCCGTTATCAGATATGTCTCCCACTACTCCATCTGGTAGGCTATTCCAAACGGGAACCACAGATCCTGCCAGTAGATATGGTTCTATGAACTGGTATTGTGAGAGCATGGCAAGGCATGGACAAGTTGGAGCGGCTTTGAAAGGCTTTGGTAACAGTACCTTCAGATCTGGTGGGCACAAGCTGGTGTGCATTTTTGAGAGGACTATTGCTGCAGCCACTTGTCGTCTTTAATGGAGAGATGTGATGTTCAGGTCTGTACTTGCTTCCTCTTCGCCCACGCCTATGATTTGGAGGGCCTTACCTCTGGATTGAGAGTGAGGCGTAATTCATTACACTGCGAACATGAGCCTTGTTATTTGCAACTCTGCTTTTGTTCTGCTCTGGATGAGACGTCAGAAATGTGCTTTGTCCAGGTCAGCTTGCTGTCGACTGTGAATCATAAGATCTCCAGCTCCTCATTTCCCAGCCAATTTGATGGTACCAAACAGATGATCTAGCTTGATTGGATTCATCTTTCTTGATATTGTCATTGCCTTACATTTCGATGACTCGAAGGTCACCTTCCTTCTATCTCCCAGATCCTTATGTTCGCCAGGTCTCTGTTCAGGCTAGCAGTAACAGCTTCAGGGTTGTCTATAGATGTTATCTGACAAAACAAGCTGGAATCATCTGTGTAGAGGCAGAGTTGGTTTTCACACTCATCACCCAGGTCATCAGTGAAGACTGAGAACAAAAGTGGGCCCAAGTACTGGATGGTTGGACAACTCTTGGGTCAGAATGGTAAGGATGTCAGCTGTGCTGTGGTTTGGTCTAAATCAAAACTTTCTATCTGATATCAATTAGTTTTCAAGGAGTTGGTTCTGTACAACAGCCTCCATGACCTTGCTGATGATGCAGAGCAGAGAGATGGTGCGGTACATACATGGCTTAGACTTCGAATCTCTCTTGTGAATACGGATGACAGATGCAGTCTTCCATTGGCTTGGGAAAACACCCTTGGATAAGAAAAGATCAAACAGCAGGCTCAGTGGTCTTGCAAGTTCTGCGTTGCACTCCTTCAGGACTCTTGCAGGGATTTTATCAGGACCAATAGCTTTATCTGGTTGCACATTCCTAACATCTGTGACCTTGAAGGCTGTCTTTTCCATTGAGCACATTGCTGAATGCTGAACTTCAGGAGCAGATGACTCTGCGTAACAAAGATCTGGCAAAATTTTTCAGCTTTTTCTTTTGATGTAGTGTAGACTTGACGCCCATCCTTCAGTACTGGCATATTAACTCTCGTGGACTTAACAGAAAGGGTGTTAACAGTGTTCCACCATTTCTTGCTGCTGATGCTGCCATCTGAGAGTTCTTTCCTCAACTTGTTGTTATAGCTCCTTCTGGCTACCTTTTGCATTATTGTACTCCTTTCTAGCTTTTGTAAATTTATACCTTGGTGTTGTTCTTCTTTATCTCCCTGCTCGTTGATGCTCGTTTGCAGCGGTCATCAAACCATACCTAATCACTAATAAGGGACTGACGCTTGGATAAAGTGATCTGATTCTGATTGTTTAATAAAAAATACTACTAATATTAGTACTGTCAGTATTTCTGTCCGAAATAACATGGTAAGGCCCTTCACAATTAATTCTTAGTTTCCTGTTTCATGGTTGAAAACAAGGGATGAGGCGACTTTTAATTATTAATTATTAATTATCTATTATTTTATTATATATTTTCTCAGGCATGTATTCTCTGGATCCTCGCATTTAATATTTAATGTCTCATATTGACTGATGTCATGCTATGACACAGCAGATAGGCCGCCCTCTCTAATTATATCTATTATTTTCTTTATTTTAAAACAAGTGGTCGCAACCTACATCAACCCGTTTTGACAAGGAGCGTGCATTTAATTATTTTACAACTATGTGTGATTTTATACATAAGTAATGGTACACTAATATGTTCTTCGTTTATTCATCATTATAGTTGATATAATCAAGTCAGAAAGTAGCAAATGGGAGTTATTAAAAGTTATTTTAAAAGAGAAAATCCAAAATAAAAATAAAATAATTTAATATTTTGCAATTCTCTACTTTGGACGCGGGCGGGAAACAGGAAACTAAGAATCAATTGTAAAGGGCCTAAAGGGAAAGAAACCTCCCTGGCTATTTTGACCGTTTAATATAGACGTCCGATTTAATGTATGAATACGACATTATGTCAAAATTGCTCGGTTGACCTGACAAACACATGATTCCAGTTAATATAGTGGTTTGCAACCCAATTTAAGTAAGATTGTAGACAAGTTTTAAGCTAGGCTATATCTACATGATCTATCTCGCAAAGACCCCAAGATCAGACGGAGTCAACCGATCCATGTCGCTACACTGAGTGCAAAACCAGTGTTTAGAAAAGTTAAATGTCTCGCATTTAAACACTTATGATGCTTAAAAATCTAAACACATAATCATATGAAATGTGTTTGTTAGGATCTGAACATTAAAGTGTTTAAATAATAGACATTTAAATCTAAGCACCAATCTGTCCTCGATTTCTACCCTGTGTTTGCAGTGTACAGTACTGGCCTATACTGGGTTTACTCTTGTCTACCAATTTTACAGAGGCACCAGGGGGGTAAAATACAACGTGTAAATTATACGATACATCTACCATATTTTTAACAGAACAAACCACAGACACATACGAACATAATATCTAGTCCCTTCGGTTTGTGGTAATATCCCTTAACCCTAGAACTACTGAGCCATAATTTGTAACCCCCAATTTTCAATTCTAAATGTCATTTGGTGGTAATGTATAGCTATGGATCTCCTCTATAAAGTGATACCAAAATGAGTACAAACATTCCCCACATAATATCGCTATGACGTCATAATGTGAGCGTACCATTGCAAAATTGTGAAATTCTGGCTATGAACAAACGTACATGCAAAATGGATTTTTGGCTAAAAAGGTTCAAAGGAAATTTCATACTAACTAACAAGTAAAAGTCAATATCGCTTCATGGATTTTACTGTACAAACCTATAATGGGCCTCAACAGCCCCTCTATGGTAATTTTTGATAGTCGGTCCTACCCCGGGTAAGGTGCTGAGGTAAATGTTATCACTATTAAAATGAAATGAGCTCAAAGGATGGATCGACGATTAGCTTAAGTTGTTTGGGTGTAAACACGCGCATTGTTTTATAATGACGGATGAAAAACCTTAACGGCGTTGGTACAACCCCCCTCATAGTTCCAGGGTTAAGTTAAGAATTCCGATAACAAAAGGCATTCTCTTGATTTTGAGGGACCGCATGATGCAACTTTTATTAAAATTTGCACTTAATTAATAGAATAAACTCACTTCTAATAATTAGCACACCTCTAGTCACCACAAATAAATTTGAATTTGGGAGCAAAGACAAGTGAACCTGATAATTTTTGTAATACCATGACTACTGGACAGCCCGGGCTGGACAGTCGGGACGCTTATATAGTCTAGCCGCCATATAATTTGCATAATTGCATAATTAATGAGCTAATTTGCATAAATGCTAATTACTTATGCATAATGTAAATCAGAGGGCGGCTAGATTATATAATAGATTAGAACATTAGATTAGTTGCAAGACAGAAGTATGCGAAATAAAAGTATCCTGAACATTTAAAGAGCGTAGCGCTACACACAATAATGAAGGTGGCAAAAGGCCAAAATTTATACACAAGCAAAATATATACAGAGCTACAAAACAATTAGAAAGAATTATACAAATGTGTCTTAAGAGCCCTCTTAAAAACAGCAAAAATGCATGAATATTTAGCAAAATATTTGCAAAAATTACTTATTAATGAGGCTTTCTAATCTCATTAACTTTATTGATTATTGATAAAAACAATAACATACAAAGAAAATATAAATTGATATATTTTGAAAACCGTATGTCCGATTTGCTTCAAACAAAAGGCATATGGATCTGTGTGCTTTGCTTTACTGCATAAAGCATTTCCAAAATGCATTAAACCCCATTTTAATCTGTTTCTGAGAACACCAGATTAAACAGTTTCACTCAACCACTACTAGCTGCTAATTGGTTTTAACTTAGACTATGCCATAGTCGATTTTTGATAAATAAAAATATGTTATTAATCATGATGAACACATTCAGTTGAACTCGATACTGATATTTATTACTATAATGGCACTTCAATACTGAACAATTCTAATTTTATAATCTGCCAGTTTATTAATCGCGAAGGGAGTGTGGTGACTGAGAAGATCAGATGTGAAAATCTATCAATTGTGCACAAATTAATTGAATCAGAGTTTTAAACTATTATGCAATAGCCAGAGTATGCACAATTGGCAAGTGGACTACGGAGAAGTCTAGTTTTAACTTTGATATTTGTCCAATTAACCTCATAATTTCTGGATGTCAGGATCAAACAATTTTCAAAATTTCCCCCAAGAAGACCTCATATTTTGTGCATTATTGTACTTAACCAATGTACCCTAATACATTGGTAGACCAGCAGACAGGTTTGGGCAATCAGCTATACTCGGTATTTTGACCTACTGGGTTTACCATGTTTACCCCTGCATGCCACCTGCGCCGTATTTAGCCTAGATTGGCGGGGAAATCTAGACCTTTACGTCTGGCAGACGATGCCTCTTAGGCCGTCTGACCCAAAATTTGGAAATAAGCTTACCTTTCCCTTCGTTGCTAACCGGGTTGTACACAAAGGTACTACTTTTGTTCACTGAGAATGCATTGGTGTCAGTTGATATATTTTTCTTATGCTCAATGAATGTTGTGAAGCGAATAGGAATGAAAACATTCTTCAGAGGTTCTGTTTGGGTAAAAAGTACCTACTACATGGAATAAGGCCCATGTATGCCCACCATTTGAGGTACTAGAATCCCCAATGTTCGTTACTGGACTGATATAACCATGTAAACTGGGTTATATGCACATATAGATGGATATAACAGTTGCAGTGGTGAGAAATACTGGTCTCAGAGAGTAAAATATTGCCAGAAGTATTAAAATATCAGAAAAGAGACCAGGCCTGTACCCAGCAAATATAAAAATGTTTTTAAAACGTAATAAACGCGTTTTGACTTCTATTGAGCTAATTTGCATAAATGATAATTAATTATGTAAATATGCAAACTATATAATACATTAGAACATAATAAGAAACACTTTGTCAAGTTTCAGGGCAAAAGTATGCCAAATAAAAGTACCATGAACATATATTTTTTTTGTGCATTGATTTTTAGCAAAATATTGGCAAAAAATACATATTAATGAGCCTTACAGTCCTTTTAGCTCATTAACTATATTGATTATTGATAAAAACAATAAGATACAATACAAAGAAAATATAATTTGATGTATTATGGAAACCGTATGTCCGATTTGCTTCAAACAAAAGGCATATTGATCAGTGTACTTTACCCTACTAAATTAATCTGTTTAATAGATGCTCACAGCATTTCCTAAATCTAGAAAATGCCTCTATTACCATTTTTAAACGTAAACATTACGTTTGAGGAAAAAACAAAACAAAACCGTATATAATTTGACGGTCAGCAGCTTGCATAATTATGTGGTATTGGCAATCAGAATTATTCTAAATAACACCCAATCGAATGATATCAGAATAAAATTAATACTAAGTATATACCATGTATACAAGTGTAATACGTGAAAGGAATAATCATGACTCTTTTGACATTTTAGACGGTATATATATCGCAAAAAAACAAAAAAACAAAAACAAAACAAAAAAACATTTTCATTTATCTTCAGCACACAGTCCTACATAAAGCCTCTTTCATGACACCTCATCCTGAATACTCAAATACTAAGGACGAAGTCCTATGACCTCAATGTGTTTAATACTAGAATATAATTTTCAGAGTGTTCTGGGTACAAAAACTCTTTATCCACAATAGTAAGTTCAATTTTATATCATTGTTGAACGTAGGTTATTAAACTATGCGATTGGAGACGAAGCCATTGGTGAATTGTGTTTAGTGCATCCCGCCCGTCCTACTTTTTGAAACAAAGAAGTACATTGTCTGAATCCACAATTATTACATTTTTAAAGCACTTGAATGTTTATTTGATTATGATAGATTCGGATGCTCCGGCAATATGATAGCAAATAGCATGAATAGGAACATTTTATTGCTTTCTGGTTGAAATGGAAGATTCATTGGAAAAAGAATATGATAGATTTGCGAAATTCACCGACGTGATTTTTAATATCAATTTTAAAAACTGTCGCAACAATCGCAGGCATATTCCTGTGTATTTAGATAGCCTTTTTTTTTCAAATAGATATGCACCCGAAAATGTTACATATGAATTGTTGTTAATAATTGTTTTAATGATTTGTATGATTCTTATCAACTTCCGCGAGGAGAAGGTAAATCAATTGATGATACTATAACGGTTTATGACTTGACTGTCTGAGTTATATGAAAATATATTCCAGACCACAATGGCCTCATCCCGATGACATAGTACAATAACCTCAATTAAACAATCATAGTGCAAAATTTGACCTCAAGTTTCAGAGTATGAGTTTTTGTACCCAAATTTTCAAAGGTCATTCAATGAATGTGCATATGTATTGGGGTTAAGGAACTGTGCCTTAATAGATGAGCATGTTGTGGATCCTAGTGACTACGATATATCTATCGCAAAATTTAAAACGATATGATAAACTTATTGGTTGAATAAAATGAATAAATAAATAGGTATTCTTCCTCAAGGGAATTAAAGGACTATTTCGTGACGATAGATCCTCTTTTATGACATTTTTCAGTTTATATTCACGAAAAAAGCTTATTCCGAATTTGCGTTTGCGAGTTATGCATGATTTTGTGTATTACACTGCTCCATAGGCCACTGTATGTAATTTCGTTCTGGTGTACCAGAACGTAATTCAAATTTGACGATACTTTTGCTAAATGAATTAATCTGCAAGAAATGTTTTGTTAATAAACATTATCAAGTGGTACAAAAATCTCAACTTTTTTTTGAGAAATGGGGGGATATAAGGCTATGGATCACGAAATGGCCCTTTAAATGATAATGAATTATTCATATATAGTTTAATAACATAAATGTTATGCGATTATTTGGTATTGTAAATCAGACATACATTAGTTCATATTGGACTAAACACATTAGAGAATGAATTTGGAGAAAACCTTCTGATAACTACAAACACTCGCTGAGCAGCAAGACCTTCCCTCTAAGCTTTTAATCCGATAAGCTGATTATCTATTTGTTTTCATGAATTGGAAGACATTCTTTGATGTATTACTGAGCTCAATCATCTGAAATTACTGGAGCGTGAGCCACCTAGGCTGGTGGCTCAGCATAGTATTTTATTAACAGAATGTTTTCTCCAAATTCGTTTCCAAATGAATTCTTGATCGATGTAGCTTACCAAACACATTAAATACTAGTAACACAGGTTCAATGTATAAAGATGATATCAATCCATATGCGACACTATAGCATCTAAAGAACAAGTGTTCACTTAATAACCGTCATTCCTGTATAATTTAAGAATTTTTGTTGATTTTGTTGTCTGGGTTTGTTGTCTCATTTTGTGATAAAACAGGGATTATCGGAGTAAGCTTTATACCAGTTTATCCTGTACACGGTTTGTAAAAAAAGAAAAGAAAAAAGAAGTGGACTCTAACTAAACAGTTAGTTATATAAATTATACCAGTTTATCCTGAAGTAAACAATCATACTGTCCTATAGGCCTATTGTAATCAAAACTCTTACCCAGACACCGAGGATAATGTTAATATATCTACATAGTGAAATCGAAAACGAGCTAGGTTGTTTAGAGTCTGTCTTGGCTGTACATGTACCCCACCAGGAGGAACTAAGGATAAATTTTCACCATTTAATACCGAACTGTAAGACAATACCAAGACGAAACCAATCATAACTTAGTTTATTCTGAATCTAAAGAACATGGAGCAACCTGCCAGTTTCGTCTGTACGTAAAGGACAATTTAAAGGAGAAATTGAAGATGATAAGAAAGAAGAAACAGAAGAAGTATAGTACTAGAAGAAGTAGGATAGAAGACGAGGAAGAAGAAAAAGAAAAGGAAAAAGAAAAAAGAGTAGCCTAAACAAAATCACTCATCGATTGTAAAGAAACCGCAATTCGTAGGGGATGAAATCAAAACTCGATCGGCGGTTGATGCCGGTTCCGACCGGACCGATTGATCTACACAATGGAAACCAGGCGGAACCGGCGCTCAACCGCCGATCGAGTTTTGATTTCATCCCTAGCTATTCATGAAGTACAAATTACCTAGATGGGGTTAGATTAATACCGCCCCGGTGGTATAAGTAATATTTTGCAAATGGTATTTTTGTATCTTATAGTTTTTGTAGTTACATTCTAAAGGTATACAAAAGCATAATTTGCAACAACAACCTCAAAAACACAAACTTATGAGGTAGGGCTAAAAAATTGAGTGGTTGGACCTGCTGCTCTCACGCGGTAAGTATGGCATCCATCGGTTAGTCCTAAGGTTCTAAAGTGCACTTGCAAATTTTGCCTGTACCCAGCATGCAGCAGTATTATCCGACCCTAACCCTAAACCTTACCCTAAGCCTTACAACACTTATCCTCGGCGAATGCTTTGATTATTAAGCTCCAACACGTCGGGCTTACTCCTTTAGATCCAAACATTTGGAAAAGCGAACCATTTTTATATTTCGGACTCGGAGTAGCGAACATGATTTGTGGACTAGCAAACCGGGCTAACAAACTTTAAGACCATAGCTACCCTTAGGACTATACTGTCTGCACACCGTATGTATTTCCTTTCATCTAGTTCGATCTGCATAATTGACTATGCATGATTAAATGTTGTGAATGTATAAAACAATATAACCTATTTACAGACTAGACTAGATAGATGTTTGCTTATACCTGAGTATAATTAGAGTATATAATGTGGGAGGCATTGTCGATAGTCTGAGTCGATACTATTGCAAGAAACAAACATCCGATGTCTTCAACATGTATTATGAAAACCACGTTTCCAAAAAAGCGGTTAAATCAAATAGCTGCTGCATGCACAAATTTTGTCTGGCGAGATTAACATTCGTATTGATCTGTCTGAAACACTTGAGAAAGTTCCTGCAATCGTATTGGTTCTTAATCGCGTGCGTGTCGACTAGACGCTCGTACATGCACGCTACTTGAACGAATCGGAGGTTCATAGCAACAACGGGACTGATCGATTTTAAGCCCTAGGTAATTCCTTTTAAAATGTAGGATTTAATTCGATTAAAACAAGGTATACTTACGATTAATATTTTCATTTGAATTGAAGTGTTTAAGAATGAGAATAAAGGTATCGTTTTTTTAGCCGCTGCCGTGCATCTATCTTTTCATATAACACGTGACATCATTATTTTTGTTATATGCGACGATAGATGCACGGCAGCGGCTAAAAAAATACATTTATTCTTAAAATGATATGAAAATGTTTATATTGAATTTGTTTATGTGTCCGTATACATGGTATAAGTGCAACTGTTTGAATTCCACCTCAAATTAAAGAATAGCGTTTCTAATTCTAAATTCACGATTTTTTTTACAAAAAGCAGCCATGGGGTGTAACAAAGTTTGGAAACGATCACTTCATATAGAGCTCATTAGCCATTCCTATTGAAACATTTACGCCTACAAGATGACAGCCATGTGCGAATAGAGTTGCTATTTCTTATGTAAGTTTAAGCTTATCATGGCGCACTATGTATTCAGCCGCCACAAGTCGGGCCTCAGGTGACAAGGGCCTGGTAATACGAAAGCGGAAAGAGGAACGAAAGGATTGAGAAAGAAGAGAAAGAGCGTCAGATAATAATGTCTGCTTTAAAGTATCATTTTCTCCGCATTTTTCATCAGAGACCTAAATTCTTGGGAATCTATAAAATCTTAATCCAAAGTGACATACTTTTTAAAAACTCAAACAAATTTGCTTAATTTAATACAAGAAAAATAATATCTTTGCTTTCAATACGACGAGACATGTTAATAATGTGCTAAACGTTATACAACGGGTGGAGTGAACAGCGCCACTAATGGTTCTCCTCTGAGTAATGGAATCTGAATCGAAAGATAAATTTCATGGCAGCCCCCATGAAGAAACAGACAATAAGTCATTATGATTAGGTTATGTTCATTACACATTGTGGATGAAATATTAATCACATTTGAACACTGCACTGTGGAAAGAAGGAAATAATCACCAGATAAGTGATTAAACTTGCCCCAAAAGGGGTTATAATCAGAAAAATAATGAAACTGAGGACTGAATGAGTATTCAGAGCGTACTAAAAAGTAAACATATTTCACGCTTGAATTAGAGGCATGTCTTTGGGAATCGGATTAAATATTCAACATGTTGAAACGGTATGAATCTAAACCAATTATTCCTTTTGAACTCCAGACAATTTCAGACGATTGTTTCGGCGGCAAAGTTATCTTTCTCTAAATCTTAATAAGCACAATTCTCGCTCATGTTCAAAAATAGTACCATCAACCGTGCATAATTGCCAGACTTACTAGTACATGTTCTCTGCAGCTTATTGCTAATTCTTATTTTTCAAATTGTTTTATAATGACCAAGTGTAAAAATAATAATAATAAAGCCCATATGAACTAAATACAAGTGGGACAATAGGTGGTCAATTTTGAACTTGCTTACGCCTATGATGATCTTATGCACATTATGTTTGCGTAAATTGCACTTTAGATATACACTGGCCATCTACATTTTCATTTCTTTTAATTTTACGTAAATAACATTTTGTTTCTACATATTTAAAATCAAAACTTGTTTCCAAAATCAATGCACTTTCATTACCAGACAATAAACCATACATAATTATCCATGCATTATAAATCAAAGCTTTTTACCAGCACTTTTTAATGTATAAAAGCCTATAGAAGACATCATTGTCCTCTCTTTTGTTTAAATTCTACCCCTAAACACAAAAACGTGACAAATGCATTAGACAGCCAGGTGCAAACTTTGAAAACACATGACAACTACGGTGCAAAACCGCCCTACTTTCTATTCATCATGTCGAGGGCTTGGACAAGATGGCCCTATCTGCAATAGCTGCCGGATGTCAAATGTGTACAATATAGATAGCAGAAATTGTCAAATGTACATAAGGCAGCTATTTGCAGAAAGGGTCTTCTCGTACTCAACGCCTCGCTGTTGATCTTTCACACTTAAACCAGAATATTATATGTACCCGCCGTTTTATCAAAGTGTTGCCTGGGAGTATTGCTTTGATTGTTTTTATAGAGAGAAAGAGTATGATATTTAAGATACTTTCATTGTTTTCTATACTCTTTTTATGTCAGGAGGCCTATTATATTTAATAATGTGCTAAGTGCTAATTACGTATGTATCCATGATTTCACTGAAAAAAGGGTGTATTTGAAAGTGTATATTTTTGTTGGAAATCATGTCGCTTAATTTATACTAATAATTAAATCGGTCCCTTAAGGCTAGATTGTGAACTCTGAAAAGTGCAGTAAACGTCCGACTGAAACCGGAAACATTGTAACGTACACTCTAAGACAAAATGGTTCAAGGGCTGGGGTTCTACATAAAGAACCGCTAGGGTTCTATAGGGGTTCTAGGGAATTGCAAGAATCCTAAAATGGTTCTTTCTGGCATTTACTGACCCCTCTTCATGTTTAAAATGGTTCTTTATGGCCTTGGCAATTTTGTAGAATTATTTAAGGTTCTACGTACAGCTAAGAACCAGTTTAAGGCTAATGGGAGAGACCATGGACAGTTTCGAGCATCATTATTTCTGAATTGTATGTCCAAAGTATATAAAACTATACATTTTTGAAAAGGAAATGAGTTGAAAAGAGTGAAATAAATCAAGCAAAAATGCGAGTAAATAGTAGCAAGTTGTATTTTATCAGTTTCAAGTAAAAGAACACATCTTAGTGTTAATAAATATCAAGAAATCTCAAATTCGGGCGTGGACCAATATGTATCCATTACTCTGGCCTTGAAGTACTTTTAACGCTTCATTTCTAGGCCGAGTAAAAAAATACATGTTTCTCGTCCACGCCCTCCTCATTTTTTGGAGATTTTTCAAATTTCTTTTTATTTTGTAAACTTTCAGTTAACTTGTTGAAAAAGATGTTTCAGAAGTTCAAACTTAGTTTACGGATTGGTAAATGCATAATAGTTTTATGATCACTAGAGGGGTCTACCTCTCAAAACAATAAAATAAAAAGGGCCTCCTCCTTTTTCTCAGATATCAATCTGTATGTCGAATACCCGAAATACGGTGCCAAATACAGGTATTTAGCGTCGTTTTCCAATAAAAAACATGTTTTTATTTTTACTTCGCCCTAAGAGTGTAGGCTATGTGAACAATAATTGGGTCAAGAAAATAGAAGCTAATGCAGGTATTGGTAAAACCGCGTTAGCAGAATAGAACACATGTAATTCCATGATATAACTTCAGAGACAGTGTAAATACCGGTAAAACTAGAGTAACTTCATCGCACGACAACTCCATTCTATTAAGATTTGGTAATTAATTCGATTAACGAACAATAGGATAGATCAACAACAATCAAAGTTAAGATACCTTGCAAGTTGCAATATAGAATCACACCCACTAATTATAATACCCGTATCTTTCAAGAAAAATCTTCATCAAAGATGGCGCAAAAACAGGTAAACTACACTAACTTCAGCACACGACAACTTCATTGTACTCAGACTATGTAGCATATGAACCGCAACACTATAGGTCTAGACTATAACAATAAAGATATAGACTAACCATGCTAACAATAAAGCTATGTAATCCATAGGATGTGTCAAAAAGATTGTTCTTCATCCGTTTCTGGTTTTTATGAAATACTTGCCTTTTTCAAACATAACATTTGACCTAAACTTAAAAAAGGCAAAATTGTAAAAAGTATAAGACTAAAAGGTCTGGTCATTTCAAGGGAATCCAATAGGGCAAACTATTCAAAACACACCCCGCACAGACAGCAACAACAACAACAACAACAACAACAACAACAACAACAACAACAACAACAACAACAACAACATCAACAAAAACAACACCAACACCACCAACAACAACAACACCTCCCCCAATAAAGAAAATACCGAATGATACAGCCTGTAAACCATGTATACTGCACCTATTGTGTTATACCTGATGAATATTCTTACCTTACTTAAAATTTGGCGCGAAAACAAATCATTTAATTCGTTATTTCTATTTTCAACACCAAATACAATTACCTACCCGCAAACTGTGTTAAGGGGGTACTACACCCCTGCCCAATTTTGTGTCTATTTTTGCATTTTCTCAAAATTATAGCGCATTGGTGACAAGTAAGATATGTATATTATAGGGGCAAGGACTACAACTACTGCACTGGAAATTTTATTTCAGCACAGACAACAGTTGTGGAGTTACAGTCAAAAATGAGGAAAACCAATATTTGATCAATAAATCAATAACTACTTGCCTTGAGTTGCTGAATTTTCAGTGCAGTAGTTGTAGTCCTTGCCCTATAATGTACATATCTTACTTGTCACCAATGCGCTATAATTTTTGAGAAAAATGCAAAAATAGGCACAAAATTGGCCAGGGGTGTAGTACCCCCTTAACAAGACAATTTGTTACAACATACAGTCATGCATGCATCACGTTTAACACCGTCCTAAATCTCTTATAAGTAAGCCAATTAAGTGTTGCCAATTCACGCATAAGACACCAAAATGGGCTACTGACTTTTTGATAAATACGACTTCACTTTGACATGCTCATATGTGATGCGATCAAGCAAAATCAGTCGGAACTCGGCAATAATAAATTTTCAGTTTCCTATAGGATTATAAAAAGTATTTATAAAGCTAGATTTTGCAGAATATCCCATTGAAATTGAACAACCAGTTCCAAAGATATGAGCAATTAAAGAGTTTCCAAAACAATAGGAAACAAAAGGAAAAATTTCCTTTGTTTGGCTATATCTCAAAATCAATATTTCCGAGTTCCGACTGATTTGGCTTGATCGCATCACATATTATGTCCTTTGAGAAGTAAATTGTTACATCACCAATAATATTTATCATTATTGTCACTCCACATTTTCGATTATTTTTTGTCCCACGTGACATTTATGTCGAGAAACCAATATCCTGCACTTTGGTGAAAAAATTGGCAACTCAATCAATTATTTTTCAAGTATAACAATACGGAAGGGACTCGGATCTGCTTGATACAAGCACGTTACTGATAATAGTGATATTATGTTGTATCTTCCACCCAAAGCAAGTCTGTGTTTCATTATAGTTAATAGTAAAACTTTGTCTCCTCTTGGTACTTATATGTTTCCATGTGTCAAACGTCTTCTACATTTTCCCAGTAAATAGAACTGGTTATTATGTAAGAATTGGTTATGATTTATAAAACTTGATTGTTATATGCTGCATTCGTTCCAGGCCTGGTTGATTCCAAATACCCCCTATGAAAGACACGAGCGCAATCTTCTACACAGGGACTATGAATTTCAAATGGGGCTACCTGAATGGGTGACTCCGTTAATGAAATCTACACCCCCTGTGTGGGAGATTAAAATCGTGTCTTCCATAGGGGATGAATTGATTTCATCTGGAATAGCACATTGTTTGATGTAACAGCTTCAGACTTCAAAAGCCTATTCGGTGATTTGCTCATCCGGATGATCGCAAAAATCATCAAAATTCAGATTTTGGCACCTTTGTTATATAGTGTCATTAATGTGCTAACATAGCCTGCTAGTGGCTAAGCCGAAAGCCGTGTCTTAAAGACAAAATAAATAAGACATTTTTACATGAATCTGTCATTTCTCTACTTAACTGAGATTAGCTACATGTATTTGAATGGGGCTTCAACTTTGTCAATACTGCTGTTTTGACTTATCCCTCACCTATAGGGAATTTATACACAATATTAATTTTGAACATTTTCGATGGGATTACTGAATAATCCGTTAAGTCATTCACTATCTTGCCACATAGAGATTGAAATGCAAAGAAATTGTTAATAATCGTTTTACATGGGTCCTTTTAGGAAGATCTTAGCAATGCTGCGAAATTATTTGATCACCATTATCATATTTATCAAATCGCGTTTAATGTCGTAACTTTTGAAATTATACGTCACATTTGAGAAACAAAAGAAGGAACAATGTGATAAGATGGCCTGCCAATTGCAAATTAGCAAACAATGTTCCTAATTAAAAGCCTAATTAGCATACAAGTATTCAAACATCTCCAAAGCAAATGCACTATTTGTTTAACAGAAACATCACCTTCCAATAAAATTTCAAATTCAGGCAATTTTGGATGCGGAGTTTTGAGGCAAAATATGCGCCAACCTTATAGGTATAGTTTGGCGCGCGGACCTGTTGGAACCTGTCCTGCGCGTATGTACGACTTTACCTTCATCTGCACCATTCTATACCATGTATCTTAAGGATATACGGAGGTATTCGTGTCCTACTTATTATATTTTTCAGTTTCGGCAATTATTTCACTCAAGGGTTGTCGCATATTCCAAGATCTTATATTGAGATATATATAATCACAATGCTACAATTGTAAATGAAAGATTGTGAATAATTTATTGGAATATAGAATGGTCATTTAGGAATTACATGTCAAACGTTCTTAAGATGATTTGAGAAACCCATCTGCTGACTTTTAGCCGAATGATATGAAATGATGCCAGTTTATTTAATTCGCACGTGAATCCTAACGATGATCTATTTTAAGCGGCAGAAACTGTTTTAAACCTCATAAAATTTGCTCCAATTAAAGATCCAACCCCAGCTCATAATGGCAACAGTTTGTATTTGGCTCTCTCCATTGTCTCAGAAATAGACGCCAATACCTTTGCAGTTTGTATGATTTAAGACAATAAATAAATTGCTTCAGCTGGGCTAACATATTCTTAAAGTAAGATATTAGATAGTTAGCTTAGCTCCAAGAGCTAACCAAACTATCTTGACTATGTTACCTAAGAGGTATAGATAAAATAAATGTATTGTGATATCAATTTGTTTCCTCAATGTTCTATGCTAGTTGAAACCTATACACCCCCTATGGAAGACATAACCACAATCTTCCACACAGGAGTATGAATTTCAAATGGGGTTACCTGAATAGGTAACTCCATTTGAAATTCACATTCCCTGTGTGAGAAACTAAGGTCACGTCGTCCATAAGAGAGAGAGAGAGAGGGGGGGAGGTATTGGATTACAACCCCGGGGGGTACTCAGTACAAATGGCCATACGGGGACGTGCCGCAAATATGGGTAGCATTTTCGGCCTTTTGGTATATCAATGACCCCTTTTTCAAAGGCTATTTTGGTATATGAATGGGTCCTTTTTTCAAAATTTCCTCATTTTTTTCGGAAAATAGCCCAATTTTTCCTTAATCTAGCCAAAATTGTCCCAAAATTTTGGGAAAATTTGTAACAAACTAAGACAATTTGGGTTAAATTTGGCCGAAAATTTTGACTTTTGGTATATCAATGGGTCCAAATTTCTTGAAAATTTGGTATATTTATGGGTCCACTTTCAAATTCTCAGCGGCACGTCCCTACCAAAACCAAACTTGAGTACCCTCCCCCCGGGGGATTACAACTGAAATGACTCAATATCAATATCGATTTATTTCATGAATCGACGAAATATTAGGGTCACGTTTGCCATGTTTGCATAATGTAAGCATCAAATGATATTTTTACCAAATAAATTTAGACACCATTCCAATCTTTACATTTGACACAGTCTGATCCAATCAGGTCAAAAGAAGCATTTTTGAAAATTGAGTTATTATCATCATCAACAGTAAACCAAACGTGCAATTACTAAAGTCCTTACATCATGTGTGTACATTCCTAGCATATCAGATATATACTAATAAATAGTGATTATGGACTAGGCTACCAAATCACAACGTAAGGTCCCAGAGGATATTTCATGCTTTTAACATTCTCTTGTTAGGGTATATGGTTCAATAGATACCCACCAAAAAAACTTATTTCTTAAAGATTCCAAACACAGAGTACTATTACAGATAGCGTACCACCAGTCAAAGTCTCCGCATCATCCGATAATGAGGGTCGATTGTTCCATGAAATGCGACAGGCGAGAATGCTACGCAATTACCGCGTATTTTCATGGTCTATCGCGTAATCGCGAAAGCACGCAACGCTCTATCGCGTATACGCGAAGGCACGCAGCGCTGGCGTGATTGTTAGACACGGCACGATCGAACAATCGGCCCTCATGAATATGCGAGAACTCACCGCATGCAATACACGGGGACTTTGACTAGTGGTACGTACTCTGTAGTACTCTGTGATTCCAACTCATTCGCACATTGAATTTGCGAGTTATGCACAATGTTTTTCAGCACCCATAGGCTATGTTGTAATTTTTGGCTGTCGACATTTGCACATTTGAATGGCCTTTGACAATTTAGGTACAAAAACTCATACTCTGCAACTTGAGGTCAAATTTTTCACTATGATTATTAAATTGAGGTTATTGAACTATTGCATATATGCAATTAGGATGAGGCCATTCAGGTACATAGGGTAAACGACCGAATCTGCAAGAAAGCTTATGCACAGTGTGCATTGCACACAATCATGATGTAGTCCCAGGTTTCTGGTGGTATAAAAATATCTTGGTAAGTTTGGGGTGAGATGACAGGAAAGACTGTAGATCACAAAGTTCACCTTTAATGTCACAAAATTGTAAGTTCTGGTCACTTCACGAAGAGGATCCAAAGTTGCATTTGGAAGTATACAAGCAAGCTTCAAAATAAGCAGGCACCCAGGAGCTATTTACCCACTGGTCATAACAATTTGGCCCCTGGTCCACTCCAAAATCATATGAACCAGGCTCTACATTTTTTTCAAAAAGAGCCTGGTAGTTAAAACAGGTTTTGTATTTAATGTGTACAATTAAACTTTAAATAACTCTTAGCTCTTTAAAAAAATGGCTTATGGGTCACTAGATAATCACAAGACCAGGAGCTGTTTTTTCTAAATGTGTGGCTCCTGGTTCAGGTCTGCTTATTTTGAGGCTTGGATAGAAGGTTTTTCAGTACACATCAGACGTGATGGGTACCAACCATTTTGATACAAGCTGCAGAGTTGCTCATTTATACAATGCCAATTTTTTTACATAATTTATGTTTTTGTGTGTTTATTTGCTCTCAAATTTGCTCTAAATTTCAAAAAGCCCAACTGACCAGGTTAGATAACATCGAATCACGTATTTGTCTCCGCGTTGTACGTTATAACATGTAAGGCAGTTTGGGAATAGCAAAGAGTGTTCAGTTCATCTCATTGTGTCTGTTCCAGTTACACCTATCGCCCGCATCAACCATCACCTCCTCTCCCATCATCCTTAAATAATGCTTATCATAATAAGTAGGCCAGACCGTGATAAGAAATGTTATTCTGACAAAAAATATCCCTTCTTACTAACAATAAAAGGTAACGACATGTCGTCTGTGACTTATGCGATATAACACCGTGATCTAGTTATGATGAAACACTGTATAACATACAGCGTGTGTTTAGAAGTGCTCTCGGCTAGCTAATATCCCTTGTAACCCGGTGTATTTCTACACTTTACGTTTAGGTTTTAAGTCACATAGTTTTATGTATATAGGTAGACAAGAATTAAAGGCTAAATTAAGAAAGTAGAGCGAGAGACAGGTCACAGACTCATATAGGACTTATTAAAGTTGTTACGTTCGTAATGTAAGGTTTTGTAGAAACTAGGGAGACTGCATTATGTAAGAGTTTATTTGATTAATTGTAGAAATAGGGCGAGATAGAGACACGAATTAGAGATGGAGAGAGAGAGAGAGAGTGAGGGAGACAGAAAGAGAGGCAGGGCAAGGATGAAGCCGAAAATGTGAGAGAAAAAACGACAGACAGACAGATAAACAAACAGACAGGCAGTGAAACGGGAATAGAGGCATATTGATAGTGTCATGTAGAATACAGTTGAAAGATTATGTGACCTGCTCCAACAAAATGAGCTTAAAGTCGCAAGTTTGGAGTTGATGTTCTTTGTTTGAAGATACCTACATAGTCCGTGGTATGTCCTTTGTGAATGGGAACATAATATGCTGCAATCTCTATTCAATTTTGTCCCCATTCACAAAGCACATACCACTGTGAATACATCATGATGCAGTCATGTCTACAGTAGAATTCATCTCGACCTTTGCAGGACTTAACCCCATTAAAAGCTATTAAACCAAGATAACACTCATTGAAACAGCTCAACTGATTAAATCGGATCTTCTCTGGTTGTGCACAAGTGACTGTTTTCATGTGCGATATCGCAATAAAGCTGGTATTCATAGCTTCAGTTGGGTAACCGATTATAAAGGAAACGAAAGGAAACAATGTTATGTGTGGCTTTGTTCACGAAATCAGACAATGGCGTGCTTTTTGTAAACCAGCATTCTTGAAAATGAGCAACATAATGATTTTTGACTTAACACGGTTTGGAAATAATTTCTTCATATTTTTGGTGTTATATGTCGTTTACATGTCCTTCCTAAAACACAAAAGCACGACCCTCTCCAAACACCTAAATTAGCTAAAAATTTAGGACATGTTACAAAACTATATTGTCTAGAATTTTAGAAGAGTACTTTTAATATTGGCCGGTTATTTTTCACACAGCGACGTTAACTAGGCAATGTACTATTACCTATAACATTAACTAAAACACCAAAGTACGAATATTTCCAAACATCTAAATTAGCTAAAATTTAGGACATGTTAAAAACTATATTTTCTAAAACTTTAGAAGAGTACTTTTAATTTTTGCCGGTTATTTTTCTCACAGCGACGTTAACTAGTCATATCCCCATACTGTTAACGTAGGGCTATTTGTAAAGGTCACGCGTCAATGGGAAAGAGCACTGTGTATTGTGTATAGGAAAACGGACAGTAACTGCAGTATGTGTGTCTTCAAGCAAAGAACACCAACTCGACAGTGGAACGTCTCGAAACTCCTAACTTGCGACTTTATGCTCATTTCTTGTGAGCAAGTCAAAGCAATCACTTTGTAACCTTATCAAACGAATACATATAAGAAAGAGAGAGATAGAGACATGTATTCACAAACGGATAGACACCCCGACAGACAGACAGACAGACACCCAGACAGACAGACTGATAATGAAACTTACCGTATTATGCATAATACTATAGCTACAATCCCCGAAATATGTCTTGAAACATTAAAGCGTCTTTAGGGGAAAATAAGTCCCCCACTCCCCCGTACAATGTTGAAACGTGCAAATGTGTCAGCGTGTCTCCAAAGTGTCGCAACATTGAATGATGGGGGGTGGGGAAGGGAAAAAGTGTTAATTGAAGCTTTCTTCTAATTCCAAATATTGAACATTTTTATCCACATTAAAAATACACTTTTGATTTCATTCAAGATGCCTAAAGCGTTTTAAGGACATATTTCGGGGATTGTAGTATACAGAGATAATATTGATAGCCATCAGTTTTGATGTTTATTGAAAAGCTTAATTCTTCCAAACACAAAAGCTTAGTGGATCCTCTTGAATTGACCAGAAGCTATAGATACATTACATGTTGTAAAATTAGTTTCCAAATTATTGGGCTCTCGTGTTGTGTTTTGATGTGACTGTCTCGTCAGTAATCACTGCAAGTGGAAACTGATGGCTACCAATCATATTCGTACAGCCAGCAGTTTCATTACATTAATTCTACTCCAGCTCAGTAACACAAACTCGTAAACCAAAGTTTGGAAAGTTGTGACATGATCATGTCGTGTTGCGCATCATTGGATAGCTACTTTATTTCCCTTTACAATGACACCACATTTGAAACAATCACCTTCTTCACTACATTCACAAGACATGTACTCAGCCGTGAAAAAGGTGATTGTTTTAAACGTGGTGTCATTGTAAAGGACAATAACACAGCTATCCATTGATATGCAAAACGATATAAACATGTCACAAATAATCTGAGATATAGATGCTTGAAAAAACTTTCTAAACTTTTGTTGAGGAGTTTATGAAGAAATTAGGAAAAAGAAGGATAGACAAAGTGTGATTGAGAGGAACAGAAAAACAAGCACTGATAGGAAGGCACAAGTATTGTATCTAATCAGTCGCTACGATCCCCGCCTACGATCATGATATTGATAATCTTAATAAAAGGTATATGGAAAATCTTTAAAACAATACTAATTCGTGCAAATAAAAGGTAATACTAAACAAATAAGAGAGACAATGGCGAGAAAGGAATACAGAGGTATTCACCGTAGGAGAAGTGATGTAAGAGGATTATTGATTACCATAGCAATAGGTGAAAACAATTTTTGAATGTATTGCCCTGCACTATAAGTAGGCCGCGATAATCACCTGTCAAAACCACTCTTTGAAAAGATACTAATCGTACAGGTGCGACATGGACTCTGAAATTTCCATTGAATTACAATCCAAGTCTTTATGCCTATTCTTTGATGTTCAATGGTGCGATGCAGAGTTACAGCATACGTCTAGTGCAGGGCAAAACATTACAACATTGTTTCACTTATTGGTATGGCAATTAACCCCGTTACATCACTACTTCTACTGCGAATACACAAATTGTGAGAATTATTGAGAGACTGCATGACCTTGAAGACAAAGGGAAGAGTGAGATGAAGAAACGGATGAACAATTTAGTTACAGATGCCCTGGAATACTCTGCAATTTGACGGTTATCCATCTAGCGCAGTATTATTGTGGCTAAGTATGTTCAACCTGGCTAGCTACATTCGGTATCACCATTCTATTAAGGGCGTACTACACCCATATATTGGTTTGATTGGTCTAAAAAAATATTTTTTCATTTATAGCTAGGCGATATATGCACGTATCATGTGAAATATAAAAAAAAATAAAAAAATAAAAAGGTGCTTTTAAACCATTGTATAGTAAGTCATTTTAGCCCTATATATTTTTTGTTTACTGTATCCCGGTAACTCAGATGCGTGTTTCATAACAAACCATAATTTATTCTTTTCAACATGTTCAAGTAGGGTACATGAATAGAATACATTAAATCCTTTGTTATACTCTCTATAGAAAATCTAGTGGTGCATGCAAAAAATATATAACACTGAATAAATTAAATAAACACTTACACAATGGATGCATAGTCATTAGTCAATTTAATACTATAATGAGTTGTTAGGAGAAGAAAAGGCTATTAGGTCACCGTATGTCAGGTTATAGGTCAATTGGTTCAGGTCAAATTTAAGCATCAATTTTGAATATACATGTGAGAGTCTGTGTTATCATAATGAGGAATAATTTTGATATTCTGTCTTTAACTGGATATATATCGAGAAGTGCAAGGTGGATATACTAATATACCTTGGGATGTAAATGGTGAGTACAATTTAGAATGCCTAGTTGAGATGGATTTCACAAATAAATATAAAATAGTTACCAAAATCACAAAAGTTAAGCTTACGGAAAACTACCCAATATGGTGGTATAGGTGACAAGAAATACATTTTTTTTCAAATTGCTGTAGTATGGTTGTGGTAACCTGTTACCTGTGGCTTAATTAAGTTTCAGTGAAATAATGTCGCAAGTTAAAAATACAAAATATAGCTCAACATTGAAAATAGAAGCATTTTAACCAGTTCCTTTTTTGATAGTTGTGGAGCACCAAGTTCTTGAAGTCATAAAAGAAATCAGGAACCACTTATTCCCATTTTACATATCAACTTTATTTCCCTAACGTGTTAGCAACATAATATATCCAAAATTTTAACGAAATCCGTTGATAGTAAGCTTTCCAAAATGAAGTGAATTTAAATCATCAGTGATGTACCACCTTTTGGCTTCTACTTTTAAAAGCATGTAAGCTACGTTGATACCGATGCCACCAATAAAACGAGAAGATTTGCCCTTCATTTTGCATTCATTTTTTGTAATTTCTTCACAAAATGCAAAAAAATGCAAAATAAAAATCAATGGGTGTAGTACCTCCTTAACTTTATATCATTCAAATTGGTTCCTTGTGAATAAAAAAGGTGAACGTCGGTTTGTTTGTACCAGGGCTGGAGTTTTTAGGCTATTTATATTGAAAGGCATGTGTTGCAATGAATTAACTAAGCAAAAGTTTAATGAATGTTGTGTGTATTCGATCTAAGAACTCTTTTCCTTCTAATTTAATCTATAGATGATTGATACTATAGGCAACATATAGCAATTAAGGAATTTCATCAATACATCTACAAGGTAGGCTACTTGCCTTGTTAAGTGCCAAAGTTACAAGAAGACACCCATATTGTTTTAGAGAACTGTTAAAGTCACTTTATGTTGTACATTGTGCAGTGCATTGTAGAATGTGTCAATGTACGTATGTATTATTGTATTATCAAAATTCACACACAGGTTAAGTATTTTAGAAGAGATAAATTTTTGACATGAGTCATGTAAGAATTTGTAACTCAGATGGTATACATGGTAGGATACTGTATTAAATATACCTGTATTGTTTTAGATGACTTTTGTACATACTACACTGTACAATGTGTTAATGTATTATTGTATTATCAAAAACACATGCAGGTAAAGTATTTCAGGAGAGATAATCTTTGACATGAGTCATGTAAGCATTCGTAACTTTGATGTACAAAAGGCATTGCCAGTGGAGACAGATGTAGGTGTAACACCTAAGTTAATCCATGATTGGAAACTTCTAACCTAGTTAACTTGATTAACCTATATACACTACCAGATTCCTATTTGGGCCGTCTGCACAGGTACACCGTTGCCATGGTACTTGGTTGGTACTGTACAGTACTAGGGTAGTACAAGTGTAGTACCAGTGCAGTACCACTGCTGGTGGGTCATGTGCTGTAGCAGCATTGGTGCTGTATAGGTACTCTCTGTGTACCAGCCAAGTACCTTTGCGACGGTGTACCTGTGCAGGTGGCCCCAATAGGTTTCTGGTAGTGTAGTTATAAGCTTACCTCAACTGTTCAGAAAAGTAACATAAACATGATACACTCGTACCCCTCAATACGCTGGCGAAGTGATGTAATAATCGGATTAACTATCATAGCAATAGGTGAAAACAATTTTTGAATATACCGCGCTGCACTGGTACATTCATGTGATACATCTGCATTGAACCATATAATGCTGATCACTCGCACCTGTAAGATAAGTATCTTTGAAAAGACTGGTATTGTATTCAATCTATGATTGCAGATATATCTGTATATATAGGTGATGAGTGCAACCTGCTTGTAGTGCAGCGCGATATATTCAAAATTTGTTTTCACCTATTGCTATGGTAGTTAATCCGATTTATTACGTAACTTCGGCAGTGTATTTATGCAATAAAACAGCTTAGTTAATCAATGATTTGAAATATCTAGTTTGATATCTAGCTTACCTCACCTTTTCAACTTAATTTAAAAGCTTACCCCTTCAAGTTCCTCTTCAAAATAACGCAGAAGTGCAAGTATACACCATTCTACGCTGTTGGGATGAATATGTACTGTCTGGAGTATGTTCCATATAATACATTGGTATGTGCTGAGGGTGCATGCATGCGCCTCATTTCCCGACCTCTTTTTTTTCCTGCAATGACTTAACTGACAGATGAAATCAGAATAAGCTTCTTGTGGATCAGTATTGTCTGCCATCTCATTTGGTACATCATCAGCTTCAACAACCAGAGGCAAAAACACAGATAAATCCAATTTGGGAAAAGGTCTTGTTGTGCAGAAGTAGTGTTACTACGCCGCGCACCATCAATACACATGATCCAGGCATGCAGGGATATAGAATCATGATTATCCAAATACGTTACACTTGCAGCTAAAAGTGTAGATAGACTAGCCTGCTCGCTCTTGCGATGTAGGATGAATTTGATCAAAAATCACATAATGAAATGAAAACTTTGCATGCCAAGGCTGTTCTAGAAGACAAATGGTACTCTACACTTTCAGATTAGGATGAAAAAACCACGGTGCACTATTTGCAAAGCCTTCAAGCAGATCTCTATGTAGAATATGATAGTGCTGAATTGCATAGGTCTATCATATAAATACAAAAATCACAGATTTCGTACCAGACGAAATGTATACTTGCAATTACATACGAGTGTGTTATGATGTTTACATATTCCAGTAACACACTATGTTACATTTGATTTAATACACAGCACGTGAAGCTTAACGCTATATTGTGTGACATACAAAATGTAAGTCCGTACGTCCAGAATTATGCCATAGATATAAGTGCTCCATTACTATATCTGCATCCTTGATACAAGCACCAACTTTGCGAAAATGAAGTGAGTTCCTTTAAGTTTCCCTCCAAGTTTTCCCCACGTACATTAATCGCCAGGCTCCACTGCAAAACAAGCACGTTTTTGTGGAAAAACAGCAAAGAGTAAAGAATATAGACTAGTCCGAATGCATTACATGCACTGGATATGCACAAAAGGTAAAACCCGAGTTATGTTTTTCTCTTTGGCGATTCCCGTCTGTTCTCCGACTTCATTAAACATGTTAAATAGGCTCAGACGTGCCGGATCAGTAGGTGAACCTGGTAAAGATAAATATAACTCGTATGCACGGTTTATAATATCAGCTAAACCGAGTTATGGTCATGTTTAAAGCAAGTTATGATTTCATCTACGTGTATAATAATAAGCTAACGGAGTTTTAAACTTGATTTTGGTGCATATAACTTCGATTTATGCTTTGTGTGCTGGGCATAGGCTTCATCATAAAAAGTGCAAAGTTTTGAGATATTTTCTCAAAACAGCAAGACCTATCTCAAGAACCACTGAACCAATACGGGCCTTGTTTGTACTCATTTTAATGCATTTTTGATGCTGATTCCAAATATGGACATGAAAATGTACAATTCTGATTTTTTTTTAATTTTTAAAGAAAAAATTGAACTTTTCGTCTGCAATCGAGAACCGCGTGGAGAGGATTAACAAACTGTCTACGATGTTTTTTTTTTGAAACACAGAGAGTGGTGTGTGTTTTGTTGTTATACCCAAACATACATGAAGGCACGTACAGCGTGTCTGGAACACGGTGTGATAGCGGAATGAGGCTAACGGAGTGTCAAACTTATTATACCAATCTAGGCTTCTCATATCAAAAGCACATTTAATATTTATGATAGTTGCATATGTATTGATTATTGATTGTTCATTAAAGTATATAAATAATGATATACTCCAACTATTACTTCTACAACTACTACTACTACTACTACTACTACTACTACTACTACTACTACTACTACTACTACTACTACTACTACTACTACTACTACTACTACTACTACTACTACTACTACTACTACTACTACTACTACTAGGCCCCTACTACTACTACTACTACTACTACTACTACTACTACTACTACTGCTACTGCTACTGCTACTGCTACTGCTACTGCTACTGCTACTGGTAACTACACCGCCGCGGGCGCCGCCACCACCACAACCATCACCACTACTACTACTATAACAAGGTGTATCAAAATGATTGGTACCCCTCAGTTTTAATTGGTAATGGATGAGCCTGACATATCAAAAATTCAACAAAAGATCCAAATAACTTTGTATATTAATTGTAAAACTAGTCATAAACTATTCTGGACACTTCAAGAGTATCCACTGTTGTATTTGGAAGAGACGGGCTTTTCAATTATCATCAACATTGATGGGTACCAATCATTTTGATACACCCTGTACTACTACTAATATCTAAGATTGAATTGCGATTGAATCACTCAACAATATTATTCATTTATTAATTCATTACCTCATTACTTCATTTGAAACTAAGATGAACGATATTGTACATAAATTAATGATATAAATGGAATATTTTTGAATAATATCAAAAAAGTAAATCCATATGGCAGAACTAAAATAATTCATTTCAAAAATAAAATCATATCAATCTTGAAATATAAAATTTCTGGGAATTTTATTGTTATCGTAATTAAATTGAGAGATCATTGATTATGAAGACGAAACTAGTTTATGGCTGTATCAATACTTAAACATCTACAGTTGGAAGAAAGACATTATTCTATGGGGTAGTTAAAGCTATGAAGGTATGCTGGTATGTTACGTATTATTCAAAGTATAAATGTGGTGTGATCAAGCAAAATCAGTCTAAAGTCGGACATATTCAATTTTCAGTTTCTTATAGCATTTTAAACAGCATTTGCAAAGCTACATTTTGCAGAAAATCCCATTGAATTTGGACAACCAGTTCAACATAATATGAGCAGTTAAGGAGTTTCCATACAATAGGAAACAAAAGGAAATACTTCATTTGTTAAGGGATCTGGAATGAGCGTTTTGAGCGTTTCGACAGTATTTTTGTGGGACATGAGAGCACATCAGACATATCGAATTGCATTCTGAATACGAAGAATGTCTTTCTGATATCAAGTAATTTTAATTTTTGAAATTCACGATATAATACAAATTTTATGACAAATTATTAAAATTTGATATTTTCACATTTTTGATATATAACAGTCCTCGAAGTAAATTTTATAAATCTAATGATATATTCTTAAAGTGTATGTAGCTGGGAGGAAAAGCCGACGATCAATTGAAAATTTTGACCTTTCATGTTGAAGATATGGATTTTTTTCCCAAAAAGACCTATTTTTTTGGGTGTTTTGGGAAAAAAAATCCATATCTTCAATACGAAAGGTCAAAATTTTCAATTGATTGTCGGCTTTTTATCCCACCTACATACACTTTAAGTATAACTATAAATCATCAGATTTATAAAGCTTACTTCGAGTCCTGCTAAATATCAAAAATATCAATTTTTAATCATTTGCCATAAAATGTGTATTACATTGCGAATTTCAAAAAATCAAAATTATTTGATATCAGAAGGACATTCTTCGTATTCAGAATGCAATTCGATATGTCTGATGTGCTCTAATGTCCCACAATAAATACTGTCCAAACGTTCATACCCCAGCCCTTAAGCTATATCTCAAAATCAATATTTCCCACTTCCGACTGATTTTGCTTGCTCACACAATATTATATTAGATAATTTCATCATCAGTATTGTGATTTAACAGCTTTATATCCTTACATCAACAGGTATGACTTGATAACCATGATTAGGCCGGATCAGATGAGTGTGGAATACCTGCATTTATTATTCAATACGGATAACACCAGGCACTTTGGATTATGATGGAGCTCAAAATACGAGAATACCAACTTCACCAAAAATGTGTTTTTCAAGAATGCTTGATTATACACTAAAAAAAGTTTATTAAGGTTGAAAGCTGAGTTTGTTAAGCATATTACTAAATTCTTATTATATTTTCTACACAAAAACAGTTATACTCACTTTCAGATGATCAATAGCCAGAAAATGTACCCCTTGACACACACTATAAGCTACAAGGAGCATGATTTTCTGATTTGTTTATAAATTGAATGGCAGTATCCACAAGAGTGGGCAAAAGATCACCCTTTCCTCCGATGAAAGTTGTTTCATTTGCTGCTTTTCTAATTAACTTATTTATATACTTTATTTTTAGTTTGGGTTCATGGGGATTTGCAGAGTGACTTCTCCACTAGTGTGTACAATTGAGATTTCGTCATGTGATGTGATCAAGCAAAATCAGTCGAATTCGGAAATACGGTATTGATTTACTTTTGTTTCCTATTGTTTTTTAAGCTCTTTAACTGCTCACCTTTTTTGAACTGGTTGTCCAAATTCATTGAGGTTTCCTGCAAAATATAGCTTTGCAAATGCTGTTTACAATCCTATAAGAATCTGAATATGTCCAATTTCAGACTGATTTTACTTGATCACACATTATAGTGAAGCACTACGGCTAGGTTTATAGGGTTAGTAGTGCTCCCGCATTTAGGGTCAGGGTTAGGCCCTTTTCTCTACTTCAGCGCTATATGTTGACGATATCTCAATTTTACACAATAGTGGAGGAATCACTGCGCAAATCACCATGAAGGCAAACTAGATACAAAGTATATAAACAAGTTAATTAGCAAAGCAGCAAATGAAATCACATTCATCGGAGGAAGGGGTGATCTTTTGACCCCAAAAATATGGTGCTTAGCATGAATTCTAGATTGATGCAGAGAATGTATTATTTACTACTTAAATTTACTTAAAATGTCTTTCACAAGTATTTGGTTAAAATAAATTATGACGAATGAATGAGGATGGCAGAAAACGTCACGCGAATAGGGGTTCTTTTAATGTTGGTATTGGTGCTTTTCATTTTGAAGAAGCATTTGAGGAATGATGTCTTCATTACCAATTACGTGTAAAAGAATGAAAATCACTCTATATTGATGACTTCGATACTCTCTTAAAGGCTTATTCAGTGATCCCAACAAAAGTGTAAAAAAACCCCAAACAATCCCCTAAACTGTGTGTAAGTTGCCTAAAAGTAAAGAATAGGTCTTTCAAATTGTGATTAGATATTTTTGAAATTAAAACTTTGTGAAAATAACGAGCAAAACAGCAGTATTGACTAAGTTGAAGGCCCATCCAATTATGCAGCTAAAGTACACTTTTCACAAACTTGCCATCCCTTGGAAAAAAAGTCCACCTTTTCAAAATCAGAGGGTGAATCCCGGGGTCTATGTAACCCAAACAAACCCTTGAACCGCTAGCGATAACACGAAATCAGATAACATTAACCATGCTAACGTTCTGTCTACAGCCCCCCCAAAAAAAAATCCCGCTTACGGGCCTGGTTTCACCACAACATAAAAGTCCAAGTTTGAAGTTATTTTCTCAAAATATCAAGAGCTATATCTCAAGAACCACTGAGCCAATACTGGGCTTGTGCGAATTTATTTTAATGCATTTTCATGCTTATTTCCAAATCAATGTATAATTCTCAATTTTTTGAATTTTAAAGAAAATTTGGAAATTGTCTGCAGTCGACGCTCGTCGAATTCACAATATTCATCGTAGAGGAACCTATGATAACTGCGGAATTTGCAGGCGGTGATGGAAGCGATATCGCCAATTTTGAGGTCGCCATTGGATTAACACATAATCATGAAATCGTCACAAACAATTCTAAATTTGTTATGTGGTGTCAAAGCAAAATTATCTTACTCTAAAACCGTCGGGGTACGACAAAGTACCCCACTGCAAGTATTTTAATTTTCCATTTGTAATTGCTAACCGTGTATTGTGAATAGGGCTGTCAGCCCTGTATCTTCGCCAGCCTCGTACGTCACGTGTTGCGCTTCCTACGCCGCCTGGGAATTTGTGATCAGATCATAATGCATTTATTTATTTTATGGGCTATTCCAGTTAAAATCCACACTACCGCTGTGGAAGGTCTTTGGAAATATCTTTCACAGGGGGAGTATGTTTTTCAAATATAATTGGTCAGGGTTAATCATTTTGAAACCCATACTCCCCTGTATTATGGCTGTACCTATATCTTCCATACCTGGAATGAGTATTTCAAACAGAAGTTAACCAATTGTTTATTATATTCAAAACTCATACTCCCTCTGTGGAAGATTTTGTCTAAATCTTCCACAGAGGTAGTGTGGATTTTAAATGGAATAGCCCAATTTGATCCAGTCACATAGAAAAAAAGACACGTTATTAAAGACATGAAAGTTGTAGACAGAACGTTAGCATGGTTAATGTAATCTGATTTCGCGTTATCGCTAGCTGTTCAAGGGTTTGTTTGGGTTACATAACCCCGGGATTCACCCCCTCGTGACGGGCAAATATAGCGCCCCTGGACACTCACGTAGTGCGAGACGGTGGAAAACATATGACAACATAAAATGACAGAATTAGCTTTATTTTGTAATCAGACCCATGCTGCAGTTTTGAATGTGATTTTCTGGTTTTGAAAACCGTGTTTTATCTTTGATTTACTTTACAACAATTTGATACATCTCAACTAATGTTGAAATTGACATTATTGGATTAAGAATATCCTAAACATGGTAAAGAGTAAACAGTAAAGATTAACCTTTAACCTTTAAGTACACGTACACTTTATTTGCTGTTCTAAAAGGGTGATTTGAAATTGTTTGCTTCAACCCAAATATCTATGCTTTCCTTCAGTACAAACAAAAATACTGAGCAACATCAACAACAACAAATTCAAAAACAATAATAACAACAACAACAACAACAACAACAACAACAATAGTTACAACATTAAAGGCACATTCAGTGATCTTAGCCTGTATAGGCCTAAATTGCTTAAAAATGAAGAATAAGTCATCACAATTGTAAGTATTTTTGAAATGAAAAATTTGGCAAAAAACACCGAAGAAAACAGCAGTATTACCAAAGTTGAAATCCTATTCAAATACATGCACCTTATTTCCCTACTTAGAGATATTACAGTTTCATGCACAATGTCCTATTTGTATTCAATACACGGCTTTCGGCTGAGAAAATCGCTGAATAGCCCTTTAAACAAAGATTCAGTGCATCACATATGTCGAATCATGTACATGTAGAAATATCTGAAAACAAAATGTAGAATAAATTGAACTTACATGAAATACATGCAGTCAACCGGAATTTAAGCAAATAACCAGAAATATTTGGAATTAGCAGAAAATGAAACCTCAAAAATCAGAAGAGAGCAGATATAAGCCTGATATACAGTTCTGCATAATAATACATTTATGAATAAAGTCTATACTCGTATGGATTCGGTTTGGAGAAAAATACAATAAACTTGACAATACTGGACGGCCCTCGGTGACACTTTACCCATTTTAAACCTTTAAATTGCAAAAATACATAGGGCCTAATGAATGACGTTTGCATAAATACATTTCTCATGTAAAATATGGCTTGCACTTTCATTTGTTTGATTAATGGTTAAAGGTGCAGTCTATTTGATTTCGAGCACTAATTCTTATTGTGTTTAATTAATTGGAGGTTTTCCAAAAATAGACTATCTATATCAATCATCCTGATTCTTCATTACAAAAAGTTCATTTTGTATTTTGTTGCACTACCTAACATTAGGTATTGTTCACCCTGCTGATTCAGTGACCGTATAGTCCGAATACCCCCGTATACTGTCTGAGTATTTGTGCAGAAAACGTCAAAACCAATATAAAGATTTACTTGATATCACCTACCCAGAATGCATTGCTCTATATGAAACAAAATGACAATAGCCATGCTCAGACGGTAACTTACTCCCGATGGTAAATTTACCTACGACGAGAAACCGAAACAGCTTTTCATTCTGTAACATGACAATGCGCATGTCCAAACGGTAATTTACACGATCAGCCATCTGTCCATTCTACCTGCTTGTGACCTTGCACCGATGGCATAAATGACAACGGGATGCCTTTTAGATTAGGTGTATTTTGGTGACGTTGTGCGGATGTGTTTTAGATTGGGTGTATTTTGGTGACGTTATACAGAAGATGTTTAGATTAAGTGTATTTTTGTGACGTTATGTGAGATGCTTTTTAGATTGAGTGTATTTTGGTGACGTTGATGGATATGCTTTTTAGATTGGGTGTATTTTGGTGATGTTGTGAGAGATGCTTTTTAGATTGAATGTATTTTGGTGACGTTGTTTAGATTAACTGCATTTTGGTGGGGGATGCGTTTTAGACGTGTGTTTTTGGGACGTTGTGGGGATACTTGTTAGATTAAGTGCATTTTGGTAACGTTGTGAGAGATGCTTCTTAGATTGGGTGTAACTTGTTGACGTTATACAGGAGAAGTTTTTAGATTTGGTGTATTCTGGTGACGTTGTTGGAAATGCTTTTCAGATTAGGTGTATTTTAGTGACGTTGTGGGAGATAATTTTAGATTGGATATATTTTGGTGACGTTGTTGGATATGCCTTAGATGTTAGATGTTAGATGTTTGGTGAAGTTGTGGGAGATGATGTTTTAGGTTGGGTGTCTTTTGGTGACGTTGTGCGATATGCTTATTATTTTGGAGACGTTATACAGGATAGGTTTTTAGATTTAGTGTATTTTTGGGACGTTGTGGGATATGATTCTTAGATTAGATGCACTTTGGAGACGTTAAATAGGAGATGCTATTTAGATTAAGTGTATTTTGGTGACGTTGTGTGATATGCTTTTTAAATTGTATGTATTTTGGTGACGTTATACAGGAGAGGTTTTTAGATTGAATGTATTTTGATGACGTTATATGAGATATTTCTTAGATTGAGTGTGACGTTGTTGGATATGCTTTTTAGATTAGATGTATTTTGGTGACGTTTGTGGGAGATGCTTCTTAGATTGGGTGTACCTTGTTGACAATATATAGATGTTTTTAGGTGTATTTTGGTGACGTTGTTGGAGATGCTGTTCAGATTAGGTGTATTTTGGTGACGTTATGTGATATGCTTTGGTATGTATTTTGGTGACGTTAAACAGGAGAGGTTTTTAGATTGAATGTATGTTGATGACGTTATATGAGATATTTCTTAGATTGAGTGTATTTTAGTGACGTTGTTGGATATGCTTTTTAGATTGGGTGTATTATGATGTACAACCCTATTCCCTAGTAAAAGTGGCACAATTGTGATTTTACCCTTTCGTTGTTAACTAAACATATCTCGAGATTGAAACAAGCAAATTGAACAGAACAAACGGCATTTGAGAGCTAAGACTGTGTCCTTGACGTTGATTTAAGCGCCATGTCTCAATGGTATTTTCTAATTGCCGAAGAGGGCGCTTTTCACTTGCACAACTTTTTTTGAGACAGGCTGTATACTTTGGTTTTAAACCATGCTATGGACACTACACAGTATCGCTCTAACTATAATGGTATTGATCACTTTTTTTTATAGCTGACTGTAATATTTTGCCTATATTTGTGGGTAAATAATTAATGATGTATGCTGGTATAGCTGAACAGACAATCATCTAAGTGTAACAAAACGTTAAAGGCAGACAACAAAAGGAAACAATAGGTACAAAAATAACTTTCAATATGTAACCCTGGAAAGTACAAAGAATTCGGTTTAGCGTCCAATCTCTGTGTATTTATAGATACAAGTTGGTGTTACGATACAATAGAAGCTTACACAATCGACAATAGAAATCATCCTTGACATTGGTAAATAATAGTGACATTTTTAGTCTGTCTCATTAACTGTTATTGGGAATTACATTTCTAGGGTTTTTCGCTATTGACAGTTATATTTTATTACAAAACCACTGATTGTTGCATGCTGCAAACAGGTTTATGAAAGTAATTAACTTGGCTTAAATAAATAAATAAATAAATAAATAAATAAATAAATAAATAAATAAATAAATAAATAAATAAATAAATAAATAAATAAATAAATAAATAAAGGTTAAAACAGCATAAAAACAGTTACAATTCATGTCACCATATTCACATACATTTTTTCTGCATGGTGTTTATTGAGGGGTGGTCTGTCGATTTTAGATGCATTCATTGACTCCACTCCACACTATGCGGTAGCTCTGTCATGTTACCTATTTCAGGCAAATGATATAGGTCCAAATCGAACGCACTTTAACCTTTTTTTTACAAAACCTCCAAGATTATTTTAGGTCTAATATAATGGACAATGCTATTTGGGTGATCCTTATTTGAAGATAATATTTATCACAAGGTTGTCGATTCGGTAACTAACATTGCTCATTTGTCATTGCTGCGTATATCGTGGGCCCTATAATTTGTGTAGACATGATGCTGGGGTATAACGAAAAAGTTAGGTAGGCCTAATTACTACTTTAGGCGAATTGTTGGAACATTTAGGCTTCCATAGTGATCTTTGAAAAGCAGCAATGAATAAATTATTTTGGTTTACGTGGGCACACCACCATCAGTTGTGACAAATAGATTTATTTTATCACCTTGCGCAAGACATTGTAAGACCAGGGCCGGATTTACCATAAGGCCAGAAGGGCGTGGGCCCAGGGCCCCCAAATTTTGGGGGCCCCAAAATTGCCTTGTGCAGTGTTGCATCTTCCATTTTAGCCGAAAAACACTATGTTTTGGACCAAAATAGGATACAAAAATCACAACATTTTTCGCACTTCGCGAGCACTGGCCTGTTTATAGCAAAATTTCAGCTTCAATTTGACCTAAAATAGTCTAAAATTGAATTTTTTCGCGCGCGCAAATGTCCTAGTAATATCTAGAACTTGGCCACTTGAGTGCACATGCCTTCCTCACGGTGCGTTTGGGGCCTCAAATTTTTGGCTTGGCCCAGGGCCCCCAAAAAGGTAAATCCGGCCCTGGGTAAGACAAAGAATTCGAAAGAACATCCATATGCACACGTCCACGATCAGAGTGCACAGAAAAAGAGTCAGAATTCTCAGTGGATGGTAAAAAAGGAAGAATATTTACAAAGGCGCCAAAATTGAAAGAGCAGAGAAAAGATATTTATGACATATTCAAATTCATCTTGATTTTAGTAATATCTAATTCTTATTCTAGCCAAAAACCAACCCTACCATGAATAAACATTAACACCACCTTAATATTAACCCTAAACCTATCTCTAAAAGTACTAAACCAGTTGAATTACATACTGGACGCTAAGGTGCATGTAGAACACACCTTTTCACCAGCTTTACATGTACCAATGTTTTCATCTGTGACATTCCTGATAACATTGCATCCAGAAGTGGACATTGCTGAGTACCAATGTAGATATCAAATAGAAGCTTCTAAAACTTAGGTAAAGCGTGATAGGGGTCGTCAATCTTCAGATGTTACAACGGCATCATATCAAGACATTTCTGAAGATAGTTCGATCTATGTAATTGTTTAAGGTTGATATGATGTAATCAGGGATGCAAATTGTGCGGGAGCGGGGAGCACCGCTCCTAGGAAATGAGAGTCAAAATTGAGGAAATAATGCCATGGGAAGAAAAAAGAAAGAGAGGAAAAAGGAGGGAGAGAGAAGAAAAGAACAGAGAAGAGGAAGAGGGAAAAGAGAAGAAGAGTGAGGTACAAGATAATAGGGGATGAAGCTACTGAATGGAAGAGAGGAAATCTTTAAGATACTGGTTGTCATTTGGAGGAATTCACATTATTGTTCAAGAAATAAGAGCAAAAAAGAGGAAGGTGTTGGTGTTAGAATATGGAAATGGGATATGAGAAAATTTACAATTCATCACCATAAGAGGTATTCAATGTAATTTAACAAAGAAAAAAGAAGTTGGATGAAGACAGGTGGAAACAGGGCTCATATCTGAGAAAATTTAGAGAGGCGGCAATCATATCTGAGGAAATTTATAGAGAGGCAGCAATGAAAATTTTATGGGAACAAAAGTCAAGAAGGAATTCAGTGTACTTAGTATCAATAGTAATGCCACTGAGAAGAGGACAAAACTGACTGGAAAATATTGAGGAAATTTAAAAAGAAGAAGGTCCAACTAAACAAGTTGTGCTTCTCTGACAAACAAAATGAAAGGGGATATTAGGAAAATAAAAGGGGAAAGGAGCCTCTGTCCGACCAAACTTGACCCCAAACTAGTGTAAAATACCAAATTTTTGCGCGCTACGTGCGCACATTGTCATCATAAAGCCTTTTTTGGAAGCTCGAAGACCTAACATACATTCGCTCTAAAAATCCACGCTATGTTAACATTCTCATCTTTTGAAGTGCAGAATAAAGCTATTTTTGCATGGTATGATTGAGGAAATCTTTAGCATAAAAACCTTGCTCCTGAGGAAGAAATCACAATTTGCACCCCTGATGATGTTACTCTTGCCAGACCATAGATTAGTAACATCCCCTATGCGGCCATGATCCTGCAAAGAATAGGCCGAAGTCTAGAAAAAGCTTCCTCAACGAAGTTGAACCAAGTGCATCAGCTGAAGGTACCTGAGCTGCCTTATGGATATAAAGGCTCTTCAACCCACAACATCCATGTCCATTAGTGCCAAAGAAGAACTTCCCCCCGGTGTCGACTCAAACTGGGCTGAATGGAAATGCCTCAACAGACAAGAAGAAGTTTATGTTCGTTAAGTCATCCGACCCGGGGGCCCCCTCCAAGGGGTCATTTGAGGTCAAATGACTAAAAACTGCCATATGGGCATGAAACTAGGTCCCACGGGACTCAAACTCGGTGGGTGGGTGTAGTTCTGTCCTGGCAAGAAGATGTTTATGTTCGTTAAGTCATCCGACCCCGGGGCCCCCTCCCAGGGGTCATTTGAGGTAAAATGACTAAAAACTGTCATATGGGCATGAAACTAGGTCGTACGGGGCTCAAACTCGGTGGGTGGGTGTAGTTCTGTCCTGTCAAGAAGATGTTTATGTTCGTTTTAAAGTCATCTGACACCGGGGTCCGCTCCCAGGGGTCATCTGAGGTCAAATTACTAAAAAGTGTCGTATGGGCATGAAACTTGGTAGGTACAGTCAACATTTAAAACAAAATTTTTTGAAGGTAATTTTGGGGTCATCCAAGGTCACCACGGGTCATCTGAGGTCAAATTAGTAAAAACTGTCGTATGGGCATGAAACTTGGTGGGTACAGTCAACATTTAGAGCCAAATTTTTGGAAGGTCATTTTGGGGTCGCCTAGGGGTCATCTGAGGTCAAATTAGTAAAAACTGTCATATGGACATGTCACCATCAGCCTGGTAATCGCGCCCAGCCGAGAACCGCCAAATATGGTAACCGCCTAGTCTATTTTAAAACTGATGCATCAATGACTATGTTCATCATGTCATTATTGTATCATTCTCACATACATTAGGAAATGAATTTGGAGAATAGAGGCCTTGCATGTGACATATCATCCCGTAAATATGGCGGACTACTCAAATGCATTCAACAAAAGCATGATTGCAATCAAATAGGTTGATGACAACATTTGAATGGACTGCACTCCGCCATAACTACGGTGAAGGACACCGGCTCAAATCCTTTGTTTGGAGCCAATCGATAATTTCATGCAGGGCCTCTATACTTTCTGTTAATAAAATACTATGCTGACCTCACACTCCAGTAATTTCAGATCATTGAGCTCAGTAATACATCAAAGAATGTCTTCCAATTCATGAAAACAAATAGATAATCTGCATCTGTCTGCATATCGGATTAAAAGCTTGAGGCATTTCAATTGCAAGGCCCATTACTTATACACCAACAACAACATAGGCCTACAAGTGTATATAATGTAGCATGTGCACACATTATCATGTTGTGGATGGTGAATCAAGCTGCAGTGCCTACCCATTCCCAAATAAATGCAGTGACCAACCGGTGTTCACTCATGATTGACGTACTGATCATTATGTATGATTTAAACTCATAGGTTTTGGCAATTTGGGAGGGGTGGGTTCAAAATGACCCCATAGGATTATACGGAGTAAAAATTTCAAATTGCTCAAATACCCTTTCAAATATATCAAATTATTTAAATAAATAAATGAATGAATGAATGAATGAATGAATGAATGAATGAATGAATGAATGAATAAATGAATGAATGAATGAATGAATAAATGAATAAATAAATGAAAAAAAATTGAACAAATTGTAGCGTAGCATAAAAATCATAATAACCATTGCTGGCAGGCCAATTCGAACCAACGATATTGACATTACCAGTCTGATGCTCTAACACTGAGCTATGCCATCATCTAGTAATGAGGGTCGAGTTTTTAGCGTATACAGTGTTTGTCTGTGAAAATGCCGCCTTGTGAAATAAATAAATATAAAGTCTCAATTTTTAATTTAAATTTATTTGATAATTTTCTAACCTATATTTTCTTTAGAGCAGGGACAAATATTTCCCTTTTATCCAATTTGGCCGCTAAATAAGAATCTACTTCTTTTATTACTGATTTAATTCCGCGATTTGTTCCATTCAGCAATATCAAAGATTAATGTCAAGCATCTCACGACAGATATTTAGTTGGCTTAGTGGTTTTGTACAGTGCTTTTTAACCGGGAGGTACCGAGATCGATTCCCACCTCTGCCTGCAATTTTTTTTTTCAAGACTGGGAAATAATAACCTGACATTCGCCGCTGACATTCGTACTGCAGAAGCGGAGTTGTAACTTGTTAAACTTTGCTCCTTCCGTAAAAGGGTACATTATTTTGGCACTACATTATTTCTTTTTTTTCCACATTGCTGGTACACAGTGTCTTCGACCCTATATCTTCATGGCAGGAATCGCCATGGTAGGTTAAATCCACAGCCACGATTAGCCATTTGGTTCAAACCTTTAAAGCTCTTTTAAACTAATAATTAGTCGAGGGACATAACTAAGGCTACTCACAATAGCCGGGTAATCGATCTTGGTTGTGCGTGATTAAGCTTGTATACCCCATTGAGGTCAATGGTCATCGACTTTTATACTGCCTACAGTGAGTGCAGCTGTACTACACGCTGCACGCTGTAGTCCATAACAGGACCAACGCAATATAAAATGGTCAAATTTTGAGTTCAAAGCGCACGGCCAATTTTCAAAGCGCATTCTAGCGACTATCATATCTGTTCAACACGTATTTCCAAATTTATGAGACCAAATCTGGTTTCTTGAGAAAAAAATCATGACGGGAGATATTCATCATTTTCTAACCCGGTATCAGAAGATTTTCGTCTGATATCAAAATCGTGCATAGCAATTCACGTGTATCGATCCCGTGTATTCATTTTAGTGTCCCTTCTGCACCAAATAATTATTAGCCAGGCGGTGTCGGTGTGTGGTAGGCCCCTATTAAATATCAAATGGTCATAATTGGCGGTCACTTCAAATCATCGCCAACTGAACGAGGTTCAGGAATGTACTCTCATTGTTAATTGTTGGTTAATCCACCACTTGAACAGGATTTAACCAAAGCAAACAAAGACTTAAGCTTTTTACGAATGCTATACATAAGTATAAGCTTATTATCCTCTTCAACAATAGGATTAAAGATTGGTGCTTGACTGGAATTACGTGCTAGTGTCATTGGTTATTGTTAAAAGGCAATAAGGTGTGTAATTGCAATATTTCCTCTGAATAGGAAAGACTCTCTACATCGAACCATGGATGCTGGTGGTTCGAATTAAGCCCGATCCTGACTCCACTTCGCAGCGGTATGCGATGCTGCGATGCTTTTCAAACATCTCAGCATCCAGCGATGAAATTAAAATGTACAGGTGGAGTCAGTATCGGGCTTTAGGAATAAAAACCCAATTCGAAATGATGCGCTTGAGAATTCAACAATATAAATAATGGTAGCTCTATTATAATACACATTAATGATAAAATTCCAAAATATAATACGTTTTCTGTCTTTGCTTGTCACGTGGTAGCGATTATATTTTTGAATAAGTTTCAAATGAAAAACAACAAGATAAGTGGCCGAGTGGTCTAAGGCGCTAGGCTCATAGAGTACTAAGCGTTGCGCCGTGAGTTCGAACCCCGCCTCTGCCAAACTTTAAAAGAAGTAAATTAAAATTTGACTTTTTTTAATTTCATATTTGGGAAATGTGACTGGGAGAATTTATGTATGGTGTGGAATGGTGTGATAGGGCATGTACTTTAACTGGCCGGCGCGGTCCGGTGACTTTATTGGGCGTTTTATCGGCAGTCAACGAGTAATGAAGAATGCAAAGCTGTGGACCTTGCAGAGAATAATGATATTGCTAAGAGTTATGTCCAGCTTTGGCTGAAACACTGTATCTAACGTGTGTGGATACGAACATATAACAAGACGATTATCTTGTTTACATTTTGGCATTCATATTCCCATTATTTTATTACTGTGCGGCGTATTTATTTTATGCTACCAAAATGACCCGCAATACGCTAACCCTAACCCTTACAGGAATTCTTCAAATGACGTGAAAGAAACAATTAGACGAAAGAACGAAAGAGCCAGAAGACAAAAGAATCTATTGGGCTATTCCAGAAAATAGATGCACACCCCCTATAGAGGAGTAAATTTTCAATCAAAGAAATGTCCGGATTTCCAAATCTGAAAACGACTGGAATTCCAGTTGCCAATGTTATTGGAAAAAGCTTGGAAATCCTATCAAATGCAGGAAAAGTTACGGAAATGTTGAAAATGAGCTCTCAAATTAAGTGATTTTGAACTATTTTTCTTCCGGATTTTTTTGCCTTTGGGCACTTTAAAAGTCTGGATTTCCAACAGTCACGACTGGACAAAAAGTCCGGATATCCGAACTCCTCTATAGGGGGTGTGCATCTATTTTCTGGAATATCCCATTTAAATTGATCGACTGGTTAACAGTTCAACCGATATGTGTAAATTGAATTCAAGACTCCGTAGTTCAAGCAATAACTAATCCTTCTGTAAAGAAACCCTTCACTAGCTTACCCTTTTCCTTACCCTAATCTTCAAATCTTAATCCGAGTAAGGTGGATAGAACTGTGGAATGTAAAACGAGGATAAAGTAGAGAAGAAGAGTGTAGAGGTCGTCGCTTATCTTTAGATGTTATACGGTAGTATCAAAGTAAAGCGTTATCTGCAGAGGAATTCGATCAATGCAATAATTCACACGGATATTGGGCTATTCCAGAAAATAGATGCACACCCCCTATAGAGGAGTTCGGATATCCAGACTTTTTGTCCAGTCATGATTGTTGGAAATCCAGACTTTTTAAGTGTCCAAAGGCGAAAAAATCCAGCAGAAAACTAGTTCAAAGTAAGAAATTCTGAATTTGAGAGCCCATTTTAGACATTTCCGTGATTTTTCCTTCATTTAATTGGATTTCCAAGCTTTTTCAAGCAACATTGACAACTGGAATTCTTGTTGTTTTCAGAAAGCAGACTTGGAAATCCAGACATTTCTTTGGTTAAAAATTTACTCCTTATTTTCTGGAATAGCCCATTTGGGTATCATTCTGTCCTCATTCCCGTGCTTTATTACACTTTATGGTTAAATACCACTATTAGACCTGGGCAATGCTTGAAAAAAAAACAGGGACTATTTTCTTGCATGGCATCTGAAAAAGATGCTTAAAAATCATTGGTAAATACCAATCTGTATAATCACAAATGTGCAAATTTCAGAGTAACATGTAGAAATGGCACGTTTTCTACCATTATTTTACAGTTTTGATGAAAAGTTCCTCCAAATTCATCCGATGCACACCAATATTGCCACCCAATCAGTGGGCTCCAATCTGTTCACAAAGAAAGGAGTGTGCATCGTAAATTATGGTCTTGAAGTTTACACGTCAGTGCTTTAAAACAAAACAAAAAATCAGGACATCATATGTTAAAATTTTGGACATTTAGGGATTCACCCTTCTACTCGTAACAATAACTTTTCACTGTAAGTGCCATGAATGTGGAAATCGTGCTTGAAATTACCTATTTTTACATTGCGGGAGCACCGAGGCACACTGGTTAAGGTCTTTACCTTTGGTGCGAGAGGTCCTGGGTTCAATTCCCCGCAGGACTGAAACGGGTCCAGGGTAACGCCCGATTGTCGGCTACAATTGCCTGTCCTGTAAAAATACCACGACCAGGATCTACGGCGACCCCATCAACAGGTCGCTTTTGCCTGGCCGAAGTTTCGTTAGCGTTATCTCCTGGAAATCAGCTGTTTTAACAAATTCCTAGATATGATCGACATAAAAAACCCCATGTTATAAATAATTAGTGGTATCGACCCTTATGGTCAAGATATTATGAAGATAATGTGAATAACCTGGATATGTCATTATTTAATGATTACAGACGAAGCTTGCACAGAACTGGTGATTGGGCTAAAATAACAAAGATGGCTGACGTCTTGCAAGATTTGGTAGACTTTGGAATAATGTGACGTGGTAACTCACATAAAGAACATAATGGTAAATATCTAAACACATAATAAACACACAAAATAATGTGTTTGGTGCGATTCAAGGCCATCCGGTGCCTTATGAGCTAGCCTCGTAACCTTCCGTTTTTCTGAGTCCTCCAGACCATGAAGGAACTTTGTCTTCTAAGGGTAGTAATTTCTTCCACCCGACACATCCGTGAATTACTTTTCAACCACACTTTTTCTGATATCCTGCAGAAACCAATTACGTCATTTAGGTCTCGGCATCGGGACATTTTGTGGACTAAAGTTTCCTTGTTTTTGCATTTCAACGGATTACCGTCTTTCGGCCATTGTAAACACCCATGTCAGGTACAGTACACCATTCCAAACGAGCCTAGATTATGTTGGTAGAAAAAATAAATTTTCAGTAGAAGTAAACAATTTATCCACGAATAATGTCACTACAACCATGCTACAAGTAGTGATACCTGCCATCCCATGTATTAGTCTTGTCTTACGTATTTCAGCTACCAGCTAAAGCATTTTGATCAAATACCTCGTACTTTTTAATCTACAGCCTGTCTCAAAAAAAATTGTGCAAGTGAAAAGCGCCCTCTCTGGCAATTAGAAAATACTGCTGTGACATGCTGCTTACATCAACGTCAAGGGCACAGTCTTAGCTCTCAAATGCCGTTTGTTCTGTTCGATTTGCTTGTTTCAATCTCGAGATATGTTTATTTAACAACGGAAGGGTAAAATCACAATTGTGCCACTTTTACTAGGGAAGAGAGCTGTACATGTAAATCAATGATAGCTGATGTTGATGCGTCTAATGCACTCCTCCTTCGGGGCTCGTGCATTAGAGGCATCATTCGCATCAACTTCAGCGCGCGTGCATTATTTTGTCTAATTTCTCTCCCAAGAAGTAATATAAACCTATAAGGTCCGTATGCACAAAAGAGTTACACCTGGTCTAAGTGGAATTTAGTACCATGAGAAAGGACATTTTCCTTTTACATTTGCTTTTAGTTATTTTGTATTATTTTTGAACGTTGCATTAAAATCTTTAGAATTTGCTAGCTACTCTATGAAGGAAACAAGACTAAAGGAACATTCCTGATGGAACTTAATTCCAGTTAGGCCAGGTCTTACTTTAGACCCTGTGTAACTCTTTTGTGCATACGGACCTTAGTGTACAATATTTGTTTTTCTTTTAACATGTCTTGAGTGACTAAGAGAACAGTATTTACCATGATAAAATCATTGACGTGCATATATGTATTTAATTTTACAGCAGAATGTGAAATATTTATTTATCTTTTAATCCGCGAACAAGTAGAATCATTATTCCTGCATCATAATAAAATAGTAAAAACAGTAAAAAAAATTGTATTGTGTAATTGATGCATTCTTTTAATTTCACGAAGGAACTCTTGATAAACTTGATGCTATCACTGATTTACATCTGAAGCCCTCTTCCCTAGTAAAAGTGGCACAATTGTGATTTTACCCTTTCGTCGTTAACTAAGCATATCTCGAGATTAAAACAAGCAAATTGAACAGAACAAACGGCATTTGAGAGCTAAGACTATGCCCTTGACGGTGATGTAAGCAACATGTCACAACGGTATTTTATAATTGCCACAGAGGGCGCTTTTCACTTGCACAATTTTTTTTGAGACAGGCTGTAGTGGCATTTTCAAACTGTTTACTTTATTTTGATACACCCTGTATTAAAATCTCACGATAAATTTGTGGTGAATTCCATGTACATTGTGAAAACGAAGGAAGAAGCTCCGTAAAGAATTCATTAAGATTGTCAATGGATATCATAAAATTTCTTGTAAACAAATATCCAATTAAAAATATTGGGTAAAATAACGTTTTGTACTACATCGATTCGTAATACTTTCTCAAATTGACTGACCAATCTCCCAATCCTCCTCATCTGATTCCTGTTGGAGCTTGACGTTGGTGGCGCTATTTGAGGCTTTAGGAGCTTTATAATAGAAGACAGAGAACAAAGCAGAGATTAAAGACACATAAAAGAAGCGATTTGGATTTCGGACAAATGGGGCCAGCACACTAACCCAAGATGAAAGAAATCACTTTCTACCAAAATAAACTGTAACAAAAACAAATAAGTTAATCATTTGTTCGAGATTGTAGATGTTTAATATAATAAATAAAAATTATGACAAACATATATCATCTTTCATGGACTTCTTTTTTTCTACCCCTACTAAGCTTAAAGGTTTGAAAACAAAGAAAGCGAACCCAGACTAATAATTCCATGCTTTCTAAATAAAATTTGTCGAATAATTATTATTTATAAAGATACGTCCTTCGCAACTTCAGTCGACTGCTCAGTGCCATAAGTGGGTAAATGAAGTAGCTGCCATGTGTAGCTGCCATGTGTAGATAAGTATAATATACTGTGTGTAAATTGCCAAATGCTCACAGGGCAGCTATTGCATTTACCCACTTATGGCAATAAACAGTCGTCTTCTACACATAATATGAGCCGTGTTGATCTTGTTGTGGAACATGAGTTTTTGTACCCATCACACCCAATGGTCATTCTTTGAGTGTAGACGCATATTGGGGTCTCCAAACAGATTTGAGATCCTACAATGTAGTGAGGCAGAGAAAATATAGTATAATTCCCACAATGCATTTCTTCCATTTCTTTGTACTCAATTGCTATCCAGTTCAACATCCAGATCTTTCAAAAAATATATTTATTTCTTGACTGTCGACCCATGTTTAGCCAATCTGTTCTCAAAATGAAAACAAAAAGTTTAATTAAGTGATGCATCATGTCGCAAAGGATTCTGGGAAGGGTAAGATATCTGTTCCGGTAGTGAAGTAATATGTAAGTCACAGCAAGTTATTATTAGTTATATGTACAAGAGGGTATCAAATTCTATTTCATCATTGTTTAATTTTCTTTCTTTGTTTTCATGGACAAATTTTGTTCAAAATTTCCGTATCAAGAAAGACTGTTCAAATTTTACCTGAATATGTTTATTCATGCATTGGCACAGCTATATAGGTATGGGACTTTACGGGAAAACCCCTTCATATTGTAGATACAAAAAATGGATTTAAACCTATTTACACGTTGCTTAATGTTTAATTAAAAAAATACCATTCACGGGAAAACCCCTTCCTATTACAGATACCAAAAATGGATTTAATGCTATTTATACGTTGCTTTATGTTTAAAAAAATGCCATTGCTCAATGAAGATTCAGTAATTTTTTTATTGACAAAAATGACAGCAGTTGTCTTACATCTCCCGTGTATTGGTATTTGACGATACGAGTGCAAGCCCCGGCGAATGCAGGTATCATACACTGCATATGCAAAATTACTCAACTGTTGAGTAAAAAGGGAACAACAGAGCAATAAAATGAGTAAGTGGAACTCAGTATAATTGAATATATGAATACAAAACCCACCCAAGTCCATACTTTGGCCAAATTGAGTTAAGCATGGGAAATTGTTGCTATACATAGGCCTGTCATATGTATGGAACAACTCAAATTCATCCTCTGTGTCTATTGAGCATGTGAAAAATAGCATGATTTGAGTCTTGATTGAAATCCAGTATGTATAAAAGTCCACTTGTAACACATTCATTGCTGGAGAGTGACTTTTGAAAAAAAAGGGTTTAATAAAGGAAAGTGTGTGGTTTATATTACATGGCAGAATGCTTATCAACATTGTGCATACCTGTGTGCTTTATTTTGTATTATCTTACTAGTGGTAATCTCATTCCAACATTGTTGTCTTTGTATATGATTAAAAAAACTACCCAAGTCCAGCAAAATGAACCCCACGAAGTCCCTGAAATGCTAATCGTCATACCTAATACAGGTTAATCCACTCATTTGCACGTAAAACTTACCACATTGACCAGGTAAATCTAACTGACAGAATTAAAATGATACACAGGTTTTTCTCTCAAAATCACTTCCCATGGACTTGGGTGGGGTTTGTATTCATGTATTCAATTACATTGTACTTGAGTAAAAATTTAATCAAAATTGAGTTCCTTTTGACTCATTATGTTGCTCTGTTCCCTTTTTTAATACTCATCAACATTAGGTAATGTTCACCATTTTTATTTAGAGTGTGCGCAAGACCCCAACTATGAGTTACGGACATACACGACATATGGTCTGTTTCCACAAAACATGACTCCAAGTTATGGAGCATGAGGTTTTTGTACCTTAACAACACATTCGAAGGTAATGAATGTGCTATTCCACTGTTCCAAAAAATAAGTGCACATCCCCTATACACTAATCCGACGAGAATGGTGATGGTTAGAATTCATTCCGCCATTACTGGGGCCACCCGCACCAAACTGATGTTGTAACTGCCCAATTGGGTGGAAAAGCGCTGCTTCAAAATCAATCTTATATTATATTGTATTGCATTGTAAACTTTCAGCATCCTTTGTCACACAGGAGATGGAACACAGTTTAAAATTCCCGCAAAGCCTGCATCATTTCACATGGGATGGCCCCTTCAATGGCTGCCCTTGAGGTGAAGGAATGCGTGGAATCGGATTTGTCTATAGAGGAGTAACTTTTTAATAAAAGAAATGTCTGGATTTCTCAGTTTGCTTTCTGAAAACGACTGGAATTTCAGTTGCCAATGTTAGTGGAAAAAGCTTGGATATTCACTTAAATGAATGGAAAATCGCCTTTGGACGCTTTATAAGTCTGGATTTCCAACAATCACGACTGGACAAAAAGCCCGGAAATCCGAACTTCTCTATCGGGGTGTGCATCTATAAATTTGAAGACATGTGTCCTTACATATTGATATATTTTAGATAATTGTGCTACGTAAACCAAAACAGCATTTCCTTCTTTCCAAGAAATGTTAGTAATATTAATTATGATTTAATATAATAACATGTTTTAGTGGTGACAAATCAAGGTCATTCACATTACATTCATCATGTTCATGAAACACTATTTCATAAAGGGGCATATAGTCCCTCTTCTGCCCCACAGGATCAACAAGGTCAATGATATCATAATAATTATATCAGCTCTTATTTCATACCCATTGACATGGTTTCCGAATTTGACAACCTCACTTGCGCGAGAATTCACCTTTTCGGTAAATCTCATAAGCCTTTGCGTTTGGACCTCTGATGCGCACTTCACGAGTTCATGGCATTGAAATTCGCAACAAAAATGTTCGCTAACGATATGCATATTGGCATGACGTCAGGTGCCCGACAAACGCAAAGGCTTGTTGGATCTACAGAAAAGGTGAATTAAAATACGTACAATCAGTGGTGGATCTAAGGAAAAGGACCCTGTCAGCAAAATAGCCCGGGGACCCAATAGTAAGGAGTTCAAGTGAGTGAAGTGCCTGGATTTTTTTTTATCAGGTGAGGGGTAAAGAAAAAATTGGCCAGTGAGCATTATTTAGCCCCAGTTATACAAAGGTATCTGCGGGCACAGCGCGCGAAAATTTGCCATTTCATAAAATAGCAAATAGAAGTATACACATTTGCTTTTTTGCGCGAACGCAAAATTTGCAATTTTATACCCAAATCAACAATGATCAAGGTGTTTATCGAATGTGAGCGTATTTATAAAGTACTAAGAACAAGGAATAATTCTTTTCTTTTTTTTATTTAAGTTGTCGATCCTGTCCCCTTCCCTTTCCCCGCGTTGGCATGGGTGGGATCCAGGGGCCTGTCTTAGGGCCCTGGTGGTCAGCATTCGAAATAAACCCTATCGCAGTGCAATTTGAAACCCAAAATTTGCCGGTTACGATACAACTTTAAAAGTGTGATGCATATTTGCGATTCCACATTGTACTGACATTATGTGTTGATTGCCTGAATCTGCAATTCAAATGGCTCTGCGTCAGATGAAATTGCACCACAACTTTCAAAATGGGGTGAAAAAGTTCACCACAGGGTAACAAAACATAATTCGAAGACTGGATGGGGGGTATTGAGGCACATCAGGGTTGCAGAATGAAATTAAGCCCCCCCCCCCGGAGATAGATTCAGGGTTACTGGGTTAGTGTTACGATTCAAATATTGTAGGGGTAGGTTTGTGTGTGTATGGCAACATATACGAGAGATAATGAAAAACAATATAAGGAATACTTTGATCGAGATAGAATTATAGAGGTGGTTATGACAAACATATCATCTTTCATCGATTTTTTTCGAGGCTTGTATAAGAATATCCTAATAAACATTGAAAATAAAGAAAGTAAACCAGACCAGGGAACCACACTGACAATTCCGTGCAAATTCCGTAAAACTTATTTACAAAGATATATTCTTGAAAACACAGGATATGTACACGTACGATGTGTAATTCACAGTAAGCTATATTGTATGAAATGGTATCCAATTCCATTTCATCATTGGGATATTCCAGTTGAAATCCATGCATCCCCTATGGAAGACATGACCTCAGAGCAACTAAATCAATGCTGTGTGATTTGCTCTTAAGGACGCCCTCAGTTTTCGAATGTCTTCTTTTTCCACGATTGTAATCACCAATGGTGTGTTAAATACCATGTAAAAGACTGATGTGCTTTAATTATAGTAAATGTCGGCTTAAAACGACCAGAAACCCTTTTTGACATACTAATATTATGTAATATTTTTAGCAAAGAATAACAAAATGAATATTTTGCCGAAATCATATACACTATGACTTTAAGCAACCACACAGGGAGTGTAGATTTCAAGTGAAGCCACCATTGTCGCAATTTCCAAAGTTTTTTTCGACAACATTTGTTCCACATTTTGTTAGCGGGAATAATTTTTTCGATGTTATTTGAAGTGTTTGTCAATGCAGGTTTTGGACGTAACCATAAACCATCCACGACACTTCAATAGAGAGTCCTGGGTTTGTGGCTCACCACCTGTTACACCTTCCGCCAAAAATATTCTTTAGGTAAAAAAGATATATGATTATATATCAAACAAAGCACCGGCTACTTTTGTTCGTTGATTTTTCGGTGCGGTGTTAAATATAATCCATCCAGTAAACTTTGTATCAATGGGTTAGTTTGACGCAGGTGTTTGCTGATCGGAAAAAAACCCATTATTATGGACACAACTGACGTGCCCACACTATAGAAGCCACCAAATGGGTCTCATTTGCAATGACAAAAGTAACTCCCACAAGCTAAAAATAATAAACCCAAGTTATGGAGTAGAAATGTTGGTACCCAACATATTCGGGGGTCATTCCTTGAGCGTGTATATATATATGGGGGTAAAGAACTGTATCCTTACGAATGCGTGATATCCTAGTAATACGGAACAAATACTTCCATTCTTTCTTTTCCTGGAAATATTGCTAATAACAATTGTGTGTTTTTATTTTAATGGCATACGGTCATAAGCAAGATTAGACCTACCAATTGCATTGTGTACCCACCATTGGTCTTTTAATTGGTATAATTCAGTCTAAACTATTATTAACATCAATCTATTTTTTTCTTTTTATGAATAAGATATTAAGGATATTAAGGGGTGGGGTATGAACGTTTGGACAGTATTTATTGTGGGACATTAGAGCACATCAGACATATCGAATTGCATTCTGAATACGAAGAATGTCCTTCTGATATCAAATAATTTAGATTTTTGAAATTCGCAATGTAATACACATTTTATGGCAAATCATTAAAATTGATATTTTTGATATTTAACAGTACTTGAAGTAAACTTTATAAATCTGATGATTTATACTTAAAGTGTATGTAGGTGGGATGAAAAAGCCGACGATCAAAATTTTGACCTTTCGTATTGAAGATATGGATTTTTTTCCCAAAACACCAAAACAAAATAGGTCTTTTGGGAAAAAATCCATATCTTCAATATAAAAGGTCAAAATTTTCAATTGATCGTCGGCTTTTCCTCCCAACATACACTTTAAGAATATATCATTAGATTTATATAATTTACTTCGAGGACTGTTATATATCAAAAATTTGAAAAATATCAAATTTTAATAATTTCGTCATAAAATTTGTATTATATCGTGAATTTCAAAAAATGAAAATTATTTCATATCAGAAAGACATGCTTCGTATTCAGAATCTCATGTCCTACAAAAAATACTGTCGAAACGCCATAAACGATCATTCTAGATCCCTTAAGGTATATATTTTAGCCAAAAAAACAAAAATAAAGTTCTTAATTACCTGTTTAATTAGAACTTAATTTCTTAACGAGGCACTCATATTGGCCTGTAATGCGTAACAACCGAGCTCATGTAGCCACACTTATTTATAATTTTCTAAGAGAATTTGAAGATAATTCCTAACAAATAGGGTATCACAGAAAAGCTAAGACTATAAGCAATGTCCCGAAGGCAAAGATTAAGTTGTGTAAGGATCTATTTTTTGTGAATGAAGTTTTTGATGTTGAGTAATGTTATGTAATGGTTTCCTAAGAAAGTGAATGAAAGTTTGTTAAACTCACCCCTGGATGTGAAAAGTGTAAACAATTCGGCCAAAACCATATCGTATGAAATGAACAAATGATATAGTTCAAAATAAACATCTTTAGGATGACAAAAAATGCACCAAGAGCTCACAGGAGATGATTTCCATGATCAGTCCACTTCTCAAGATTGACTTTAACAGTGATTACAAGCTTCGTTTCTGCTTAAATTAACCCCTGTAGTAGCAGAAATTTTCTACTGTTGTTCTTAAAACTTTTACATACTAATGAACATGTGATTGGCGGTAAGTACTGAAAAAACGAAGTAGATAGCTCTTTACAATCTTTTTTGACACCATTTTTTACAAAGATCAGTCCATTTTTCAAGATGCTTGTTCAGAGATATTTAACAATGAACCAATAGACAAAGCATGTAACATGTATAGTATTTTAGACCTACATTATATTTCATTAGATTTCTTGTGTTAAATGCTGTCATTATGATTTTTTTAAATGATATTTTAGCTTTTAATATCATTTCTAGGGTTTCATGTTAGCAAAAACAAAGATATCTTCATATAGATATAGATGGAAAAGCTGAAATTGCAGTGTGTATCTTAGTGTATCTGCACACAAGGTCACCCCTGCACAATCACAATAGGCATATACAAAAGAATTTGACCATTTCTTTTGTGCTTACCTACACACAAGCAGTGTGTGCTATTTCTTGTTACCTTTGGTTGTTACACATTTGGTAGGTCTGATCTTGCTTATGACCAGATACCTTGCTAAATGATGTCACCACAAGTGACACCTGCCATCCGATTTATTAGCCCTATCTTACTTGCATATAACATTATTCCATGCACTACGTCATGTGAAATCGACAGGATATTGGATCAATGTTCAACTACAGTTTGCGGAATCTTTTAGCAAAGACACTTTATTCCGAATCAACATAAATGTAAAATCTAATATCCCATCTGCTGAAGTAAGAATAATGTGTTTACATCAAACTTTAATTGCTTCTACATATGTTCAAGCATTAATTGTAATTTGACAATTATTTTAACACCTATTTGACGAACAGGACGCACAAAAATTGACATTTGTTCTTGCAAAACGTGTTTAATTGATCGTTTATTTGTATTTGAGGTAAACGTAGATATTTACCTAAGAGAGTGAACGTCCGGAATGTGTGCAAGCAAGCAAGGTGAGTACTCCCAACTACAGAACTGTTTCTATTTTTCAACTTTACACAATAATGCAAAAATGGTCCACCAAATGGCTTCAATTGGGTCTTCATTTTATCCAAGTTTCTCACTTATGAGGGAGCACATCCCCCCTCATACACACCCATGGAATAACATATAAGGTGGAAATAAAGCTCATAAAGCATGTATGGCATGCAACGATGCATGTCTTAAAAGTAAAGTGCATATAAGAAAAAACAGCAGCGATGGAACAAATGGACTGAAAATCAAACGAAACATCCACCATGCGAGTTATAAACAACTAGTTTATAGCTCTTTGGGGGTAAAATGAAGGAAGTTTTGGATCCAATTTCAAAAAATCCCTATTAACCACTAGTTTAAAACAAACAATATTATTGGTTATTCCAGTTGAAATCCACATACCCCCTATAGGAGACATGACCGTAATCTCCCACACAGGGAGTCAAGATTTCAAAATAGAGTGACCCATTCAGGTAACCTCATTTGAAACTCATACTCCTTGTGTGCAAGATTAAAGTCATGTCTTCCTTAAGGGGTGTATGGATTTCACGGGAAATAACCCAATAGACATGATGAATATGCCTTTGTTATGTTGTTCCGCACAGGTACTTTTAAGGAAATCACCAAATCGAATCATTATGAACAGGAATCAGGTTTACAATAATTATTATATTAATATTTATCAAACAATGGGAAACCAACAAGGTCGTCTGGAATGCTTCCGGATCAGAAACGTGGTATGTCAAAGCAGAGGATGGATTGATACATTCCCACAGTGCACCATAATTTAGAAATTGGCAGATATTGTCCTGTATTGTATCACAGGTTATTGAAAGAGTTTTGGTTTGAGGATGGGCGGCTGGGATTCTCAATGGCACCAAACCTAATAAAAAAAATAGATCCGCAAATGATTTGGACTCGCATGATCTTTGTTCCAATAAGGCTAAATTTGCTAAAACAAAGGCATATACATCAAATACAAGTGAGTATTATGTCCATATTTACAGAGACGGAAAAAATGTTTGAGACAGTTTTCTGCAATTAAACCCAAGAATCTGACAATTTCGCCTTTTTAGCCACGCGCAAAAGTAAAGCCTTGAAATAACATACAATTTTCTTGACAAACCATATTGCATGATGGGAACGTTTTAATTCACCCTGTAATGCCAACGTTACACCCACCTTTCATTATAACAATAAAACCGAGTATTACTATTAGTACCTGGTATTAATATAAGACCTAAATATAACTTGCATCGGATGAATATTAATTATTTATTCTTATCACTAATTCACTATAAATAGCATGAATAGGAAATGACCGAAAATGGAATGCTTGTTTCAAATTAAAACAAAATATAATATCGTGTTATCAGAATCCTTTCCTGTGGTCGAAACCGGTAAAAGCAAATTTGTCCTTAATTGTTTGTGGTTACCATCTGTCCCATTTTTAGTTATTTTAAGGACACTTTACACTTTACCGAGGGGAGGCACTCTGCCCCCCGAAATAAGACAAAACAGGACAAAACAAGACATAACAGGATAATGTCTGCCGGGACAGGACACACATGTAAATGGGGTGGGGGATTACCAGGCTTGACAATTACAGAAATAGTCCAGAGTCCCCTCAATCATGCTCGGTTGAATGTCTTGCGCTACGTCATTGATTTGAAGAACATTTAAAATATCTGACCTAGATTCAAATGCCTTTGAAATAATTTAGTTTGAAACAATAATAGGTATTTTTAAATACCTATTATTACCTACTACATGTTTACCGTTTAAAAACGATAAACATGGTAAATCAGCTCATAATTCAAAAACAACTTTGTTGCACATTAATTCCTTCGTTTCTTCGACATTCCGCTTGTACGATACACTTTTGAACCAATCAACAACATAGACCAGATTACTTTACCAATTATATATATTTGCTCGCTGGCCACAGAAGGTCTTTCAATATTATGTCTCTGAGGGGAAAATACACCTAGTTTTGCTATGTTTACTATAGTGGTTGGCTCTTGAGCAGCTCTGAAATTTATAGTAAACATAGCAGAGCGAGGTGTATTTGGCCTTCAAACATTGATTTGTGAAATGTGTTTGGCCCTTTGTGAGCAAATAGAATGGGGAACTCATGGCTTGTGACTTTCAATAGGGTTAGGGTTGACAGTAGGATTAGTGTTAGAGCTAGGGTTTGCCATGTCATACAAGCGATGACCAAAGGGAGGGCTACCCTTTGGCGATACTTCAGCTGGGTCAAGTGACCTGGTGAAGGGGGTCGATGTAGATTGCGAGTCGGAGCATTTGTATAGGAGAGGCAAGTGCCAATTGTAAAGTACAATCGAGTGTTATCGTGACCGGAGCCGACTTTAACGAGATCTTCACCATGGATTATCTGCATAGCCTTTTCCAGATGAGCCTCAGGCCGGGACCTCTCACACCAAATTCAACTACCTTAACCAGTGTGTCATGCTGCTCCCTAATTCTCAAAGCAGTTTAGGCAAACAAGTTTGTACATGTACAAATTTTTTTCTCTATCTGCCCCTTTAAAAACATTAATAACCTGTATACCACCGATTCCATGCCGAGATGAGGTTGTATAGTTCAGGAAGCGTTCCTTTAAACAAATTGTGTTCCCTGGATTCTTCCTTGCAATTACAGCAAAAAGCGGTCTGGTAATTACAGGCCTCCCCTATGCCCGGCCTATCACCTATGCCATGCTATGTTTGTTACTAGTCTAGACTAAATATCAACACTACCAGCTGTTCACAAGATGATTTTAAACAACTTACTTTCTTTGACAAAAAGAAAGAAATTGGAACGACTTGCTTGACCGATAATGTACAGACAGTATCAAAATGATTGGTACCCATTGTTTTCCAGTGATTATAGACAGGACTGCCACATCAAAATGCAATGTGAGGTACAATGATGTTTTAGAGTAATGTTATACAAGGTCATAAAACTAGACAAAAACATTTTGAGATGACCCAAATGTTGTATTTTTGAAGAAGCAGGCGTTTAAAAAAAAATCATCTAAACTGATGGCATGGGTACCAATAATTTTGATACAGTCTGTATCATCAGGGACCCTAGATAGAAAGGGACTCGCCAGCATAGACCTCCGGGGTTGTTTGGTCGTGCGATATGACAATGTTTCAATCGGACTCAAATCTAGCCGTGGTTTGATAAGCGAGCCTCACATCGTTCTCGATTTTTTTAAAAACTTATTATATTTGGTGCTATATAACATATTGCTCATCTATTTTTCCTTATTTTGCATTCTCCATGTTCACACAAGTAAAATAACAAAGTTTTGTCTTTTTTAGATAACATTCTAAACCAATCCAAATGTCAACGCATTTGCACTTATCATCTTATCAAATTAGAGAATTAGACATTATGTCCCTGGTAGTAACCTCGTTTTTCTCACAAGATTTTGGCAGAGAAGATAAGCGTAAATACTGGTTTCTGGACTGATGTGCACGAATCGAAAAAACAACACCCAAAAAACAAAAAAACAACACCTTAATTTATTAAAAATTATTCCACCGAGGTGATAAATAATTTGAACTTTTTGAAAAAGCAACAACTTTTGCCTTTGCTTTTCCTTAAAATTGGGTTACTTAACTTACACAAGAGTTGATTATGGCTTTGGGCAATTTTTGTTATGGTTGATTATTAGGAATATAATTCAGGAAAACAAATTGAAATCTGATATATAATTGTCTGATATATATATATATAATAAACAAAATCCGAAAAGGTTGTGTATCTGGTTGACATATTGGCTAAAATGATGAATTTGGCAGAAAATAAAGCTATTCCTGACCTTTTCTGGCGATTGATTAAAAAAGCCTCTGATTATAATGAAAATACTGGTTAAATTAAATTGTGCAATTCGATTAAACAATTGATTGGTAGTTTTTTTATAATGTATTTCTGTCTGAAACTTTTTTTAATGTGGGTAGAGGATGCAGACAAAGGGACTGACTAAGTCATTGCTTATTCATTTTTTTGTGCTGAAGTACTGGTGAGATGGTTCGAAACAATAAGAATATTAAAGGTATTACAATACGGGATACAGAATATCGCATAATTATCTCAGCATGCCGATGATATTGTTGTTTCCTTGGTGACACACAGATGTCAATGAATGAAGAAAGCGTTCTTTATTCGTTTAAAAAGTGCGTGGCTTATGAGTAAATGTAGAAAAAAAGAGGTAGTAATGAAACAATAGCCTATTCCAGATGAACTTCATACACCCCCTGATCTTATTCTTCCACACAGGGAGTGTGAATTTGAAATGGGGGTTAGTTGAATGGGTGACTCCATTTGAAATATACACTCCCTATGTTGAAGGTAAAGGTCACGACTTCCATAGGGGTGTGTGGATTTCAACTGGCATAACCCAATTTGTGACCACTTGATTCATAATATCAACTATTTTAAAGCACTTGGTATTGACTTCACTGTGTCACCTGAAAGAATGTCATGTTTTATTTTACATGGGGTGTATAGATTTCAACTGGAAACCGTCCTTGATGTCAACTAGAAGCACCACCTTACAAGTTTCATGCGGACCTCACCAATATAAGTGAGAAGACATGTCATGACATACATCACTGCAGTAACTGTTTCTTTCAGGATGGGGGGTGGGTCCAAGGCAACTTTTCAAGGAGGCAAATTGACGAAAACTGTAAAACCAATAGGCTAAAAGGTATAAAACGGCCAGCATTCTACAAGGGGGAGGGGTAAGAGGGTGGCAAGACTTTACTCACAGAGGAGCTACACTACAATATCGCTGTTCTCAAGCAAAACACAGTACCTCGTAAACAGATTCTACACATTTTGAATAGGTAGTTTTGAGAGTGATAGTCGTCAATACATAACGAAAAATCCCTTCTTAAACATGACATCCATGTTAAAATTATTAATCTTACATTATACATCTATTGTTTTATTTTGGAATTCCAAATTTATCTTCATAGAATGTCGAAGATCAGAAGCATTAACCTCAAACTTTTATATCAGACATCCACCATTTTTATACATGTATGGTATTATGGACTTTCAACTCTAAAATTAGTTTGTCACGCAGATGGCGCTATGGTAGTTAATTTTGCGGCAAACGTTCCCCAGCAAATGGACCCAATCCACGACTGCCTAGGCACCTGTGGAAACCCCCGGTGAAGGAAAGTTTAACAATTTGAATTAGGCCTAACATATAGGCCTACCAAGATTCATTACTTATTTGAAATATTTACCATGTTATTATTATGAAAATTAATACCAGATGAAAAGAAGACACTACCAAATCGTACCTGTTGCCTTACAAATCTATTCGACATTTTGCACACAATGCAAAACGAGTCTTGACCAATGTTGGGAGGGGTAGATGGTTTATCACCGTTTATCAGTTATTCAGTCGGTTTGCGCCATTTTTCAAAACATTGATCATAATCTATACGATAGACAAGTCAGAATAATATAAAGTCCAGTTTTAGATCCAGGAGGAAACCGGAATACAGAGAAAACTTGCGATGATAACGATAATTTGTTTGTCTTTTATGTATCTATGCACAAATTGCAAGCTGACATCATACCGAAAAATTTTTGCGTCTCAAAGATGTGACAACTTCGCATTATTCAATAAACTATATGACTGTGATTATGTTGGTATATTCCAACTAAAGCTCATTGCGTGTCATATTCTGATGACCACTTGTATAGATTCTCAGAATAAAGGTAATGATTTGAGATGAAAAATTGCAGCAGAGATAGGGGCCACAAAGACACACAATGAGGAAATTGTGGCCTAAGACCAGGCTCCCTGTCCCCGGTCGCTGCGCCTATGACAAAGAACCGAAACTCGCCGTGAATAACCAAAAATCCTTCTGGACAAGAACCTAACAACCGTGAACTTTGTCGCAACTGAAAAACGTCTGACTAGACTTTGCTGTTATTTACTGATCTAAACTTCAGAAAATGGTTGTATTCATTATTCTGCGCATTATATTAAGTATCTGGAGGTAACTATAAGTAACTCAATGCTCAGTGCAAAATTAATTTACAACGGCAACTTCAACCAAATTATCACCACAATTACGAAAAACTCCAATAAATACCGAAAATTGCCATGAATTCTAAAGATATCAAAATAATAAGTTGTTTTTGCATCACAATGTTGGACGCACAATCTTCAAACGTGTTGCTAGTCGGTACCATGATATGCTTCTGTCTGATTGAAGTTCTCTGTTTGTCTGTTTGTTTGTTTGTTTCTTTTTGTTTTCATTCGTGTATGCA